>NC_052055.2:24289418-24615251 GCF_903992535.2 Arvicola amphibius
GGACAATCTGATCTTGGCCATTCTTAACTGAGAGTGTTTCAGATAACTCCAGACTGTAGGGCTGTAGGAGGCGATAGAGAGGGGGAACAGTAGGGTACAAGAGATCCCAATAGAGGAAATGGAAAAACAGAGGATCTAATTAGAAAAAGGAGAGGAGATCAATACAGATGGAGGGAGGAAGAGAAAATGAGGAAGGATGCTTGGGAAAAAAGTATGAAGTACTCACAATAATAACTATCTATCTAAAAATATCCCCAATTTATTTCTGATGCATTCGAAAGTTATGGACACCAGCACCTTTCACCCAAAACAATTCAAAATGAACACAATTAAGTAATACTAACATTTATTTTATTTTACATAAAGGAAAATGTTTCAATCTTTAGCCTACAATTTGAGGAGTTTTGACAGACAACAGCAAACTTTCTTACAGACATGGCAAGGATGTGGCAGGCCTATTAAACTCATAAACCTATAGTAGCAATGGCTACCTGGACATTACCAAGAGAGCCCAGACCCATCAACATTCCATCATGGATAGAGGAGGGGCCAATAAGGCTCACCACTTCCCTCAGACACTGTAGGCAGTTAATGCTGCTGGGGAGGAGGGAGTCACATTCCTCAGCAGTGTAGCCTCTGGGGCTGGAGAGATGACTCAGAGGTTAAGAGCACTGACTCTTATTTCAGAGATCCTGGGTTCAATTACCAGCAACAACATGGTGGCTCAAAACCATCTATAATAAGATCTGGTGCCCTCTTCTGGTCTGCAGGGGTATATGCAAGCAGAATGCTGTATACATAATTAGTAAATTAAATGAGAGAGAAGAACATAATCGGGATAGATTATTTACATTTATATGAATGAGTAGTAATATCAAAAGAAGAACACTTAGCACCCTTTTCCTACCACCTAGAACATGCACAGAAATCATCACTTCCATGAATGCCATGGTACCATATCTCAAATGTATCCTGCACTCAGTAAGGACTGGGCTGGGGACAGGCTTTGAGGGAGATTTAGGCTTCTACAAGTTGCTGCAGAAATGACAGGCTCCCATAAAGGGCAGACAGGGGCATCTTGGCTTCCAGATCCCAAGTTGACCTGGGATTATTCAGCTCCATCTTCAGACCACACTCCATGAGCAATTCATAAGTAATGGCCAAGCCCTCACCCTGGAGTGGGGCAAGAAGCTGAGGCTGGAGAGTGAAGGGGATGTTCCAGGGATACTTGAAGTTTGGCTGCAGGATGCTCTTTACCTAAAACAAAAATTCTCAGGTTGGCCAGACCAGGCTCTGACACCAGGGTGAAAAACCTTCTGTCCTGACAGCTAGGAATCACACAGGATAATGAACTAAGAAAGACCTGAAGCCACCGTGCTTTGGTTCCTCAGCTACAACACGGTATTTAAAAAGCCTATGCTGCACGGGAGTGCCGTTTGTGTGTGTGTATGTTTGTGTGTGTGTGTGTGCGTGTGCGCGCGCGCGCACGCGCGCGCGCATGTATGCACATGGCTAGGCACACATTTGTATTTATAGATAAACATATGGGGAGAAAAAAAAGACAATTTACAAATGGCAACTGTAAACAAAGAAGGCTGTAACTGACTTTCATCCCTTGAGTTCCTACAGAGCTGCCTTCCTGGGTGGCTAGTTTAGAACTAGTGGGTCTTACTTCTGAGGCTGCCATAAAAACAGACATGCTCCTGAGAGAATCAAGCCCCAGCTGTCTGCTTCCCAAAGGCAAAGCAACCAGGGGGTTCTCAACTCCTCTCCTTGTGGAAAATTCATTGCTTTCTGCTAGAATGTTCTTCCTCTTCCTGCTTTCCTCTCCCCCTCCTGAATGTTAGCTCCTGGCGGTTTCTTACCAGCTCTCGTTGATGAAGGAGGAGCCTCTTTTCCATAGACTGGGCCAGCAGCTTGAGCTGTGTGTCACTCAGCACTGGGGGGAAAGACACATGTGGAAACAGAGTGACAGACTCAACATTTTCTTCTCACCATGAACGAGGACAGTCAATGAGAGAAGAATTCTGGGACAGAGGAATATGTCCCATTGGATTCAAAGGTCAAGCTCACTGACTTAGACAGCTCTCCTTTTCTTGGCTAGGCACATTTGTAGTTATTGATAAACACATGGGAGAGAAAAGACAACTTACAAATGGCAACTGTAAACAAAGAAGGCTGTAACTGACTCTCATTCCCTGAATTCCTACAGAGATACCTTCCTAGGTAACTAATATAGACCTAGTGGGCCTTGCTTCTGAGGCTGCCACAAACAGGGATGCTCCAGAATCCTAAGCAACATGGCCCAGAGCCTCAAAATCTAAGGGCTGAGGCAGGAATCGTCTTCCAGCAAGGATACGCCAGGAGCTTGGTGACTGCTCACTTTCTACACCTCAGTCTCCATCTGCGGTCCATGGACTGTTGTCAGTCTGGCCTTGCTGACCTTAGAGAGGAGGGTGAGGTGAGAATGACCATGATAACTCAAGAGCTTTGGGGAGGTGGCATCTGGAGCACTGTGAGAGCCAACACAAGGACTCTCCCACACTTCCCTCAAATCATTCTTACCCATTAGGGCTTGAAGGAGATAAAGAAGGAGGTTCCTGAAGTCAATCCATGGGGGTATGGAGTCTTGTCGCAGCTGATCTAGGATCACACCACCTGGGCCATCCATATGCCCCAACTGATCCAGTTCCAGCTAGAGGAGACAGATGTTCTGTTAATAACAGCATTCCCAGTGCTGGGGAGAGGATGGCTTTATATATGCTGAACGAGTCCTCTACCATGAAGCTACAGCCTGACTCCTTTTTTTTCCTTCATTTTTCTCTTTTGTGTGACAGGGTCTCAGGCTGTTGCCCAAGCCAGCTTTGAACTCACTATGTACCTCAGTAAGGCCTTGAACTTGCAGCCCTTCTACAAGCAGCTTCAGCTTCCCACATCTGGCTCAAAACGATTGCTGCATAATGTGCCTGTGTCCAGAGGAGTAAAGCAAGGTGTGGGCTATGGGTTCTATAGGTTCTCCTTCAGGGACTTTCTGAGCAGAATTCAGGGGCCACACTCTGAGGTCTCATCACTGTGCATGGAGCCAGAACCCCAAACTTGGACATAGTTCTCAGTCTCCTGGTCTCACAGGCATCTCTACTCCCTCATGAATCTTGACATGCTCAGCACCATAACTGACCCTTGCAGGTTAGATCATCTCTAGGTGGCTATGGAACTCTCACCTTGTTCATCAGGTCATACAGATTCTCCCTGTCACTGAGCATGAGCAGCAGGCTAGAGGACACAACTTCTTGAACATCCTTTGGAAGCATGGCCAGTTGCCCTGTATTTCCAGAAACCTCACTTTGAAGGTGCTTGAAATCTGTTCACAGACAGCAACACCAAGCAGAAAGTGAGAGCAATTCCTCAATTAAATATCCCTAGGATGGTAAGCCCTTGCCCTTCAGTACCATTTCTGGTGGCTAAAAGCGTCTCCATTGATAGTCTGCTTGAACCCCAGTGAGGCAACTCTCATGAAGCTAGAAAACACTAGAATACTGGCAGCTTTGGCACTCTGGAAGGAGGGGACACAGCACTGGGAGAGGAGATGGAAATCCTGACAACTGCTTATCACAGTGGGAGAAAAGTGACCAAGTGTGCATTTCTGGGATATGTCAGAAAGAAAATGTACTGTAGACCAAAGAGATGACAGTCTTCAGTGTTTCAGGATCAGGTTGCAATGTGACAAATGGGGACATCTTGAGGAATCAAGGGGTTTGTGTTCACCAGGCACCTGGCATGCAGAAGCTACACTAATTAATAAGTATCTCCACCGTCTATGAAGAATTAGCCCAGCACTGCATTTCAGGATGCTCTGGTTCTCCCAAGTGTCCTCCGGGTGATCTGTGACTGTGAGAGGATGCCCTAGCGGAAACCGCAAAGACACGGGTGCTTTCATCCCAGTATTTCACCTTGCATGCTGGAGGAATGCTGCTTTCTCCTAAATCCTCGCTGTACTCTAGTGCTCACAGCTGTGCATGTGTGAGCTGAACTACTACAAATGTGAAAGTAGACCTCGGTTTTCTGAATCCCAAAGACAGTTCTCATTTGAGTTCCAAGCCAGTTGTGTCCTGTCAGACACCTAGGTCTCCTCTGAGGAAAAAAAACCCACTCACCTAGCTGGAAGGGTTCCTCTATCCTTCCTATAAAGAGAAGACAAGTTATCACTTTTTCTCATCCTTTGCCTTGAGACACACTGCGTCTCTCTCCTCTCATCTCCTCCTGCCCCATTCCAAGTCTATGCTTTCTCCACACCAGCCTTCCATGATCTTTCCCATCCCGCAGGAACCAGAGCCTGGGCTAGGGTTGACCACAGGAGCATCATCCGGATTTCCACAACAGCCCCACCAGATACACACTCACCAATTGGAGGGATGTAACTGATCTCCCAGTCTAGAAAGAGAAAATACATTGCGCCACCCAAGAATTAGTATTTGACCTTACTTCCCCTGTATCCCTGACAATTCTCTATCCTCCACCCCCAAACCTTGTACAGAAGACTAGATCTCAAGACCTATGTCAAAGACAATCAGGCGGTTTTTGTTATTCAGTTGTCAGCATGAGGGAGCAGGTTCCACTCTCATTCCCCCAGGACCCTTCACTCACCTAGCTGACGTCTAGATGAAGGCTCTGGAAAGAGAAAGTGAACGGTTCACTCACCACGACTCACTCACCCCACCCCTTCTCCTGCCTCACACCTTCCCAGCTCCTCCATCCACCTTTGCTTTTCACCTTGCAATTCTAATTTTATGAGAAATTTCCTATGATAAATCCATACTCAGGTGATCCTGTCCAAGAAAGAACATACGTATCTTAATGGTTGCAGAATATCCTGAGAAACCCTCTGTTAAGGCAAGGAGACCTCTTGGCTTCGTAGGGAGCAAATGTAGAAAGTTTTTCTTCTTAGCTTTGGCAGAAAGGAGAATGGCTGATGGGAAAGAGACTCAGTTAGGAGAGATGCCGTTATCACCTGTTAGAGTAGTTCCTGCACCCCATTTAGGGACTCTCAGGCCAAACCCCAGGGATGATGTCAGCCTAAACACTAGCCTCTTGACCTTTAATCACTACCTTTGACAGTTGCCTTGAAATTTGCATTTTATTTTATTGTATTATCTTTGTTTATCTGTTTATTTATGGGGTGCATGCATGCCACAAAGCACATGCAGAGGTCAGAGGACAACTCTGGGAGTCCGTTATCTCCTTCCAACACCTGGGACCTGGAGCTGGAACTCAAGGCATCAGGCCTGGCAATAGACATCTTTGCCAGCCGATCCAGCTCACCAGCCTGAAACCTGCATTTCAAATAAGCATCGTGCCTTCTGAGATTCAATAATTACCCCATGAGGGCTGGAGAGCAAGATTAACTGTTAAGAGCCACTGCTGTTCTAGCAAAGGACCTCAATACAAGGCAGAGCCCTCTTCTGGCCTCCTTGGGACATTGCATGCACATTCTACTCAAATGCAGGCAAAACATAAATACTCACAAAAGAGAAATAAACAAACACTCCATGAGGTAAAGCAGACTGGCTTCCTCCTGCCCTGCCATATGGGCTTCTTGTTAGCCTTCAGTTACTACCTGGCCCTTCCTTATCCACTCTCAGTCTGGCAATTTTTCACTGTTTGAATTATATTCAAAGCGATGTGCTGAGGTTTGAAACTTTCCTACCAACAAAGTTCAATCCTTTGACACATGAAATGAGGATAGGGAGAAAAATGACACCATTTAAGGTGTGAACTAAGTTAAGTTAAACAAAAACAAACTTCAAAGAGTGTCTGCAAGTCACATTCTGAGCACTAGGGGGCGAGCAGGGCATCTTGTTTACAAAACCAGTCATAGTAGGGAAGGGAACCAACTGGGACCATGTGCTGAACAAATTTACTCCTCATAACAGAACAAACAGAAAATAATAATTGTTGCATCACTGGCAAGTCGCTTCAGGGAAAACTGGCCTTCTCCTGTGTAAGAGGAAATGAGCCTTCCCCTCAAGGTGGCATGAAGATGGGGTAAATGGCCAACAATACTTCCAGTCCCATCCTGTCTCCACTCCCTCAGTTCACCAAGCTCTTTCCTGACCTGACAACATTCTCTGCACCTTCAGAAGTCCTCACCCCAGGTTCCCCTCCCATCATCCCCTCCTCTCACACATGCCCCCTTCAGTCAGCTCCCCTAAGCGCCCTCCACATAGAACATCACTTATCTCCTTCCGTGCACACCTCAGCCTTTGCAGTTTATCTTCCGGGGAAACTCGCCTGGTTCGGCCTCCACTAACATGGCCTTGGTTTCCTGCGTACAACATCTGATCTAAACAGATTTGGTTTTTTTGTTTGTTTTGACTGTTTGTTTGTTGTTAATATTTTTAGTAACAGGTTCGTTTTCTTTCCCTTTTTAAATGAAAGCTCTTTTCACTTAGCATGATCTGTGACAGAAAGGATATCTCCCCCAATCATTTCAAAGGCATCTGCGACCTTGTACCCATTCCCTGCCCTATAACTCAGTGAAGGGTGTTTGGAGAGTGTGGACAATCTTCTTCTAGAAGCCATCATCCACCAACTGTACCATATTGTAAATGTTTCCTGGTTTATTGTTGCCAACTAGAGGATTGACTCTAGAACTTTCCCTTGGGCACAATTTACAGAGTAGTTATTTCACAGGGTTGTGTGTGTGTGTGCCTGTGTGTGTGTGCCTGTGTGTGTGTGTGTGTGTGTGTGTTGGTGTGTGTGTGTTGAGGGATTGTACATTTCAAGGTAAAGCTATGGGGAAACTGCTATGCTCTGTTGTTCAGGCATTTTGCCTACAGTTTTGTATGTGTTGTGCTTCCATTATTTTATGGAGCATTAATGAGGTTTAAGGATCACCTGGTGCACCTGGTTACTCCATAATGAACTTCTGAGTGTACTAAGACCTTGACTGACTAGAGATGAATGACTAGAGAAGGCTGAGACTAGGCCTTCATCCAGATAAAGACACCTTCATTTGAGCACCCCACGGTAGATCCCTTCCCACGAAAGAGGCTATCGCTGCAGGTACAACTAGCAGTGCCTGAGCTTGGCCATGCTTGGTGGTCGCTAAGGATGGTGGGACATGCGCCTTGAAGAGTGAGCACCGCCCCTCCTAGTGTAGAGTAAGGAAAGAAGAGGAGGTTCAGGACTTTAGACACCCCACTCCCACTTGCCCCCCGCACATCTTCTTACCACAAGTGTCATTCTCAATGACAAGTTGCTTCTTCTTGTAGGCCACCACCGCACCCTTTTGGATAGGCACTGAATCTGTTGTCTCCCTTTGCCACTGTCCCTGGGCTTGAGCCTGGGGAGACAAGACATTCCCAAAGTTTAATAGCACCTTGTCTCCTAAAAATTATGTTTGCTTTTAATCAAGGCAACATATGCCTGTAATTTTAAAATCAAATAAACTTAGAAAGCTCATGACAAAATACTAGCAGTCCCTCACTTCCTCCTGGTCCCCCTGTCCAGTTTCTGCTTTACTTACATTGAAATTCAGGACGTGTGCCTGGAGAATCCGGGCAGTTGAACCCAGAGCATGGTGAATGCCAGGCCAGTATTTACCACTGAGCCACACAACCAGTCCTATTACAATGTCTTGATTTTTCCAAACTAGGAATATGATTTCCTGTCTCCCTCTGAGTTGAGGTTCTCATTCTCCTACTTGACCCTCAGTGCTTACTGCTTCCTCCATATTCACATCTGTGTTTCTGGGTAGGTGTGTTCTCTCTGTCAGCTGCTGGGTGAGGCTGCTTCTCCTCATTCCAGACCACGTCTCTATCAGGCAGTGTGATGTCTTCTGTCTTTTCTGTCCTGTTACCGAGTATCTACAGGGGACCTGAGAGGAATACGCCTGAAAAACTGCATACCTAAAGACATTTTTACCTTGCATTTGGTTCACAACTGGAGGAGATAGAATTTGAAGGTGGAAGTCCTTGGAATTTAAATTGTTTTCCTTTTTATGTACAATTTCCTTTACTTGAATATGGTTTAATGTTTGAGAATTTCATATATTCATACAATGCATTTTGATCAAACTCACACCCCATTAACTCATTTCCAATTCCTCCCTTATCCCATCCCCCATCACTTTCCCTTCCCAACTTTTTGAGCTCTTTTTGTTTTTTAATTTTTTACTAAACTCAATGAGTTCCTTTAGTGCTGCCAGACCATGACTCTGGGCGACAGCAGGATGTCCAAGAGGATCTTCATTGAGGGTCCAGTATTGATGGTCTACCAGAAGACAAAGGCCTTGAACCTGTGCCACAACACACTACACAATGAACATTTGCAAGTAAAGCTGTTTGGACAAAAGAGTAGGCTGCATGATACACAGAAGCCACTGTCATTAAGATGAAGAGATGATAGAGAGGCAGAAGAGATGTTCAAAGAACTAAGTGGTTTTTCATTATTATTTTGTTTTGTTTTATTGCTTTTTTTCTTTGTTTAATATTCGTACCTGTGGTTTTTATTTTTTGTTGTTTCTTTTTATCATTTCTTTTGGTTTTACATTTTGTGTGTTTGATATTCTTATTTGTATTTCCATATTTTATTTTTATTATTTCTTTTTAAGTTTCCCTTTGGGGGGATGTTCCAAAGTTTAAGGGCAGATAGAGAGGAATTGGAAAATGAGTGGAATTGGGGTATCTGATGTGAAATCTCAAAGAATCAATAAAAAAATTATGTTTAAAAAAGAATTAAAGTTAAGATCATAAATTCGCATATACTACATACCAGCAGGAAGAATAAGGGACCTCACCCTGTGAGCCCTAGAAACTGCAACCCAGAGCCCTTGAGAAGCCAGACTGCCCTGGCTATGCTGGCTGTTTTCTTCCCATCTCTAGCCCATACCTTGGCAACCTGGGAGATGAGCGCTTTTCCTGACAGGTCAATGCTGCTACTGTCTTCCAGCACAGTGTCCTTGGTCACTTCAAAGGCCTCCGTCACCACATACAGGTCCTTCCTTCCCATCCGGCAATCCTGCACAAATGATGGCTGCTTATCCAGAAGTTTCCTGAAGGTGTAAAACGAGAATGAAAAGATCCCTAACTTCATAGAGACCAAATCATGTGGAAAAACAAAACAAAACAAACAAAAACCAGAAACTGTGACCCAGCCTCTGAGCACGAAAGAGATTGAGTCCGCTTCAGGCTGGCGATGTGGCTCAGTCTATAAAGTGCCCGCCATGCACTTGTAAGGACATGAAGTCAGATCCCCAGAAGACACATTAAAGTCCTAGGTAGTCATAGCTGACTACATGCAACATGCGCTTCAAATCGGCTAAGAGAATAGACAGTAAATGTTCTTGTCATAACAATAACAGTTACTGAGCTGGCAGGATGGCTCAGCAGGTAGAGATGGTTGTTGGCATGAGTTTGGCAGAGACATACACAGCAAAGGGAGAGACCTGACTCCTGCAAGTTGTCCTCTGACTTCCATATTTGATCCATGGCATGAAGGTTCACATGCATACACACACACACACACACACACACACACGCACGCACGCACACACACTATATGAATAAATGTAATTTTAAAAATTCAAATAATGGCTACCAGATAAAGTAATATGTTATTTGTGTTATATGTGATATTGTATTATATTAAATATATATGGTTTGTGTTATATGCACAAATCACACCAAAATGCTGCACATAAACATGAATTTCTACTTGTAAATTATATCTCAGAAGAGATGCTATAAAAGTCAATGAAGTCTCAAAGGGCTGGAGTGTTCAAGTGATTGTTACAGACTTCTTTACATTTTAATCAGTATTCTAACCGATTTTTCTACGATTTTCTCCTCATTACAGGCCCATCCTCTGGGCAATGAACAGAAACCCCTATCAGATCAGAATCTTTATCTGTCTGTCTTATTTTCCGGTCCCTGTCACATTAATAGAACAGTAATAGGTAATTCTGTATTGATGAGTATTACTAGAGCACTATAAGCCATTATTTCAATAACTTGTAAAAAAATAAAGCAGAATAATGTGAACTGTCATAAAACCTGCTTAGTGCCTCTTTGCCTACATCACATCCCAAAACATGGTTGAACCTTCCTTTCACCTGTTTTGAAGACTTTCCAGGTTTGAGTCTGGGATGCTGATACACCGGACCTCAATTTCATATCCACAGGACTTAACATAAGCTGCTGACACACTTCCTTCTGCGATGGCGTTGACACCCGTGTTAGCCTTCAGTTTCTGGGACACAGTGTGTTTGAGGGGGATGGGAGCCGATACCTCAGGATCTGAAGAAGAAAGGGGACAGAAGTTTAGTCAAGAATTCACTGTGGAACAGCTTCTCTGGAGAATGGGAAATAGAAGGCCATTTCCCCTCCTCATTTAAAACTTAGTCAAGAAAAAGCTAGTAATCACACATGTCATATATATGAATAATTAATATCCGAAATATAAATTACTACTGAGGGAAAATTTCAGAACCAATGCAAGCATTGTCTTAATTCTAAAAAAAAGAAAATCATCATTTGTACAGTGTCTAGGACTTCCCTGATATCATCTTTCCAAATACAGAGTCCAGCCCCAGCAAGGAAAACTACCTGGGACTTGCAGACAGACTGGCCTTAGTCTGTATTCAAATTCTACCAGTTTGAACTGTGTAGGAACTGTTGTTTTAGGAACCTCAATTGCTTTTTTTATAACATGGGCACCCTATCTCCATCTAAAGAGGCTTTTAGAAGTGTATTACAACCAAATGCAAGGAGGGGTCCAGAAAATGAGTGGGTTCCCAAAGGACCTTCCTCGTCCGTGGCCTTAAACAGGATGGCCCATGAGCTACCTGTCTAGGTACCTCGTGGGTTCTGAGAAGCTGTGCCACTTCTCCGCCCCTTGGCTGACAATACCTGGCACTGGAAGATTTGGCTCTAAGATCTGCAGGAGGGAATATCCAACTGGAGTATCTTCAGATTTCCAAAACAGGGACTGAGGAGTCCTCTGCAGTATCGCAAACTGCCGGAACTTCATTGCATCTGACAGACGGGTGACGGGACTCAAATCTTTTCCTTGGAGTTTTTTGACGACGTCCTTGCAAACCCAGTCAAATGAGTAGGGCATGTTGCTATCATCAGACATAAGGAAGTGCAAAGTTTGGTTAAGAAGAAAAGTGTAGTTGGCTCTCAGTGATTCCTGGTATTTTTTATAAACCACCAAATTGTGAGATCCCACACATCAACACTCATCAGAGATATACACATCCAAGTAATCCTTGAACTATTCCAAATAGTCAAAATACAGACTCAGGCTAGAGACTCATCAAAAGATGAAAGAAGCCAGGAACCTGGGACAAAGTGGGCCTGGGACGGTGAACTCCAAGGGAGCAGGAGCAGATCCAGACCAGGGACATTTGTGGAGCAGTGAGCTCCATGGGAGCAGGACTGAGCCAGCAACCTTAGCCAGAGCAGACCAGAAACAGTGAACTCCACAGGAGCAGGTACAGGGAAGCAAATGCTGAGAGATTGATTGGGCCAGAGCTGGAGACCACTGCGGGTCTGGGCATGAATCTGGGACCTTAGAGGGAGTAGACCTGGGCCAATACCCCTGCAGGTGTGGGCGTGAGTCTGGAACCTCTGAGGAACTAGGCCTGAGCCAGGACCTCTAACAGAGATATAAGGGAACTAACAGATGTTATGACTCAAAAGGACTTAACAGACATCTATAAAATATTTCACCCAAACATAAAAGAATATACCTTCTTCTCAGCACCTCATGGAACCTTCTCAAAACTTGAACACATACTCAGTAACAAAACAAACCTCAACAGATATAAAAAAAAAAAAAAACTTGGAATAACCCCATATATCTTATCAGATCACCATGGCTTAAAATTAGAATTCAACAGCAATACTAATTCCAGAAAGCCCACAAACACATGGAAATCAAACAATGCTCACCTGAATCATCAATGGGTCAAGGAAGAAATAAAGGGAGAAATTAAAGACTTCCTAAAATTCAATGAAAATGACCATACAACATACCCAAATTTATGGGACACAACGAGAGCAGTGTTAAGAGGAAAGTTCATAGCACTAAATGCCTACATAAAGAAGCTGGAAAAATCCCACACTAGTGAATTAACGGAACATTTGAAAACTTTAGAACAAAAAGAAGCAAACTCACCCAAGAAAACTAGAATGGAGGAAATAATCAAATTGAGAGCTGAAGTCAACAAAATAGAAACAAAGAAAACAATACATAGAATCAAAGAGACAAAGAGTTGGTTCCTTGAGAAAATCAACAAAATAGACAAGCCTTTATCCAAACTAACCAAAAGGCAGAGAGAGAATATACAAATTAACAAAATCAGAAATGAAAAGGAGGACACAGCAACAGAAATGGAGGAAATCCAGAGAATTATCAGGTCATATTTGGAAACTTATACTCCACAAAGTTGGAAAACTTAAAGGAAATAGACAACTTTCTGGATAAATATCACTTACCAAAATTAAATCAAATCCAGATAAGCAAATTAAATAGATCTATAAGTGCTGAAGAAATAGAAACAGTCTTCAAAAGTCTCCCAACAAAAAAACAAAACAAAACAAAAAAAGCCCAGAACTAGAAGTTTTCAGCTCAGAATTCTACAAGATTTTCAAAGAAGAAATAATACCAATACTCCTCAAATTGTTCCACACAATAGAAACAGAAGGAACATTGCCAAACTCTTTATTTGAGGCTACAATTACCCTGATACCCAAACCACAGAAAGACATTACTAAGAAAGAGAATTACAGACCAATCTTACTCATGAACATTGATGCAAAAATACTAAATAAAATACTGGCAAATCGAATCCAGGAACACATCAGAACCATCATCCACCATGATCAAGTCAGCTTCATCCCAGAGATGCAGAGATGGTTCAACATATGTAAATCTCTCAACATAATTCACCATATAAACAAACTGAAAAATCAAAAGCACATGATCATCTCATTAGATGCCAAAAAATCTTTAGACAAAATACAACATCCCTTCATGATAAAGGTCTCAGAGAGAGAAGGGATACAAGGAACATACCTAAACACAATAAAGGCAATATACAGTAAGCTAACAGCTAACATCAAACTAAATGGAGAGAAACTCCCAGCAATCCCATTGAAATTACAAACAAGTTAAGGTTGTCCACTCTCTTCATTTATTCAATGTAGTTCTTGAGGTCCTAGCTAGAGCAATACGACACCAAAAGGATATTAAGGGGATAGAAATCAGAAAAGAAGTCAAACTCTCACTATTTGCTGATGATATGATAGTTTACATAAGTGATCCCAAAAATTCTACCAAGGAATGTCTAGAACTCATAAACACTTTAAGTAATGTAGCAGGATACAAGATTAACTCGAAAAAATCAGTAGCCCTCCTGTGTGCAGATGATTAATGGGCTGAGAAAGAAATCAGAATAACATCACCCTTCACAATAGCTAAAAATAGCATAAAATATCTCAAAGTAACTTTAATCAAACAAGTGGAAGACTTGCATGACAAGAACTTTAAATCTTTGATGAAAGAAATTGAAGAAGACACCAGAAAGTGGAAAGATCTCCCATGCTCTTGGGTACGTAGAATTAACATAGTAAAAATGACAATCTTACCAAAAGCAATCAACAGATTCAATGCAGTACCCATCAAAATCCCAGCAAAATTCTTCACAGACCTCAAAAGAATGGTACTCAACTTCATATGGAAAATAGATGAATGGAAGCAGAGACTAGATGAATGGCTCCTATGTTAACAACACTGTCTCTTTTTCTAGAGGGCACCAGTTCAACTCCCAGCACTTACATGGAGGTTCACAACCATCTGTGACTCCAGTCCCAGGGGGAACTGATGACAACTGATGACCTCTTCTGACCTCCTCAGGCACCAGGCATACACATAGTGTATGTATATGCAGGCAAAGCATCCATACACAAAAATTAAATATTTTTTAAGATGTATAAGAGAAAGAAAATGTGATATACATGCATGAATAAGTTTTAGCCAGCCATAACTTGTGAAATTACACCATGTACTAAAACAAGCATTCTTATTGGTCTTAATAATAAATACTCAAAGTCAGCTATTGGGGAAGAAGCTGGAGGATCAGAGAAGCAGAGCAGCTAACCATTACAATTCTTACCTCTACCAATACTCATACCATAAAGACAATCCTGTCCCTATGAATCCTCAGACTGCATCTCAGACTGAATCCTCAGAGTACATACAATTCTACAAATCATCAGACTACATCCATCTCCAAGAATTCTTAGACTGCCCTGAGCTTCTGTCTCCTCCTGCCTTATATTCCTCTTTCCATCTAGCCATATAGCTCCTATCTGTGCCTCCCTAGTGCTGAAATTAAAGGCATGTAATAGTAAGTGCTGAGACAACCTTTGTGTGAACTGTGTGTCTCTTTTAGACAGATTCATTTTTGTCTATCCCAGGGTGACTTTGAACTCACAGATACCCATCTGCGTCTGTCTCTTGAGTGCTGGGATTAAAGATGTATGCCACCATTGCCTGGCCTCTATGGCTAACGAGTGGCTTAGTGCTGCAGTCTGATCTTCAGGCAAGCTTTATTTGTTGGATCACAAACAAAATATTACTACATTTTCCCTTTTTGTCTAAAATAAAAAGGCTATAACTAATAAGAAAAACTATATACAATAACTATATATAGTAAAAAAAAAGGCAAAAAAAAATCAACAATGCCTAGACCATTTGCATTTGACAAATTGAGAGAAAACACTCCATTATCTATCCCATCTTGGTGAGTCCAAAGTCTTACACCTAATTTACTTTCTATTCTATCTTTCATTATCATCCAAAACTATTTTTTGATATCTCTCAACCTTATACTCTTTATACCTTTTTAGTGAGTTTCCTTGCTGCATCTGTTAAACTAGGAAAACTCTTACATCTTAAATTAACTCATTTCTTTTATTTTATATTTTGTCACGAGGCGCATGGTTTGTTACCTCAAATCTTGCATCTTGGGTGGCTGCATGGCATCTGCCTGTCTCCACCTTCTTTCTTTCTGAATTCAATTTAGTTTTTCTGCTTAGCTATATTCTACCCCACCATAGGCCAAAGCAGCTTTTTTATTAAACAATTGTAATAAAACATATTCACAGCTTACAGAGGGGTATCCCACATCATCTCCCCTTTTCTGTCTAAATAAAAAGAATAGTTTTAACATTAACATAATAAAATTACGTATAACAGAACAGGTATCACTGGGCAGTGGTGGCACATACCTTTAATCCCAGCACTCAGGAGACAGAGGCAGGCAGAGCTCCGTGAGTTTGAGGCCAGTCTGTTCTATATAGCAAGACTAGCTCCATAGAAACTCCATTTTTGAGCCCTGTTTCAAAAATCGAAAAGCAAAAAATCCCACCCACCCCCAAATAATGAACAAAACAGCCAGATATCAATCAAGAATTACAACGATATATTTAGTCTATTTTTATCTGGCTAAATTAAAGAAGATATTCTATCATATTTTATCTTCATGAGTCTAAAGTTTTATATCTAATTTATCTTTTATCATAACTAAGGAAAACTATAATCATAACTATCTAGTTGTCAACTTGATCAAAGACCCCAGAAGGATATAATATTACCTAAGTAAACAGGAGATGCATTGTAAGCAATTTCCAAAAGTCTAGAATTGAAAGAGACATCTCCCTTCAAGGACAGTCACCCAAAGTTCTTCTATAAGGACAGTCACCCAAAGTTCTTCTATAACAACGGAGCAGCAATCTTCAGCCTACAGACCCATAGTATCTAGCAGACTTTTCCAAGAAGCAAGAAATTGGAAAGACTGTTTCGCCTATATTGGCAGTTTATCAGTCACTTTCTTCTATGTCCTGTAAAATGTCTGGCAGACTCTTTCATGAAACAGGAATCCTGAAGGACTGTCTCACCTTCTTTTGGCAAATTTAACAGTCATTTTTCTGTAGGTCCTGTATGTCCAGTTTATACAGCATACTATCAAACAGTCCAGGAAAGAGCAGTTTCTTGCCTAAATGGCTAGCCTTGTCACATTGAAGGCAAATTCCATCATGAGTTTCTTCAGTGCCCAGCAATCTCTCTGAAATAGTAGGTGCTGCCAGTAGCAGACATGTTTCACTGTCAAGAAAAGTCTAAATTCTTAAAAACCTTTAAAATGCCATATTCTATAGGTCTTTGAAGTGTTGAAGATTTCTGTCTAATTGAAAAATGTCTCTGTAACTCTAGAAAACCTAATAAGACTACTTTGATTACTATTAATGACTATTTATCGGTAATTTTAAATTATATATTACATTTTTAAAGGAGGTGTAAAACATAATAACTTAAACAAGAGTAGAAATATGCATATAACAAAACTGACCTTAAATTTGTACCAATGAACCAAAGTTCATACCAATGTAAATTATTCATTTATATATCATATCTATTCCCTTTTTTGAGAAAGAGATTGACTATGACCATTAGTTATTTATAATCAGCCCCCTTTAAGTGAAAATGAACACTTATTAACAATCATTTTGAAAATTTGGGCATAGTTTTCTCCAAACTGTTTAATGATGTTTGTTGGGTAAGGTATTTTTAAGGTTCATAGAGACCTTTCAGGGGGTCTTGTTCCATGAAACCACATTGGCCTAGAATGAATACACAGGTTCCCATGTTCTGTAGAAACAAAGCAAAACCTCTTTTCCAAAGTAACATATACTTACACTCAAAATTCAAAGTCAAGATACATTAAAAATATATATGTTAATTTACCTTAGAAGTCCCCAGAATCAAATGATTTCAGCAATTAACTATTAACAGTCAAAAATCCCAAGAAAACAATAATACACATAATCCAGACTCTCTGTGTATATTTCATCTTGATGTGACTAATTGTTTTATTCTATTACCTTTTAATATTTATTTTATTCTCTTTATTCCTTTAATCTATGATTGTCTGTTCTCTCTCTCTCTCTCTCTCTCTCTCTCTCTCTCTCTCTCTCTCTTTCTCTCTCTCTCCTAAACCCATGTACATTTATTTAATACTGTGACTTATTTAAAGGTCTTTTTTGCCTGAATCTGTCTTATTGTGTATCTGTAATCATTTTCTGACCAAGAGAGGGTTTTTTTTTTTAATGCTAAGCAGGCATGGCTAGGACTAATACTGTAGCTTTGCCTATTGGTTCTGACATATCCAAAATGATAGAGGTTTGGTTACCACCTCTGCAAGCCATGTTAACCACCCTAGCTCCAGGGATGCAATAGGTCTATGTCACCATTAAGCAATTTGTAGCACTCTGCTCACAAATGCCATGTATGTGCTCTGTAGCAGGACCTCTTGAAAGAACCAGTATTCATGCTGCCAATACAAACCAGGAAGCCATCTCTTAAAGAAGCTACACCTCTGCTTATGGCCAACAAACAGAACCTATCTGAAAAAAATACAGCTATCAAGAAACTCCAACTGACTCCCATTTTTGTAGGTCTAGAAGCCCTTTTTTTCCCTAAAGCTTTCTTAGGCTTTATGCTGATATATCTTGTTCCTTGTTGGGTGCCATTATATAAAATGAGACTGTACTTTTGTATTCCAACCACCCAGACCAGAATAATCACACAAAAGCTATATGAATTACAACACTGGTGTGCCAAAAGCTCAGGCATATTTCCACTTAGCTCTTACATCTTAAACTAACCCATTTCTATTTTACCACAAGGCTCACATTTTGCTTCTTAGGTGGCAACATGGCATCTGTATGACTCTACCTTCTTTTTCCCAGCATTCAGTTTTCCTGCCTAGCTATATTCTACCCTGTCAAAGGCCAAAGCAGCTTCTTTATTAACTATTGGTAATAAAACACATTCCCAGCATAAAGAGGGGAATTCTACATCACATATGTGCATACGAAGGAATGCAATTATCATTGAGTGACTCTGACGATCACTCTCCATCTTCCATATCGAGGTAAAGTCTCTTGCTTCATGAGAGTTCCCCCATTTCAGCTAGTCTGGCTAGCCAGCTTGTCTCAAAGATACCATATCTATATGCATGCCTATTACATGCTGAGATTACAGGTGGGCACCTTGCCAGCTGGGTTTTAAGTGAGTTCTAGGGATTAGAAGTCTGACCCTCACACCTGCACAGCAAGTGCTATACAAGCTGAGCCATATCCCTAAGCTCTTTTCTTAATATAGTCACTCAATGGTCTGTTAATTCCAAAACTGTAGGATCTATGAATTCATGAGGCCAACTGTACTATCAATGAGAAAAAGAGAACATAATCAAGGCAAAGAGTGATCTAAGTAGATTTGTGACATTGAAAATTTCCTCAGCAGAATGTGACTTACTTTTGATGCTATTCATAGCAATGTTCAAATAAGAGATATGCAAAGCTGACACTGGGATGATGACAAGATTGCTGCATAATCAAAAAATTAATAATGGGTTTTATGTGGGTCATGAGAAAGACAGAACAGTGCATAGAAGTTCAGGGCTCTAGATTGGGCAATGGAGGTGGTGTCATTTCCCTGAGTGCCATTTCCAAGTGGAGAACAGAAATTAGTTCATCCCTCAGCACCTTGACTTTGAGAGCCAGGGAAGGATGAAAACATACAATCTTACAAACCAGCACGCAAGAGTAGAAACTGTCATGGAGATAAAAATGTTTGGGACATAGATGTGTGGATAGAAATAAAAATCTTGGCTGTAGATACTCGTGAGTTTGCATATATCAACAGATGTTACAGCACTTTGTAGAAAAGATTAAATAAGAGTAATCTGCTTACATCACTTTCTTTAGAGCAAAGAACAAGATTCTCAGTGACCGGGAACTGCATTTTGAATGATATGACTATAAGAAAACAAGAACTGTCTCTGATCGTGCAAAAGTTCTCATGTGCCCATTTTCAATTATGTCTCCAACCCCAAACCTGACATAAATGGGCCAGAGACCAGCCTTTACCCTTGCATGCTCTCTTGAGCTCCCTACTGACTCTCTTACGGAGAACTTAAGGAAAGAATGCTTCCTTCCCTGCAGGTCACGTTACATAGGAACAACCATCAACTCAGTTCACAGCCAGCCTGAAGGACCCTCTGTAACCACACAGCCTTCTCTCCTTACTCCATCGGCCCCATCAGCACCTACCAGGTTGAAGTAGGTTTTCGTCCTCTGGAGAGAGTTCAATTGAATGTGACTCCTCCCAGTCCTTGGGCCTTCTGAGTCAAGAACAGCTTGTACAAACTCCAGGACCAAAGCAATGTGATTCTCTTCACTGTGCTTCCTTCGTTTTAAACAAGTTTGAGCCGGTTTTCAATGCAATATTCTGGACATGTAAGCACACACGACCTCTTCTCTCTAGGAACAAAGCTCTGAACATAGAATTAGTGTTCAAATGCACCATCCAAAAGATTAGCACCAGAGAGCATCTGAAGGTGTACCTTCAAGGCTCTCTCCTGGCTCAAAGAAGGGAGGAGTCTGAAGAAACCAGCTGAACAAGTCTGGTTCCCGATTTTGAGGAAACTACTACTCACTCACCTTCTGATGCATGTGCTGATTGCGACGTGTGGCTGCAAGACGAAGAGTATGGTTGCATGGACTCTGTGTTAGTTACTTTACTCATTGCTGTGACCAAATGCCTGACCAAAGCAACTCCATGGAGGAAAGGGTTATTTTCCTATGATCAAGTACAGAACTTAACTTCACTTCCACAGAGGAAAACAAAACCAACGTTACATTTTAAAATCTTGACGCTCACTAGAAATCATAGGAAATAATATTGAGATTCAAGTTTCACTTTGATTAACGGAAGTTTTTTAATATAAATCCTTTTTAGTGCCACCAGTGATGAAATGATCATGACTCCCATACAGACATCGATAAAAACATGAACCACCTCAGTAAAACATGTGCCTTAATATAATCCAAAATTAACAAATAAATCCAAAACAATCCAAAAATTAACAAATTTAACAAATTTAGGTATAGATATTCGTTAGAGCATCATGCAATATATAAAAGAATTTGCTAGGTGTAATAGCACACACCTTTAATCCCAGCACTTGAAGGCAAAGGTAGAGACAGGAAGAATTAATTCTATGAGCTTAAGGCCAGTGTGATCCACATGGAGAGTTCCAGAGCAGCGCAGATTACATAGTGACATCCTGTCTCAAATACACACACACACACACCGTTACATAAACCATCACACACTAAAGAACTGGAGGGAACTCAACTGTGAACACTATAAACTTAAGTTTGCATAAATACTATGACCTTATAATCCTCTTTCTAAAATAACCTAAATCTAAGAACGAAAACAGACATTCAGTAGTGGATGCAATTCTGTGGGTATAACAGGACTCAGTGAAGTTCATACCTGCTTCTGTTTACCTGTATCTGAAACCCACTTCACTCTCATAAGAAAGGAGAGGACTTTACTTCACCCTTTCAAAGAACTCACTGTTGTGTTATGGAACCCAGTACAAATGGGTGAAGACCAAAAGAAAAGGAAATAGAACAGAAGACAAGAGTCATCAACATTCCAAAGATGGAGGGTACATGAATGGCTTGGGTGAAGAAGCCTTGGGAGAGTCGGGGACTGTGGTGGGGCTGGGCTGCTTCCTCACCCAGGAACGGGACCAGAAATAACAGTAGTTGCTGGAAATGTGTGAACAGATCTCTCAATTTTCAGACCCCTCTCCAACTCTGTAGCCAAGCAGCTATCCTTGCCCAACTGGGAAAAGGGTCCCTGTGAATTGGGTGAGAATTGTGACAAATTCAGATAGGTGGAGAAGGGAACTCAGTTGTCTTTTTCATCTCTCTTTCTTTCTGGGTTAGGGTTAGGGTATTCTCCTCATAGAGAGATATTAGAACAGTTTCTGGTATCAGAAATTTGGAGAATACTGTCAGCTGTTGTTTGAGTGGTGTCCTCAATAAAAGAGTTTACTAGCTGGGATACAAAACAGGTAGACAGTTTAAAAGGGCAGAGTCTCATTCCTTTTAAGTTTGGGTCTAAGAAAGCAGACATATTCATTAATAGAAGCCAGTAAGCAGTCACATGGCAGAAGGAAAATGCATAATAAAACCCATGCATGGTGTCAGAGAAAGTAAGCAAAATTGATGAGGAAGGTGACCCTCCTCAATGACCTCCAAGCCTGCTAATATCTAGTTACCTAACATTATCATATCAAGAAATGAGACCCTAAAACCACCTAGGAGGCAGACATTGAGTCAATCTGGCTGCTTCCTTCTGAAACTGGGGCTTAGGTTCTCCCTTACTTGCCCTCTAGAGTTGAAGAGAAGATGCTGTTGTTGAAGACACCACACCTTTCAGATACAGAACTTGGAGGAACTGAACTGAAACTGACCTGGAAGCTATCTCCTGAGGATTCTCTCTCATAGCATGTGAAGGTGTTAGTCAGGTCACCAAGGAAGGAAAACATCATTAGCCTCACCCAGCTGTAAAATCTTCAACCGTCAATAATCATCATCATGCCAAGATATGTTCAAGGATGCATTAGTTGCATTTATATCTTTGGGACAACTAACAACCTTCTAAATAGACAATATCTTCTCAATAGTAGGGAATTCATGCCTGTTACAATAAACCTAGCCAACACCCCATGGCTGATGAGGTCATGGACCCTAAAGAGAAACCTACAGCTGCCACTCTCCTAAACCAGCAAGACTCCTATCCATATTCTAAATCCTTATCCTTTTACTCCCAACTGATTGTCGCTCTCGTCCTCCTAAAAGAAGCCTCTTTCTTCAGCACAATCTGCATGATTTTGAATGAGCATGGTCCCCATGGGCTCATAGAGTCCCATGCTTAGTCCCCAGTTGATAAACTGGGAAAGATTAGCAGTGTGGCCTTGTGGGGTAGGTGTAACATTTTGGAAGAGGTGTGTAGCTAGGGTGGACTTTGAAGTTTCAAAAGCCTACACCAGGCCCAGTTTCCCTCTCTTTCTTTATCTGCTGCCTGTGTGTTCTGATGTAAAACTCTCATCTATTTGTCTAGCCCCGGGGCTGCCTGCACGCCACCATGTATCCCACCATGATCATAATGGACTAATCCTCTGAAACTGTAAGCAAGCCCCAATTACATCCTCTCTTTTATAAGAGCTGCCTCGACCATGATGTCTCTTCACAAGAATAGAATACTGACTAAGTCAGGGACCATCATAGAAATCTGCAACTGGTCAAAATGCAGAGAATTATTGACCATGGAAGACCCACCCACAGTTGATATGTCTATAAAATTAGCCCCACACCTGAAGGTCAGGGAACACTGTGGAAGAAGCAATGGGAAAATTCTAAGAGCCAAAGAGAAGGAAGGGCTGCTGCGAGATTGTGTCTCCAAGATAGGACTGGGAGCTGTACTCATGAAATCTCAAAACTAGACTCAACCTAAACAAGACTACACACTGACAACACAAGTTGGCTTTGCAGTGTGGACGGGGAAAAGGCCCTAACCACACATGGAAAACTATAGACAACAGATGGGGCTGAGAGGACAATCAGTCTTCTACAGGGACACACCCCTAACAAGTTATCAAATTCCAAGTGGTCAGTCTTAAGCATACATGCTTACACGCAACACGAAATGAACTCAGCAGACTATATTCATGTATACATATGTGGGAATGTATACAACAATAATGCAAGAAGAGTTCATGAATTTGACAGGGAGCGCTGAATACGGAGGCATTCCAGCAGGAAGAGAGGGTAAGTACTGACATATAAAAACTCTCAAGAAAATTTAAATGTAAAATCAAAAGAAAATTTGGGGACCTCTACTGTTGCTGGCTTTCAGGTAATGGAAGTAACTGAAGGACCCTAGTTTGTTTTCTGCTGCTGTGATAAGTACCATGACCAGAGGTAAATTGGGGACCAAAGGATTTATTTCAGCTCACATTCCCAGGTCACAGCCCATCTTTGAAGAAGTCAGGAAGGCTCTCCAGCCAAGAACTTGGAGGCAAGAACCCTAGAGAAACGTTGATTACTGGCTTGCTCATTCCTCCGTGTTCAATTGCATTTCTTCTATAGTCCAAGTCCACCTGTGTAAGAATGGTGCCTCCCACAGTTGCTGGGCCCTTCCATTTCCATTATCAGTGAAGAGAATATTTCACAGAAATGGCTGCAGGCCAACCTGATCTTGGTCATCCCCAATTGAGACAGCCTCAGGGACCTCCGGGCTGTGTCAAGTTGACAGCTGGAGATCAATAGGACACCAGGGGACCCAAATAGATGAAGTTAAACTGTGGCAGGGTCGGCTGAACTGAAAATGAGAATTGATAAAAGTTTTACAAGATGAGTGTCTTAGTTAAGGTTTCCTTTGCTGTGAAGAGACACCATGACCACAGCAACTCTTATAAAGGAGAACATTTAATTGGGGGTAGCCTACAGTTTCACAGGCTTAGTTCATGATCTTCACGACAGGACATGGCAGCTCACAGGCAGACACGGTGCTGGGCAAAGAGCTGAAAGATCTACATCTTGATCCAGAAGCAACAGAAAGAACTGTGACACTAGGTGTAGCTTGAGCATAGTAGACCTCAAAGCCCACCCCCACAGTGACACACTTCCTCCAACAAGGCCACACCTACTTCAACAAGGCCACACCTCCTAATAGTGCCACTCTCTTTGGGGTCATTTTCTTTCAAACCACCACAATGAGAAAGACTAAAATATTTTAATTGCTCTGCATAAGGTTTAAGAAGGAAGGTGGTTATGGAATATTGGGCCTTGGTGGACTAGCTACTTTTGAAAATAAAAATTTTTTCACATGGGCACAGATAACAAACAAATAACTGCATCCATATACATAAAATGACCACACGTGGAAATCACATGAGTACATTTAACCAACCTCGGAGAGAGGCAAAATAATGACACCCAGATCCCGCAGGCAGCATAGACATTTGTTAAGTAAGAGTTTTCCTGTAAAGGGAAGGTGCAGCTGAAAGCCAGTTTGACCAGTTATCTCCCCACCCTACCCTGCCTGCCCCTGCACCTTTGGCTGAGAGCTGCTTGGCAGGAGTGCAGGAAGCCTGCTGGTGGGCGGGGGAGGGGAGCTTTGAGTTTCAGTCTTCAGGTGTGGCACCCAGAGTGAGATGGGTAAGTGAGAAAGGTGTGGCTGAAGGCTCTTTGGCAGACTAGAGAAGCAGTTTGTAATTCTGTGAACACAGATTAGCTTTTTAGCCTTTTAACAGTGGGGGAGGAGAGAGAGAAGGGAGGAGAGAGGGAAGAGGGGAAGAGAGAGAGAGAGAGAGAAGAAAGAAAGAAAATGTAATTCCGGTTTGAGACAGCTGTGGGGTGCTATAAGAATGGATACAAGTCGCCGGGCGGTGGTGGCGCACGCCTTTAATCCTAGCACTCGGGAGGCAGAGGCAGAGGGATCTCTGTGAGTTCGAGGCCAGCCTGGTCTACAAGAGCTAGTTCCAGGACAGGCTCCAAAGCCACAGAGAAACTCTGTCTCGAAAAACCAAAAAAAAAAAAAAAAAAGAATGGATATGGATACAAGTCAGCAAGATCAGGAGGGGTAGAGACCGACCTGACATTTTAGAAGGGCTGAGAGTTCACACCTGCATTGATCTAGTCTGTCAAAAAAGGACTGTAGGTGGAAGCATTCAGGGTAGAAAGAGCAATGGCTGGTTCCAGGGTTAGAGACAGACATGCACTTGGTGCCCATATGAAGGGTAAAGGCTAAGCGGGCAGTGTTAACGTGTCTCCTCACCCCACAGTTGGATGGGGGAAGCAGGGAGGAGTGGAGAGTTTTTCAATACCCGTGAGTCACCACGTGGATCAGGACGAGGAAAAGTCATAGGTTGAGATGCTGGCCGTTGCCATCCTGGAGAAGAGAGAAATGGAGCAAGGGGTGTGTGTGACTAGGGAAGCGAGCTGAAGCAGCACTACCTCACTCAGAAGGAGTTGAACTGTCCAGTTAACCAGAAAGGACCTTTTGGATACAGCAGTGGCAGAATTGGAACCCCTTGGCCCAAGATCCTAAGGAGTCCCACGTGCCCAGAGCTGAATTGCGCAGGCGCAGTGACCTCGGTATCCGGTGGGAGGTCAGACCGGTGACACCTACCAGTCACGGCTCTGGCTGCCCCAGGTGCGCAAGCTGAGGGCCTTGTCCCACTCCTTAGGTCCCTCCCTGTCCTACTTTCCTGGCCCCTATGGCCTTGGACACCGGTTCAGCCTACCTCTTCCCTCTGAACCCTCACTTGGGCTGACCCCTGACCCTTAGGCTATGTCTGCTTCCTTGCAGAGTGTCGCCATTGTCCTGTGCTAGGGGTCCACATTCCACTCTTTCTCTTTCTTCTGGGTCCCAGGAGCATGACGCTGGAGGACCAAGCCATTTTCGCCTTACTGAGACCCTGCTGCCACAGAAATATTAAAAATTATCATTTAATACTTTGTGGTAAAGATATACTAATATCTTGCCAGATAGTGGTGATGCACACCTTTAACCCCAGCATTCAGGGAGGCAGACGCAGGCTGATTTCCAGATTCAAGGCTAGCCTGCTCTACAAAGTGAATTCCAGGCAAGCCTGGGCTACACAGAGAAACCCTGTCTCGAAAAATGAAACACCTAATTTTATTTATTTAGTTAGTTAGTTAGTTAGTTAGTTAGTTAGTTAGTATTGAGACATACGTACGCTTAAAAGGTTCTATTTCCCTCCTTCGTATTTTAAAACAAATTCAGATACTTTTCAGAATCCCTAACATAACTGTGGGTGCCTAAACACTGCCCCAAAGAGGATGTGGACCTGGCACCTCCTACGGTCACCAGAGCTGTATGCAAATGCTCTCTTCGCTAGCTCCCAGCTGCCCTAGTTCATTTTCTCTTCCCCACCTGCAGCCCAAGGCTCATCCTAAAATCGACACCCAGCACAAATGCTACAAACCGGTGGATCCCGGAGCCCACTGCAGGGAGGCGCTGACTTCACCAAGTGCAGAGAAAGATGATCAGCCGCCGCTGGAGCTCAGAAAGGAAACCGACCCTCACCCTAAACCCTTCCGCACCGGAAGCTGTACAAGCACTGTGAAGGCAAGAAGGATTCCTGCTCCCTTCTCAAGCCAACCCCTCCCTCTTTGCCCACACCTGGGTCCCCGCTGCCTCTGGGAAAGAAAGTGGGGCCAGATTGCAGAGAGCTACAGTCTGTGGACCTATGCTAGATGCTGAAGGTCTTTACGGTTAACTGGGTCCTCACAGAGATGCTTTGGAGGAGGCATTTTCTAAACGTGACTGAACCACCTCATTACAAGGCATAGAGGGATTCAGTAGCATTTCCAAAACAAAACAAAAAAAAAAAAAACAAAAAACAAAAAAAAAAAAAAAAAAAAAAAAAAAAAAAAACAGCCCTGTAGCCCAGAGAAGTGAGCCTATGGCCTTGAACTTCTCAGACTCCAGTGGTGTCCACTGGGGTGACCTGAAGGGTGTTTGTAGCCAGCTGTGGCTTCTACTCTAAGACCAGAGTTGGAAAGCCAGCTCTGGACGAGGTGTGACTCAGGCAGCCAGCCTGGGATTCCAGGCTTCGCTCCTCTGTTTCCCGTTGGCAGCTGGCACTGAGCCCCCCACCCCCCAGTCAGCCCTGGGTGATAACGTCCCTTGCTTCTCAAGGAGCAATGTCAGCCTTGTTCTTGAGGACTACAAAGAACCTGGTGAAAGAGCTGGGCAGGAAGGGCGAGCTGGTGCCTGTGGACAGCCTGAGCAGATCGCCTCGCCTGCGCCCCTTCTGTCTGGTGAGGAAGAAGCACAAGCGTTACCTCTGGCCGTGGGACACGCCCCTCATCCCCACAGACTTCTCCCTCCTGGACATTCTGGAGCCTGGCTGCCCCGACCCAGGTATATCCTGTGAGGAGGCTGCTGCAGAGCAGAGTGGGAATCCCAAGGGAGGCCGATGAATGTGCTGAGAAAAATAAACAGGTCTCTACCCTGGTGCCCAAAGACGCCTGGGCGAGGCTGGCAGAAGCGGAGCCCCACAGCCATGTCACTGTGGCCGTTCGTATCAGAGAAAGGCTCATTTCCTCCTGCCTTCCTCCCTGGGAAATGAGTCATAGCAAATAATCATTATTTGTTTTTATTCATTTTTTAAGTTAGTGTACAAAACAGTGGGTTTGGTTATGGCATTTTCTGTTTAACAGATTTTTTTAAATTACATTTATTTACTCTGTGGGAGGTGTCGTGTGGTGGGCATATGTGTCCACAGCACCCGCGTGCAGGTCAGAGGGCAACTTGCAGGGGTCCATTCTCTCCTACCAGCACGTGGGTCCCAGGATCAAACCCAGGTAGTCAGGCTTGTGCCCCAAGCACCTGTCGTGCCATTTCACACACGTATGTTAATTTGTCTGTGTTTGTGAACCTTATTCCCCTCCTCTCTGGTTCTCTTCCTCCCAGACAGTGCTCCCTTCTGCTTCCATGTCACAGAGGTACCCTTACTCCCACGCTCCCCTTCTGATCTACTTCCATGCCATGTATGTGTGCACACCACACACATACTCGTTTTAGAACAATTATTTCATTTTATTTAAAATTTAATTTATATCTCTCTCTCTGTGTGTGTGTGTGTGTGTGTGTGTATCATACGAGTGCAGGTGCCTTGAGAGGCCAAAAGAGGGTGTAGATCCCCCTGGAGCAACAAATGACTATGAGCAGGCGAACATGGGTGCTGGGAACCGAATCAGGTCCTCTGGAGTCAAGCATTCTCACTGCCGAGCCATCTCTCCAGCCCCAACAGACACCCAGTCCACTATAAAGGCTACCATAGAGTCCAGGCTTCATATGCCAAAGACCACACTAGCAAATCCACCGTTAATCCTTAAATTCCCCTCGGAAGAACCCATGCTGCTCTTCCTTCCCAGCCGACAGATGGGGAAACTGAGGCTCCAAGAGCTCGGTGGCTTGCTGCCTGGCACACGCAATGCAGAAGCGCTCACAGCAATTTTTTGACCCGACTGAGGTCACTGCACCCTGGGCCACCCTGCAACCTGTCTCCTTCCCTGGCCAGGCACCTGTAGCTTGGGCTTCTTTCTCTCCAGAGGTGGATCACAGCAGCCCCATCAACATCTGGGAGAAGGCGGCTGGAGGGCTAACAGGGGCCGTGAGCCTGGGCGCTGGGCTGCAGGGCCAGGTGACGGGAAGCAGCAGTTCCACCTGCATCTCTGCCTTGGCGGTGCGGACTCTCTGGATTTCCCCTTGTACCTGGGAGATGCTGCTTGAGAAGAGGTAAGAGCCAGGGAAGGTTCGTTGGCAGATGGCCTCCCAGCCGGGGTCAATGGGCACAGGTGTGAGGAAGAAGCTCAGGTTGCTGCCAGCCTGCGCCCTGTCAAGACGTATGGCACAGTAGGCTAGGGTGCAGGAGCCCACCATGGGAGTGAGCCCTAGGTCCATGAGGAGGCTCAGACGTTTCAGGCCACATACATACATCCGGGGCCAGGAAAGGAAACAGAACTATAGGAGTGTAAGGCGACAGGGATTATGGGAAACTGGAGACACCTGCGTGAGCCTGGTAGCTCTACCGTTAGCTGCCAGGTTTCCCAGGTTAAGTAATCTGGGTCTTTTTCATCAATTTTAATATTATCTCCAAAACTTTAAACCTCGTTTTGGTCTGTGTGGGTATTTGTAACCTTGAAGAGGACTGTTCCAAGCTTCCCTCAGTTTCCCCTCTCGGGCCACCCACGCTCACTTTAGACAAGCCGTCCTCTCACCCATTCACCGCCACCCGCCACAAGGCCGGCACATTATTTCCACAAGCTGCTGAGATCAGTGCAAACACCAGCAAGGCAGGAAAGGCCTTGGACTCCCCAGCTAGATAGCTAGATCCCCCCTCACACATCTCTGCTCTTCTCTGCTTCCCACACCGTCCAGGAAACTGCGGTCTCCTAGGCCCTTCTTCCTCCAGGAACTTCAGAGCCGGAAGGAGAGGGAGAGCCTGTACGTGGTGACGGAGGCTGTGGAGACCCTGCAAGAGGCTGTTCTTCAGAGCCAGGGCCAAACGCTAGGAGCCGGGCAGCTGTCCCTCCTACAGCTGGGCCACGTTCAGGTGTGCAATGTACTGGAGTAGGGACATGGTGGGCAGTGAGTTTAGAATACTGAATATCATTGGCCTCAAGAAGGCCTGGAAGCCTTCTCACCCTGAAGGGGAATGCAGTCCTTGGAGGCTGACATGGTCTCAGCTCTGTTTTGTTGCGTTTCCTATGCCCTTCCCTCGCTATCTCCTCTTTCCTTCTGTTTTGAATCAGGGTCTTAGTACACCGCCCAATCTGGACTCAGGTTATCTCTACTCTCCAGGTACCTACTGCTACAGATGTGGCAGCAGCATGGGCGTCTCCTCAAGTTATCATGTGGCTGAAATAGCGCACAAGCTGTGGTTTAGTTTGAGTTTTTCCAGATGACCCCTGTATGTGTATAGTGATATGCGGCGGGCCGGCCTGCTTTTTATCCTGCCTGGCTCCAGCATGGTTAGCTTTATACCCGAAATAACAATACACAAATTGTATTCTTTTAAACACTGCCTGGCCCATTATTTTCAGCCTTTTTCTCACATCTTGACTAACCCATATCTAATAATCTATGTAACACCATGAATGGTGTCTTACCCGGAAAGATTCAGCATGTCTGGCCTGGTGGCTGGCTTCATCGCATCTCTCTCTCTCTCTCTCTCTGAGGAGAGGCACAGCAGTCTGCCTAACTTAGGAGAGCCGTGGCATCTGACTGAGCCACCTCACTTCCTTCTTCCTGTTCTGTCTACTCCACCCACCTATGGGCGGGCCAAGGCAGTTTCTTTATTAGCGAATGAAATCAACATAAAGCAGAACACTGTCCCACATCATATGTGTCCTTCACAGTAGAGGAGTTGCACATCTGGTTACAAACGTCTATTCTTAAGTCATTTGTTTCAGCCGCTCTTACCGTCACACAGAAAGGCTGGCTTCACACAAGCATTCTAGGTCTCTGGGGCTGTCTCCTACATATTAACTGTGGGCAAAGGTAGCCAGTCCCCTAAGCATGTCCACAAATGCAAATGCCGACAGGTAGGGACCACTTTTAAGGAAAAACCTCTCTTCCATGATGGAGTATTGCCTGTTGCCATTCAGCAGGCCTTATCCATTCCGCTGGATGATTCCAGAAGGTATGTCTACTGTGTCAGCTTCTTTATCTGAGGAAACCAGAGCACAGAGAAGTCCCTTGCTGAGGACCATACTGCCAGTAAGTACTGCGGTTCAAGTTCAAGTATGATCTATGTGTTCAACACACATTTGGTGGAGCCAGTTGAACAGCAGCACCGTCTGCAAATGCAGATGGCTGGCATTCTGCCCGTTCGTTCCCCAGCAGATGTGACAATCTACTGGCAATGGAGAGAAGATTAACAAATAATATTGACTCAAAAGAAGAAAAGCGGCCGGGCGGTGGTGGCGCATGCCTTTAATCCCAGCACTCGGGAGGCAGAGGCAGGTGGATCTCTGAGTTCGAGGCCAGCCTGGTCTACAAGAGCTAGATCCAGGATAGGCTCTAGAAACTACAGGGAAACCCTGTCTCGAAACCCCCCCCCCAAAAAAAAGAAGAAGAAAAGCATTTTCCCGTGACACAAGAGTCCAGACAGGAGCCAAAGAGCCCCAGCAGTAGACTGCAGTTTTCAGGGATCTGGTCTTCCTATTTCTCAATTCTGTCACCCCAGTGTATGGTTCTCACTTCATGTGTTAATATGGCTATGGTTTCTACAGTTATCACATCCATCCCAGACTACAGAACAGGGGCGAGGGAGCAATACTCCCCACAACTTGCACATACCACCACTCTGTGTTTGTCCTGTCAGCCAAAACTTGGCTCTGTGGCCACATCTTGCTACAAGGTGGTAACCTGTATCCAGGACAACCACGTTGCCTGTTGAAGATGGATGAATTTTATTACTATGGCTTGTAAGTAGCTCTTTCCTGTAGAAATAGGCAGATATGGCTGTGCCAATAGGCTATCATGGAAGTCCAGCTTCCAGGGCCAATGCCTTCCTTTCTAAGCCTTGGTTTTCATGTGTAAAATGGGAAAAAAAGGACTTGGTGGCTATGTGTAGTCTAGACAGACTAGCTATGCCCCAGTGCCTGTACCTCAGCATTTTCCAAGTGAATGTCCCAAAGGCAGTGTAACATGTTTAAGGGGACAAAACCCACTGGCATCTTTGTTGTGTGGCTTCTTAAAACTTGACCAAGCCAGGTGCATTGTTTAAGTCCAGAATGACTTGGGTTATTTTCTGGAAATATCTTTTATGCAAGCATAGTTTTTGTTATTGCCTCCACTAGGGGTCTGTCTGGCTCCCACCTTCACCTACCCATTGCCCACCCTCCAGGAATCTTGGCATCAAGACTCTGATAGTCTTCCCATCTGCCTCCAATACCCATTCTTGAAACTTCTGGAGGCTGAAGAGTTGTTGTCCTTTTCTCCCTGCCTCTCTCACAGGTCCAGGTTCAGAGCCACATGGACACAGAGAAAGTGGTTAGCATCCCACAGGGCAGTATACTGGCTTACAGGGTTCTGCAGCTGGTGCTGGAGGAGGACGGCTGGGGTAAGCCTATTCATCCCTGCTCTCTACCCCACCCACTCCCTGCCAGCAGTCAAATACCAGGGAGCAGTGAGGAGCAAAAGGAGGGAAGGAAGTCCCAGGGCTCCCCATTGGCTGAGCAGCGTGCTGGTTGGACCACCTAAAAAGACTTGATTTTTGTAGAAGCTGCTGAGGTCAGATGTTGAGGAGGCTTAAGCCCAGTCTGGCCCTGCTTGCCTTGGGATGGGGTTGAATTCTACCAGGGAAGAGCCTTTATTGCCTAATTGGAACCAAGCCTCACTGCATGGCTGTAGTTAGAAACTGAGACACAGTGGGTCTTGCTGCCCCCATCCTTGTCCTAAACCAGAGACACATCTAGAAACTGCCTAGAAACCAGCTCTGGGAACTCAATCCAGCCACTGGATTTCTAGGCTTGGCCTTGGAATGGGAAAAGAAGGCAAATGGAGACGGCTCCTTTGTCCCCATGGAAGGGAAAAGCATGAGTTCTGGAGCCAAGCATTGCCACTTGTGGCCCTGGTCATGCCCCTGTCACTCTCTAGTAGGGCTTGGGTTGCTTTAGAATCCCATGTGGTAAACCCTGCAAAGTCCCACCCCTGCTGTCCATCACGGGAAATGCAACCTCCCTGACCATATCCTGCTTCTTTGGGTTTGTTTGTGTTTTCCCTGCTCTGCCACATGCAGCTGTCCTTTACTTCCCTGAAAGAAAGCTCTGCAGGGACACCAGGAGAGGTGAGTGACTCCCCTGGCATGGTTCTGTGGCCCCTTCCCAGTGCTATGTGGTGACCCTAGGACTCTGTGGTGGGTGACTCTACCTGATAAGGTAAAGTGAACCAGAACTGCCAAGAGGAATGAGTGGCAGAACTGCCCCGTTGGAGACTCCTAACTGTCCCAACCCTGGTTCCCTCTCCTGCACACGGAGGATGACACTTTTCTCTCCAGCCTAGAGGATCAGATCTAGAACCTCAGAGGCTGGGTGTAAACAGACTGCACTTCCATTTCCCTGCCACCCAGACCCGAATCATCACATAGAAACTATATTAATTACAACACTGTTTGGTCGATGACTCAAGTATATTTCTGCTCTTAAATTAGCCCATTTCTATTAATCTGTGTATCACAACAAGGCTGTGGCTTGCTGGAAAGGTTCTGGCACCTTTCTCCTTCCGCAGCTACATGGCATCTGGCTGGCTCCACCTTCTTTCCTCCTCTATCTCTGCTTGCATGTCTTCCCTTGCTACATTGTGCACTGCCATAAGCCAAAGCAGTTTCTTTATTAACCACTGGTAATAAAACATATTCCCAGCATACAGAGGACCCGAGTCACCCAGCTTGACCTCCCACAATCAGAGAGGCCTAGAAGCCCTGGAAGAGAAAGCTAGGTCAGATTTCGTTCTGAAGCATTGTGAAGGGGGAAGAAATACTAGGAAGGTGGTAAGGTGATAGGAAGGCGGGCTAAGACCTGTGAATGCCTGGTGTGGGGAGCAAAACACCCTGCAAATGTCTAGTGAAGGTGCAGAGGAGAGAATGAGCTGAATACAAATGGCACATGTGTACTTTTGTGTGAGGGAGCCGCACAGGGCCACTCCTGGGACACTGGATCTCCTGTGGGAGGCTGGGAGCAAAAGGACCCCTGAACAGGCAACTGGGCACATGACTAAGTGACTGACCACCTGATCTTTACAGGCATAGCAGTCAGCCCAGACTCAGAGGAGGAGTCCAACTTCCAGAGCTTGCAGGACCAAGCGGATGGCCAGTTGCAGGACCTGGCCACACTGTCCTCAGAGCTACGGGACACATTGCTGGGTGCCCTCCAGGAGCTGCTACAAGACCGCCAGGCACTCCAGGAGCTGGAAGACAAGGTGATGGGCTGATGGACCCAAGGGCCAGGCTTGACAAAGGCCCCAGATCCAGGGAGATAGACCGAGAATGGGCAGAAGGGGCAGGAACAGAGTGTGGTGGCTGACAGGGCTTCCTTGGGGGTCTCATGCACACTGCTGGGAATGTGAGGCAGGCCGTGTATAGACTGGCATGCCTTAGTGCCAGCTACTACACCAGACACTGAAGCCTAGACTCCCATTGGCCCACCCAGTTAGGAGGAACCTGGTTCAGCCAAGCTCAAGTCCAAACCAAGTTCCTTTTTTTTTTTTTTTTTTTTTTTTTGGTTTTTCGAGACAGGGTTTCCCTGTAGTTTCTAGAGCCTGTCCTGGAACTAGCTCTTGTAGACCAGGCTGGCCTCGAACTCAGAGATCCGCCTGCCTCTGCCTCCCGAGTGCTGGGATTAAAGGCGTGCGCCACCACCGCCCGGCGTAACCAAGTTCTTATACCCAGAGGCAGGAATGACTTCTTGAATGGGCAGGGACACTGAATGCACAAACAGGGACCTCGTGTTCCCACCCTTACCCTGCAGTTGGAGGAGACTCTGGACACTGGCTTGCTGACACAACTGGAAGGCCCTGGGGGCTTTGTCTTAAGCATCCTCCAAGACCCCGCAGGCAACTTGTTGTGCTCAAGAGGCAGGGCTATCCTCTACATTCTTGGAGCCCTAGCAGGTAAGGGGCTCAGGGATCTACAGGATATCCTAATGGGTGAACAAGAGTGAGGACCTCATGCCAAAGCTTGGGCAGCTCGGGTATGGGCTTCCTGACCTGAGTTTCTGGCCCTAGGTCTGCACTAATAATAGGAGTAGCCTTGGCCAAGTCTTGCCAGACCCTGGTTCACCACTGTTGCTCCAGGTCAATCAGTGGAACAGGCTGAACATGTGAAAATCCTTGGTGTCAGACGTCCATTGCCAGTCCTTGATAGACTGTTCCGGGGTGACAGTTTTTACCTTTTAGATTCTCTTGGGAAAGATGGCTCCAGTGGTGTCAGAATTAGCAGAGCTTCTCCTCACCTAAGAACCCCCGAGGTGCAGCCCTTCCTCCATCAAAGTCCACAGAGTCCACAGAATACAGAGCACCTGGGACCTCTTCTACCTGGTAACCTCCTCCCTATTTCTTGAAGCACTGAGTGAACCCCAGCATTGCCTGTTGGCCCAGTCCATAGAGAGACGAATCCTAGCTGAGGAACTGGAACTGGTGAGAGCCTCAAAGGTGGTGGTGATGGGATTCCCGGAGGTGCAGGGAGAGATGTGGGGAGTAGATGGAGATGTTCTAAAGGAAGATCTGACCTTCATTCCTCGAGAGCCTGTCTGCAGTTCATTTGTGTAGCCCCTGCTCAGAAGGAGCAGGCTCTGGGTCTGGCTTTGCAGCCTCCAACTCTAGGCAGCCTCTTGCTGGGGATCCCAGTTTCTCCTGCATCCTGAAATGCTCTATGCATCCATATCATTTATGTTCTCTGTCAAGCCCAAAAATGTGAAGGGAAAGAGGATATCCCACCCAACTACTTCTTCCTGTTGATGTTGGATGGCATTAGGATGAGCTCGTATGGGCACTTTCTGGTGGAGACAACTCTTGAAGTCCATAAGCTAGAGAGGTGGGCGGGCAACCTGGCAGAAGAGCAATTCTGGCGCATGCTAGGGATGCTTTTCTCTATGCAGCAGCAGTCAGTGGGAGTGTGCACAGGAGTAGAAATAGGGCTGTGTGATCTCCAGGACCAAATGCATAACTGCGCAAACCCCAAAGCCACAGCTTGGTTGTGAACAGGGAGCAGAGGCACCTGGTTGCTGCTTGGGGGTGGGTGCCATCACCCAAAGCCTAGGTGGTCCCTGTGTTCCTTCTGAGTAGTTTATTGCAGGTGGCGAGCATCTTGGAGCACAACTGGAATCAGAGGGAGGAAACGACCTGTCCTCTCCCATCAGGAGTCTTCTGTGCTCTCAAGAATGAGGATGTGGTCCTCATTATAAGCCTGGTGCAGAGCTGTGGGCTGCAGCTGGAGCAGGCCAGCTGCCAGCTCACCTGGGATCCCTCAGTGATGCCTCAGCTCTCTGCTCTCTATGGGTGCCTCACAGGGCTGCAGCTACTGGCTGACCTAAGCCTTGGGCTTTCTACGACAGTGCCTCCAGAGGGAACACTGATATGTCCCTAGTGACACATCCAACCTGACTCCTGCCAGCCCATGATGTCCCTGACCCTCCTGTGGTCACAGCTGATGGCAGGCTTCCACCAGGCCAGGCTCCACTCAGGACTGGTTTCAGGCATCAGAAACGCCCATTCAGAACAAGGAAGGCCAGGGCCATTTAGGCTAGCTGCAGAAGAGTTTGACTCTGTACCCTGCTTGGCCACCACTCCCAGCTGTGTAGCTTAGACAGCACAGTCCCCTCTGTGCTCAGGTGAAATCAGTCATTGTAAAAGGAGATTTGTGATAATTCCTCAAGCACAAGATGGCAGTGAAAACTTTCAAAATTATACGTGACATGCTTACAAGAGTGCTGCTATTGTATGGTGCAAAGTGAACGAGGCCACACAGGGAAGACGTTATGCAGAGTAACACAGGACTTAGGCTGTCCTGCCTTGCATTTCCTGGAGCTTTCTTAAGCACCAACCCCCGCCCCGCACCCCATAACATGGGTCACACTGGTCAGATTCCAGCCAACTGCAACTGTTGGTGCATGCAACAGTCAAGAGAGGAGTCTTCAATGAAAAAAGAAAAATTAAAATGGACCCTTCCTTGATATAGACCAGGCTCTTTCTAGTCTTAATTGTGCAAGTGGCTGGGTCTCTCTCAGCATCTCCCTAGATGTGGGTTTCTTCTGTGATAGACTGTTTTTGGTAAAACCTACATTTGCCAGTGAGAGGTTCCCACCCTTCATGTGTATGTGTAAGAGAGAAAGAGAGAGACTTACAGATCTGGAGGATGAAACTCAGGGAAATCACAGATCAGAGCAGGAAGGAGCTAGAACCTGTACTATAGTGCCTCCTTTACTTGGATCATCCACCTGTCCTTTCTGCTTGCCTCCTGCTTCTCCCTGGGCCCTCTCATGTCCCTGCTGAATATAACTTCCCCAACCTATTTTCCACTTCAACATATCCTTCCAGGCATTCGGGAGGAAAGCTGTTTATTCTCCACGTTGTCCCTCTCTGCCAGTGTACTGAGGAAGCTTAAGCTACCACCTTCAAATCACATCCTAAACTTGGTCATTTCTCACACACCAGTTGCCAACTCGCCAGGAGTTTTTGCCTTGATACTATCAACTGCTTAACTGACCCCTGCTTCTGTTTCCTCAGTCTCTTCTTGGGATAGCTGGAATGAAGTCTTTCAAATAGATACCATTTTCTTCCTCTGAGCCTTCTGAAGCCCTAGGGGCAGTCAGTCGCAAATGGCCTCAAAGGCTTTCTGTTCTGCTCCATTCATTTGGCTGCACTTCCCTCTCCCCTCTCAGCTTTATACCCACTGCTCCTCTGTTCTCTGCTGTTGGCTGCCTTCCCCAGGTTCCTTCACCACTGAGGTTTTCTTCCTGTTTTGGCTCACAAGATACCTTCTTTAATGAGCCCCATCCCTGTTAACTATAAGTTGCAAACTGCTCTCTCTATAGTCTTGAGCTTTCCTCCAGCTCTTGGCATCTTGCATAGATAGTAACATAGACCCTAATGAACTGATGTCAAAGCTCTGGGAAGACTGCAGTGCAGACCAGTTCTTAAGAGAATGGAGGAAGTAGGTATTGAGCAAGACTAACACATCACTTCCTTAACTGTGCTGGATAAGAGTTTGCCAGAAGCTGGTGACAGAAGAAACAGCATTCTGGGAGATGAATAACCCCTGCTTCTCTAGGACTAGAGGGTGGGGTTATCTCAGATCAGAACACTTTATTTAAAGGTCTCAGAATCCTCAACTGGACTATGCAGAGAGCTCTGTGATTAAGAGCACTGGCAGCTCTTGCAGAGAACCTGGGTTCGGTTCCCAGCACCCACACGGTGGCTCTCAATCGTCTGTAGCTGCAGTTTCATGGGATCTGATGCCCCATCGGGGAGTACTGCATATACTTGGTACATTTCCAGGCAGGCAAAACATTCAGGTACAACACCACTTCTTCACAGTGACAGTGACTTGACCTTCAGGTGTGAAGACTGCACCTTGGTATGGTGTGCGCCTCAGGAGGCTGTGCAACAGAAACACTACTGTGGCACCAACCCATGAGATACTCATGAACACCACGCTACTTACGGCAAAGGATATGACAGCTTCAGTGACTTAAAGTGGCTCTAAGGACACACAGGCAGCTACAGGTGGCCCAGGCCCACTTGACTTACAAAAAGTTATACTATTTCTCCTACACTATGGGTAAATCTTTAGCACTTCTTAGAAAACAGTTTCAAGATACTGGTATTTTGTGTAAATAGACAACCAGAATAGATACAGACAATATATGCCAATATGTGCTATCACTCTTGAGACTTCCTCAGTTCAACCTAGAATGCCCTCCCTATACATGGAGGAAACTCAATGTCATCCTAGTACACAGGCTGCGGCTACCTATTCACTAGATGGTCTGTCAACACTCTCCCTGAACTCACCGGGGCTTGCCATTTAAAAGCATTTGCAGGGACTGGGCAAGTAGCACAGTGGTACTTACTTGGCCTGTGAATGATCCTGGACTCCACACCCAAGAACTGCAAAATGTTAAATTTTTAAAAAATGATTTTTTTTTTTAGAGATCTGGAAGAAGAGCTTACTGGTGACGAGCACATACTGCTCTTACAGAGGACCTATGCTGGGCAGTTAGTTCACAACTACATATAACTCCAGTTCTAGGGGATCCAATGCCATCTTTAGGCTTCCTCAGACACTCACACTTGTGTCTACATATGCACAAAGACACATAATTAAAAATCTTTAAAAACTGTTTTAGTCTCAGGCCAATTACCTGCTATTCAGAAAACTGCTATCATGCACAATATTTCCATCTAGCCATTACAAGGTCTATCATCGGTTTATTCAATTATACAGGTCTAGCACCTTCACTAAGCACTGAGAACAGTTGTGTTCTCTAGAATGGAAAACCTACATTACTACACAGCATACCAGTAGTATACTGTAAAGCTATGATGGTCAAAATACTAACACTGAGCATCCCTTGCCTGCAAATGTCGCAGGCATTGACCAGCTGGTTTATTGAGGCCCTCTCTAAAGACATCCCAGTGTTTGCTGTTTGGGGACAGAATATTTAAGCGAAGTCACACCAAATTAAAGGAAGCTGAATATACTCAAGCTCACTGACTAAACTTTGTTTTAACTTATATTATTAATGCCTTGCTGACAGGACATGAGACATCCTGGTGCTATAGGGATCAGTCAATTATCCCTCTCTACTGATGAGGAAGAGAGCTCCTGCACAGTGGTGCTGCTTAGGTGTCAGGGCTCTGAATCCACTTGTCTTCCATTCTTAGTTGATGGGCTATTCCTTTAAAAATTTCTGGCATGGCAGTTACTACAGTCTCAAAAGGAACCAGAATGGCATTTCAAACTCAAAAAGTATTTCAACTCAAAAACTTAAATTTAAGCACAACAGATGCCAGTTATCCTTGTAAGTCTAAAATATCTTCAGTAACCTTAAGAGATCCAGAATGCTAAATCTAAATCTTTCAACAGAGGTTGAAAACGCCACACATCTACTAGCACTGAAGAGGATAGTGGAGAGAGCCTTGGGTGTGCATTGGTAGAAGAGATGACATCATAGCTTACCCTACTGTTTCGAACCAGAGACACATGGGTCAAAACCAGGCTGAGGCATTTGCTGATAGAGACATACTTTAGAAAACCACAAGGGGCAAAAGGTGGCAAGCTTCAGGGTTAGATTTACCACCAGCAGAGCAGGGCCAACCTCTATCCAGTGGATAAGCAGACCCTTTGCTTGGTCTGTGCTATGCCCAGCCCCAGAATCCTTGAATCTGAAGGAAGTTTCCTGAGCAGTATAATGCCAACACCATCAGAGGCAGCGTCCCTGTCATTCTATGATGTCAAATAAACCTGCTCTTCCTTCTAACCAAAGCATGGACTGGCAAATTCTGTATGGGTCCAGTACATACTTTAGCCTCTGATGGCAGTATGATCTTTGCAACAATTCTGCTGCTACAATAAGCAAAATAGCCATAAATAATATACATATATATATACAAATGAAGAGGCTATGTTCAATAAAATTTTATTTATGAACACTGGAGTTTGAATTTCATATACTTTCTCATGCTACAAAATATTTTTTCAACTTTTAAAAAAACATTTGTTATCCTTTATTCCCAACCTTTTAAAAATCATTCTTTAATTCACAGGCTGTATAGGTACAGAAGAAGGTGGATTGGCCCAGAGCCTGGGCTACTGACCCCAGGGCTAAAGTTAAAAGTTTTTTAGCCCACTTAATCTTCAACATGCAGGGCGTGAACCATGTTACCTGGAAAGGCCACAGAAGTATCACTACATTTATTTCATTTATTTGTACTCATTCACTTCATTCAAGCACTAACTTGGTAGCTATCCATATTTAGGTACTGTGCAAGATCCTTCCTTGGGACACTGGAGGAATATGACATGGCTCTTCTCTCACGTTCTCAGTCTTCACAGCACCTTAATACTATAATTTCTCAAGAGTAAAAAGATCCCAAAGCGTGAAGTACTAGAGTTGTTTTTGTGATAAGAGTTGTATTCAGTGCTTTCGTTGACTATAACAAATTACCACAAACTACGTGGCTTAGAATAGAAATTTATTTTTTCACCATGATAGAAGATAGAAGTCTGAAATAAAAACAGCCAACAGGGTTGGGTTCCTCCTGGAGGCTCTGATGAAAACTGTTCCATGATGTTGTTCTAGCTTCTGTAGCTCAGAATTTCAAGGCATGATGTCTGTTCGCCTTTGCCTCACTCCTCCCAGGAGTTCCACTGTGTCTTGTCTCCCCTTCTTTTCTCTTACAAGGGCTTGTCAATGGAGTTAGGGTCTACCTTAATGTAGGCTGACGTCATCCACAGGTCCTTAACATTCACCTGAAAATGCCCCTCTTCCAAGTAAAGCCATATGTTCAGGTTCCTGACAGACGTTACCTTTTGCAAAGTGCACTATTAAACCCATTATAATACTGTTAAAGGACTCCTAGAAAACATGGCCAGGATCATCCAAACGATTTTCAGGAGGAAGTAAAAGAAGCTGATTTCTAAAAGATGAAAGCTGGTGTTGGTTACAGTCATGAGGAAGAAAAGGGAGATCAGATTCAGGTTGTGCCAGATCAGAGTCACGAAGCAACACCACATGGAACAATCTGTAAACAGCAAGTAGTTACGCTTGGCTGGAGAACAGGGTACGAAGAGGGACAGGAGTGAGCCGGAAGCCAGAGAAGTCAACAGGAACTTTATCAACAAGTGCTGTGTGCTCTGACGGAGACCCCAAGGGAAGCCTGTGATCCTCTTCCGTGGTCAACCACTTTAACTGTACCACACCTCACGCCACCCTGTCATAAAGCCCTGACAGGACAATCAGACAACCTTCTGGCAGCCTCTCTCTCAAGCACGATAGATTTGACAACTTGGGTGTTAGGGTTTTAAACTGAAACCCACAGTAGCTTTCTAGCCCTAGTGAGATGGAGTCTTTCGTTTCCTCTGGGAAGTATTCTTATTGCTCACTGTCCTCCAATGTCAAGGCTCATCCTGCTTCTGAAACACCCTGTGCTTCCTGCTGCTGCCCTTCCACTCTTGAAACTGAGAGCTGAGAAAGTGTGGTTTTCCTTCTACGACTACACTCACACAAGGTTAAATCAAAAACAGAAGTCAAGTTAATGACACAATCACTGGTCATCTTATATACAACAGTTCTAAAAGCAGTTAAAGTTATGTACATAGACAAAAGTAAAGAAAGATACAACTGAAAAAGACATAGCTATCCCCTAAGAGAAAGAAAAATTATGTAATGTGTCTATGCATTCCACAGAAATTTATACAGGGAGAACTTCCAGACATCTCAGTAAATCAAGCCACACTTAGAAAAAGGAAGCTGATTTTTATTTTATCAACAGCCATTCTTAAACATGAACATGCATACGTAATGTTCTACGCACACATCACAGTTTTTAAAGTTAGTTAATAAAGGTTAAACACACAACATACATCCTTACAAAAAAAAAAGTCAAAATGCAAACTTAAAACTTTCAACAAAAGTCTTACTAATTTAAAAAAGGTTTGTGTTGGGTACCATTTGTACAACACAGTTAATTTAAACATTTTGGCTGGACATGAAAAAGCGGCAGTAGAAAATAAATTCATGAGGGTTTTAAATAGCAGAATAGGCAGTTTTGCCATGCAGGAGAAGCAATATTAAATATTAGTTTTCAAAAAAAATCCACATTTAAAAATATTTAGTTCAAGTCACAGAACTTTTCTCAGTAGAGACCTCAATGCAATGCATAATTAGCTGCCTTAGATGGCCTGTTTTGAAAGGACAAAATCCCTTTCAAAGTATAACTTTACTGATTTTGGCACAGAAAAGAAGTCTTAAGAACAAGAACATGATTAAAAAAGTGGGAAGAGGAACAGAGGAAAGAAACCGAAGCGAGAGTGAGGAGATTTAATGGCAATCACTAGAGACTGCATTCTCAGTCACTGAAGAAGACTGCTCCATCTGCAGCAGGGCTCGCTCCACAGCTCTCACTGCAGCATGGACCTAATCTGCTTGGAGGTAGTCTCATCATTCAAATGTTTCGTTGTGTACCTGTGAGAAACAGTGATCAGTGTTAGGGCATGGATATCAGGATGGGCTTTGTAACATGGCAAGACGAGCAGCTAGACGATCAATCTCACAAACTCACACCTTAGGAAGGCAATTTGAATCCTGATCAGCCTCGCTCTGCTTCTCTCCCCTACCCAATAAGCAGCCTGTTGCTGGTCACCTTGCTGAAATGATCAGCTGAAGTAAACAATTAGCTACTGTACTGCTCTTGGATAAAATTACAGCTCCATCCCAGGTGTTGGCAAATTATGGCCCCTGAACCAAATGCATTCCACCACCTATTTTTGCATGGCATGTGAGTTAAGTACATATACTTTTTTTAGATTTTGGATCACTGAGGTAGAAAAATAAATGAACAAAACATAGGCAATACTCGGTGTTTGCATACAAAATTGAAATTTTACTGTTCACACACGAAAGGAGGAATAGTCATAACCAAATACATTGAACACATGTATAAAATTGTCAAATAAAAGCATACTTTAAAAAGTTGCACTGGAAAATATCAAGTTGATTAATGCATGTATTATCTGAGGTTACCTTCTTGGCACAGTGGACGATTTAAGTAGCTACTCTAGAAAACAGCCTTCAAAGTCTAAAATATTCCTCACACTCTGGCCCCCTTACAGTCTCACTCTACATTGTATAAAAACATTGCCCTGCCAGGCAGTGGTGGCACACACCTTTAATCCCAGCACTCAGGAGACAGAGGCAGGTAGATCTCTGTGAGTTTGAGGCCAGCCTGGTCTACAGAATAAGTTCCTGCACAACTAAAGGTGCACAGAGAAACCCTATCTTGAAAAACCAAAAGTGCCCTAAAATATCTACATTCTCTAAGTCCTTTATTTCTTGGTAAGTGCATTTTGAACAAGTATACAAATCCAAAATAAAAATCAACTAAAAAATTAATAAAATTAAAATACTGCCAAGAGTAGCTATTTTAAGATTAAACACTGGATCCCTGTAAATAATACACCACCAGTTAGCAAGTCTACAAAGTCTTCCAGGAGTTCCTATCTGAGGAAAACCAGGCACTAATCTTACAGAAGGCCTGAGAACAGAGCTTAAGAAAGGCTGCGAGTGGGAAACAGCTCAGGAGAGCATAGGAAAGAAACCAGAGTGCAGGATCTGGAGGTCAAGGCAGCAAATGCCTTTAAGGAGTGACACAATGCTGAATGAGTGCTGGAGCAGCTACAGGATGTTCACCTGAGGAGTAAAGGAGATGTCTAGAATTTGGACCTGATTAGCAGCATCAGGAATACAGGTTTCCAATGCTTCAGTGAGGAATGAATGTATTCAGAAGATAATTCAAACAGGTTGATCTGGCTTATAAGCATTTTACATAATTTTCAAAGACTAGATCACTTTAAGTAGGTATACAATCTATGTTAAAGAAATGTAAACAACTGTTAAGTTTGCTCCAAACACTCTTTAAAAGTGAAGATGCTATCCAAATTCTTTGTTAAAGGTGAAGAGACTGACGTGTTTCTCACACATCCACTATGAACTACACTCTATTCCTCAGCAGTCACCTTCCAAACTGTTCTCATGACAAGACACTGGAGTGCGCCATACATGATGGGTGGATAGAAGGAAGGCTATGAGGCTGGAAAGAAAAGTCCACAGAGCAGTGGTTCTCACCTTTCTAACATTATGACCCTTAAATATGATTCCTTATGTGTGGTAACCCCCAACCATAAAGTTATCTTTGTTGCTACTTTATAACTGTAGTCTTGTGATATATAAATATTTTTGGAGATAGAGGTTTGCCAAAGGGGTCACAATCCACAGCTTGAGAATTGTTCCCATGGGAGAATATTTAGTGAAATGTTAGTAATAGGACAAAGATTTAACTGTTTTATTTTATTTAGATCGACATAGCATATATGGCCACACATCACCCACTCGATATGAAGTAGATGCCATCCATCTACATGGCGTTTTTTCTCCCTGCTCCTTTACTAAAAATAGCTAAAGAACAGGAACAGTTAAGTCTATATGATATAATAGTTAGCAATGTTTACATTTCCTGGAACTGTGTCTGAGGGATGTGGTTGTGCTCCTGGCAGACCAGGTATTCTTATACCTACCCTGGAAGGCCAGGCCAGAGGTGCTACATTACCATTCTTAATTACAAATGCAACAGCACTGATTGTGTAGAGAAAAGCATACAAGATATATGGATTTATTTTCATTTGCACAAAAAGTCCAAGTCCTACTTTAAGCACACATAGCTTCTCAACTAGAAAACAATGGCTGGCTACCTTTACCCTCAAATTCAAGCTCAGTAAAGAAGCAAGCAGTATTAGCACTAAACCTGAATTTACAACTCTAGCTCCCTCTCATGACTAAAAAGATTTGGTTCCAGTTCTCAACAAACAAACAAAACAAAAAAACACCTAATGTACACATGACTCATTGCTTTCTCTTTTTGCATAGTATAAGTTGGAGGCACTATATAAATATTTCAAAATATATGCACAATTATAATTCTATTCAAAATATTTTTATAATTTCGCACAGTTTTTGTTTTGGTTGCTATGAGAAAGCGTAGTTTCAGCAGTGTTTTAAAAAGTATTCGCTAGGGTAAATATTTAAAATGAGTGAACCCTGGTCTCAACTCAGATCCAAGTTGAGATCTGAGGAAAGGTACTGGGGGAGGGGGGACCTGGAACTCTGCATGTTTTGCAATCATTTACTCTCAAGTATACCCGAGTATACTTCAGCACACTGTGAACCAAAGACTGGAGTATCATAAAGCACATTCAATTTGAAGAATGAAACTCTGTATCATTTCTGGTTCCTCAGAACCTGGACCACCTGCACAGTTCATGTGATAAAAATGCAGATGTAGCAAATGCCCACAACCCCATACCACCCACAGCTCTGGTAAGAAGGCGGCTCACAGTCAAGACCATACTGGAAATATGTGGTGACATGAAATGACACAAGTCCCTTCTATGAACCATCTAAGGACAATGACTCGTATACAACTCCCCGGATAAAAAACAAAACAAAACAAACAAACAAACAAACAAAAAACCCACTGAGAGCCAGACACAGGACTTTGTTTACTATGAACAAATCAGTTCACAAGTTTTCTTTACAACTTAAACTAGTAGGACACTTTGCTGTCCTCAGCACAGAGTCCTGCGTATACTCCACTTCAGTCTTGTACTCAACACTACTGCCCTTTCTGCTCTGACAAGAAGGAAAAGGGGCTGTGCTAATCGCCACCTGTAAGTTCTAAAAGCAACAACACACTGCAGTACCTAGCTAACCTTTTAGCATGCTTCCTTTAAGGTAACAAAACAAGCACTAGAACCCTCAGCCTCCTCTACCTCTATGTTTGTTTTTGTTTTGTGAGGCGGCTCTCACTAAGTAAACTATGCTGGCCTCTAGGATCTAAAGGTATGGACCACCATGACCAACTATTGATTCCTAAATTTTAACAATACATTTCATACAGATTTCCTGACACCAGTTGACTGAAGCAACTGACAGACCCTTTAGGAAAAACAGATTAGAAGATAAAAAATCAAGCTGAATGAGACACAGATACTATACAGACAGGAAGTAAAGAGGCCCCATATCCTACATAGCTAAAATTAAAATGTAGTTTGCGCTACAAAACTAAAAAAAAAAAAAGTTATTAACACCAGGTGTGCAGCCTGATAGTATATAGATTGAATTAAACTAGATCTTAATTAAACTAAATTTTTCATTCTAATATTCATTTAAAGTAGCTCTCCTGTATTCAGGCAGAAACTGCTTATAGGCACTTTCCATAATAAAGACATATAAAGGTTTCCCTTAGCCAAAATGAGTTGACATTTGCTTTCTGATATAAATCATACACAAATATTTCTGATTTCATACTATTTTTTGCCTAAGCCTCACATACTAAAGTATAGAAAATTAATTTCTAGGTTGTTTAAGTTGACTCTGTGCACTAAAATGTCCACTTACAAAGATGTCATGCAGCACAGAAGCTTCAGTAACTAAATCAACAATGATTCCTCAGAACAAAGATACCAAGGTACCACGGACACAGAAATGCCACTAAGCTACTTAAGAGGAAAGGAACTCTCACAGAACTTTATATTGCTGTATCAACAGGCTAACAATTATATTGATCTATGACCTCTACATGCATAAGAAAAAGCCAACTAGAAAGTTACAAGCACATGGTAAGATCACATGTTTTTTTCTTTAAATTTCCCCATGTTTGTAAATCAGCATACATTAAAGTTAGAAGAAGCAATCCTGCTTCAAAGGGGCAAACAGCAGAGCAAAATTTTGAGCCAAGAAATGAAGCTGGTTTCTCATTTGTTTACTACACACAGCCCTCATTATATAATATTGTACCACTATTCAGAAGCAACATTACCAATAAGCAAAACTTCCAGCTTGAACTTTACTGACATATCTTTAGATGGTATTCAAACGTTTAACACACATTTTTCTGTCACGCTTAAGTATATACACATACCTGAGAGCATTGAGAAGACCTTCTACACTATTAGGAGGTTGGTCCTTAAGAACTTTGATACAACCTTTCATCTGAGGAGAAAAGAAAAATTAAATATGTTTCTTAATATAACATTCATTTTAAAAAATACCTATGGAAATGTATAACCAAAGACTGCATGTTTGTTTCCTGGCTACCCAGACCCGAATAATCACATAGAAACTACATTAGTTACATCATTGTTTGACTGATGACGCTGGTGTATTTCTAGCTAGCTCTTTAATCTGAAATTAACCCATTTTATATTTTACCACGAGGCTCGTGGTTTGTTACCTCTTGCTTCTTGGGCAGCTACATGACATCTCCCTGACTCCGCCTTCTTTCTCTCTATATGTCTTTTCGAATTTCCCACCTGGCTTTACTGTGCTAAGCTATTAGCCAAAACAGTTTCTTTATTAACCAATGATAATAAAACACATTCATAGCATACAGAGGGGAATCCCACATCAGAACTGAAGAGACCATATACTATGAATATAGAATTATTCACTCTTGGTGGTGGGAGCAGTAGCAAATGCTTTTATTTTCAGTCTCTCAGTGAGACAAAGCTTTCTGAAAATGCGATCAGTCAAAACGAAGTTCCACTCAGACTGATGAACTAAGGGAGGACAGCCTGAAAAAGACACCGTACAGTAACTGCAAGAAAAGGCAGCCTGTGACAAGCTGAGGACAGACAGGAATCCTGTAGCACAGAGAAGGAAGCTAGAGAATCCAGATGATTCAGGTAGGACTAACTGACAGGCAATCAGCAGGGACTTCTACGGGATACTCATAGGGAGACAAACTCAATAAAGATGATAGGTATTTCAAGATCAGCCTGGTTGTCCTGAAGAGCATGGCCACAAAGACTGGAAAGAAGAGATGTGGGTTTAGCCTCATTCTACCACTTCCTAGCAATTCTATTAATCTCCTACAGTGAAGCTGCTCGAGTGAAGGGGAAATTCTAGAACAATGTTCACAGGCACAGGGGAACAATGTAAATTCTGGGACATAGTTACCACACAAGTAGCTAATTCTAACTCATCTTTCTTTATAAAAAACAGATGCATATAAAAGCTAGCAATCCATAATTCAAATCTAAATTGCTAAGAGCTTGAAGTAGTAATAACAGGGGGGAACTATCAGATAATCCCCACCAAACCTAGTTAGAATGCTGATGTTCAGGAGTGACCAGAAAAACCACAGGTAGAGAAATGAGAAAAACATTTCATTTTTAATAGGAACTTCCAGGCAGATACAGAAAGTAGAAACCAGACACAAACTATGATGAATGGGAAAAGGAAAAACACAGAACCTTCCAGTTTTCTTAAAAAGGTATCAATGCTGATTTTTAATATATATTCCAAAATAAACCTTATTTTTGGTTATTGGCCAGAGGATACGATTAGAAAATATATGTAATTACTAGAGATATGACAAAAAATACTAAAAATTATCATTCAGTCACCTATCAGTAACATTATCATTCAATCATCTAGCACACCTGCATATTAACTAGCAACCAGAAATGCAGGACAGTGAAGAAGGAATTCCAACTGTATAACAAACTATGGTTGGAGACTGTCAGTCCAGCCTGCAACTCTTTAAATAAAACCTTATCATTTCCATGCATGAAAACAATTCGCAATCATATCAAACAATATGCAACTTACATCAATTTTGGAAGTTTTGGCAAATGCTCCCACTGGATGAACGTGGTCATAGAGTATTATGACACCCACCATTACCCTCAAGCAGAATGATACTGTCTCTTCATTGGTAAATCTGCTTCTGTATTCCCTGGAGGGCAGAAGATTTGTATGGATGAGGCATATCATAAACTATACAATGAACAGTTATACCTGCACGCAATCCTGACTACTTTAATCTCTGAAGAGACACCAATATTACCCCTTCTCCACAAGTGAGAGGAAATGGATGTGGTAAAGACTTTCTACCCACATATTGTGGTCCCCACATTTGCACCACCAGGGAATTTATATTACTTCTTCTACAATTTTAGAGAAAGCCAAAGTAGCCCTAAAGTAAGAGTTCAGGGACTGGTGCTTAAGTTGCTAGTTCAACGGAGCACGTAAGTTTGCTATTTTATGGGTATCTTGATTTAAACACACTATTACAGGATTCAATCATATTCTCTAATTTAGAAAAAAGGTAGCAGGAGACCAGACTCAGAATGGGAACACTGTGATCCAGCAGGGGGTCGGTAGGTATGATGTACCCCTTCATTTCCTGGACCCCATTCCCTTACACGGGAGGAAAGTGTGGGAGGTGTCTGTCCTCCTGCTCCATGAGTCCATCACTAACACAGTGTAAAGAAGAGCACTTTGGGAAATGAGTGCTGCAAAAAACAAAAGTTCCCTGGTAAAAACCGTATCTTATTCAAGAATCCAAGATACATTCTTTCTGGTGCGGATAGGAAAACTATATGTATCACAAATGCCATCAGGTAATTCAGGTTTGTGAGGGAACAAGGACAAACGGATTTAGTCTATGAACATGTGGAAAATAGAATATAAATACAGTCCTCTGAAAGGGACACTTCCCTGCCCCTAACCCGAAATCAGGATATTCAGTTCTGACAAGAATAAACTTATTGTGGTACTCAGAGTCCAAATCTATGCTTCAAAAAGAAATGCATTAAACTGCCAGTTTATTTAACTTTGTACGCTCATTCAACATTTTAAGGTTAGGTTAAAATTCATTTCTTTCCACACAGAAATGTTTGTGTTTGGATGTGTTTTGAAATACCAGGCACTTCATCACTGTTGCCAAAGTGAAAAAGATCAGCTAATACTCACGGTGTCTCCAGCATGACTCTGCATACACTTGCCATGGTGCTTAGACAATCTGTGGTATTTTCTATTGGTAAATTTTTATTCTATAAAGTGTACAGAGAACAAAAGAAATAAATAAAGGTGAAAAACTTTTCATTTAGTGATTTAAAAATTAATAGAATCTCCCAAACAAGCAAATGATCTGGCTCCTGTTTCTAATTTCCTAAGCCAATGACGGTGATTCTAATCACTGATCCATGATCAGGGGATAGAGCCATGCACAATACAGCCAAGACCCTGCTGCCCTCAAAAAAGAGTAAGCATAACCTTGTAAACACAGGAGATGGGGGAACTAGGATATCGAGTTTAATCTGAAGGTACTGGGAAGTTTATTTCATTAATTTTATATATGGTATGTGGGTACTCTCTTGTGCATGTGTGGAGATCAAGAGAAACCATGCTAGTCTTTTCTCTCCTACTATTCAAGGAAACAAATTCAAATCATCAGGCTTGACGGCAGGCCATCTCTCCAGGCCATGGAAAACACTTTAAACAGAAAAAAAGGGACTAGAGTGGAATAAGAGCAGAGACAAGAGTGGGTAAGAGGGTGGCAGTCAGATCTGGTCTGTAGCAGGGTTAAGTTTTCACAAACATGATGAACTTTAGAGGATCCAGCAGAGTGATCTGTGGGACAGATGAAAGCAGTGCACCCTGAGACTCTGACTTGTACCAGTGCCATTATTAACTGAGAAAGACAGGAGAAAGGGGAGAGTTAGAAAAGGCAATGCCATGGTGGCAATGCTCAAAGTACCTCCAGAGTGACTGCAAGCAAGTGGGCAGTTGTGCCCAAGCAGGTCTCATAGGTGCCAGTCTAAGGATGGTATTTGAATCACAGCACTGCTGAGGTCATCGCATCTGCAGTGAGTGGAACAGCATCAATGCACAGAGAGGTCTGCAGCAACTCACCTCTGATACAAATTTTGTTGTTGCATCACTTAAGGTTTTCAGCATTGGCGTGGCCTCAGCATAAAACAAAGACATTCGATTTGCCAATTCATTATTTACTTCATTTTCTCCTTCTGCCTGTGTGGAAATCACTTGACATTAATTCCCAAATTATTTATTTATTTTTTTGGTTTTTTCGAGACAGAGTTTCCCTGTAGTTTCTAGAGCCTGTCCTGGAACTAGCTCTTGTAGACCAGGCTGGCCTCGAACTCAGAGATCCGCCTGCTTCTGCCTCCCGAGTGCTGGGATTAAAGGCGTGCGCCACCGTCTGGCCCTAATTCCCAAATTATTAAATGTGATGACATATATAAAAGGTCCAAGAATATCTGCTTTATTAAACCAATATAATAAATACCTTTAAATTTAAGTTCAGACATTCATATGCAAATACTACTTAAATACTCTTTAAAATAAATAGACTGCAAATAATAATATTAAGCAATTTTTTAAAAAAACAACTATCCACTAAAGTACATTAAGTGGTATTATGGAATTGTAAAAACTGGATGGGACACCTTACTACACACAAGAGACTGTTCAAAGGCTCTTGAAGACAAAAGGATAGTTATGAAATTATATCCTGGTTTCACTACAAACATAAAAGGACCCACACAATACCATGATAAAAAATGGACAGCAGCAGAAGGAAAGGGACCTCAGACCAGAAGAAAAAGGGGAGGACTGATGAAGACTTGGGCTTTTACAAGTGACAATGTGTGTGTATGCATATATGCACATATACACACACACATTGTATACACATACACACACATAAGATATTTCTATTGGAGAGGGAAAATACATTTTTAATTGACTTAAAGCACATTCTGATATATTCAGTGTAATAGAAGGCAGCAACTAGTGGAAATTAGTAGAAGCAGGGACTGTAGAGGACCTTAAATGCTACTTTAAATTAGCATTTTTCTTAGAAATAGGAAGCCATTTCAAGTATAAAAAGGAGTAGCAAGTAAATGTCTTAAAAAAAAAAAAATCAACCCACAATAGTAGGCAGACAGTTCCAAAAGGCCAGAAAAGAAATGCTGCTAGCCGGGCGGTGGTGGCGCACGCCTTTAACCACAGCACTTGGGAGGCAGAGGCAGGCGGATCTCTGTGAGTTCGAGGCCAGCCTGGTCTACAAGAGTTAGTTCCAGGATAGGCTCCAAAAGCTACAGAGAAATGCTGCCCTCAAACCCCCACCCCAAAATTATGTTGTTACAAAGTAACTGAAAGAGAGAGGGGGATGAGTTATGAAGTGAAGAGAAAAAGGAGGAGAAAAAAAGCAAGATGGGCAAGACTCTGAGAGATCGCACCCAGAACTACTGGCTTTGTACCTAATTATTCAGAGTGTAAGCCAGCTGAAGATCTCTCTACTGTCCATGGCCTCTTGAGTAGTGAACTAGAAGGTAACTAGAAGGTAAAAGACTGAGTGCTGTTTTGATTTACAGAGTGATTATTAAAAACAGACACTGTGATCTGCTTCTCACTAGGCAGTCTGTATAAATCCCAACTGTTGTAAAAAACAGAGAAACCCTTTAGTGCTGGCCTGGTGCCTATTTTACAACAACTACTTCATAGAAGTTTTGCAGTATCAATAAATACACAAATCACCACAATCTGGGTCCCCTAAATACGACGCAGTATTTTTCTTCATGTGTAATTTACTGAAAGTAGAAAAAAGTACTAAACAGTTTGGGAGGAAAGGAAGAGATTAGCAGCTTAAGAGAGGAATTATGCTGCCAAGGCAAAGGCCCAGAAATGACTTCCTCATCAGTAGGAAGCAGATGTGCTAATAATGGTCCATGATCTCAAGTACCCCTCTTGCAACTGGCAGTTAGTTTCTTCATTTCATATCAATCTTCCTCAGGATTCATCCTTCTAACCATTAAGGTTTATGTAAAAATTTCTTTTCAGCTAAATAAGAATATACAAAGAGATTTAAAGTACCACTGTTATAAAAGAAAACAAATAAATAATAAAATAACAAATAAATAATAATAAAATAAATAAAAGAAAAGGAAATTAAAGGCAGTAGAAAAAAGAATGCATACTATATGGTTTGCTATAGTTTGAGCTCTTCACTCACAGCTATGGTTACTGATGATGACCAGCTTTAATACAAGCTTTAACAATCTGAATAAGGTGGGCATGGTGGCACACACCTTTAATCCCACCACTTGGGAGGCAGAGGCTGGTAGATTTCGGTGGGTTCTAGGACAGCCAGTGCTAAGTAGAGACCCTAACTGAAGCAAACAAACAAACAACCATCTGGTGAGTGTATGGATGAATCAACAAAGGGAAGAATAAAATCAGGTTATTCTTACCGCCACTAAACCTAATTCAAAACATAATCTTACCGGGACATTATTAATTCTCATTCGACTCAACGTTCTTCTATAGTAGCTGAAGTCATTCTGTATGGCAGGATTTGTCATCTAAAGAGGGAGGACATGTATGAAAGAACACTCATATATGAAAGATGACTGTTATATACTAAATGCTAATGGAAACTAAGTGACCTGGTAGCTTAACATTCCTATATAATTTTAACAACTATCTGGTACACTAAAGAAAGTGTGAAGCATTTATTGAATTCTTCAATGTGTTTTTTCCTTTAAGACAAGGCCTTAGTAGGTATTCCATGCTGACCTGGAATGAAGAGAGTCCTTCAGGCCTCTTACTCCCCAAGTGCTGAGACTAAAGGTGTATGCCACCACACACAGCAGCATTCTTGCTAATCATAAAACCATATTTTTTGCTAACCACAGACTATTTTTTAATTGTAAAGGCATTATTATTCCTCCTTTTCAATAATCTTAGGTAATATCTTAAATGCCTGTTTATCAAAAATACTGATACTACAAACAAAAAAGTGAACGTAAGGATGCTTGTTCTGAATAATACAGGGCATTTCTCCAACAGACTAAATATTTATATGCAAATCCTTTGTGTCCAAAGTATTAATAGTAGAGAATTAACAGTTGTTTATAATATAATATGAAATAACACAGTTGGAAACATAACTCTTCCATTTTCTAGAAAAGGTACTCAAGGTCTTGAATAACCAAAGGTCTCATAATTTGAACTCAGGGCTCCACGCAAAAAAATACAGTGCTGTTTTTAAGATTTGCCCTGTATAGCAACATGGGATTTATGCATATAAATCCTACAAAGAGGGAGAGGACAAGAGTGAAGGGGAAAAGCGGCAGGGAAGGGAGAAAAAAATTAAGTTTTGAATTAAAAAATAAAAAGGTAAACTAGACAAAGAGGAAAAAGAAACCATCAGAGAAGCAGCTGGGATTCCTTGCTGTTCTTTACGAAGAACAATGACTCCTGGATACTTTATTGGACGCCAAGAGCTACTACTATTCAGCTCTCCAATTGGGCAGAAATCACGTAAACACAAGTTAACAGGGCTTCTCTCACTATTACTCACTGAAAACCATAAAAACTGCTCTACCTTGAGTTCATCAAACCGGAGTGTGAAGTGAAGAATCTCTGCAAACTGTTTAGCAAGAGCCTGCTCTCGCTCTAGATGCTGGGTGGGGGAGTATGGCGTACTAGTCAAGGCTCCCAGGAGGCCTCTTAATGCTGCTTCTAATGAAAAGAAGATAAAGATGTTAAGTTACCAGGGAGTTCAATTCCCAACCAACATTCAGATACAACACACTCTCCCTCTCTCCTTCTATAACCAAGACAAATCTATACCTTGTCATTGCTAATACTGCATACACTCAAACTGTCTATTACAGTTTAATGAAAACCTTACAAGAACTAATTCAACAAACTCAGATTCAAAATGATGCATAGTATCAACCTGAACTACACACCAAGAGCACAGGGTGAACAGTACTGTGTCTCTTGTCTGCAGCTGTAGCATCCTGAGCATCCTGAAGTTAACCCTGAAGCCCGATCAAATGTGGGCAAATACTAATTATTTTCTTTAACATTCTGTCACAGCAAATTTTCATGGTTTTCTTCTGTTCTAAAGGCTTCCACACTTTGCTGTCTAGTGACAGTAACATATATGTGGAAAAGTAAAGGAAAACCAAATGTCCCCACTCAAACTGACTCCACATCCACTTTTGTACCTTGTAAGGCACATATAACCTTACATTCCAGTCTTTACACTGCAGAGAAGGTAGGGCTTTAACATGGTAATCCGATGATGTCATAATCCAGCTTGAAAAGCTGTCTAGCTAGAGCAAGAAGGGGACAATATGACCACAAGAGGAAGCCCCTGCAAAGAGTTTTCCTTTTGGAGACAGCTGTCACTGACTCCTACCAAAGGTCATCTTACCATTCTCAAACACCAGACCTAGAGTTATCAGAAGAAAACCCAAAAAATATGACTGGTGGGTAAGAGGGCCATAGACATAACAAGGTCAGCACATAGGAACACAATTACTGTAAATGCTTTAGCTTTTCAATCTTTAATTTTTTTTTAATCAATACAGCAAGCTGGTGGTGTAACTCAGTTTTGATAGTGCTTGCCTAGTAGGTATGAGGCCATTGGTTCAATTCCCAGTACCACATACACCTGGCATGCTTGCTTGCCTTAGCACTGAGGAAGTAGAAACAGGAAAATCACAGGTCCAAGAGCACAGTGAGGGCTTGGGGGTGGGGAGCACACAATTCTCTGGAGGCAAAGACAGGCAGCTATCTATGAGTTCAAGGTTAGTCTGGTTTACATAGTGAAAACATAACTCTTCCACTCCCATCAAGGTCAAAGCCAAGAGACCAAGACAGCTGCTGTAGAATGTGAGCATCTCAACTTCAAAGGAGGCTAAATACTAACAGCATAAGAAGGAGTCTAATTATGTAGTAGTCAAAATAACTAAGATGAAAAGACCTAAGGTGACAAAGGTTACAGAGGGTGCAAAAACTACAGATTGCAGAGATACTCTGACTAAAAGGCAAATAACTGAAAGAGAACTAACTGTCATGCTTGGGAAAATAAACTATAACTAAAACTTATAGTAAGAAATATTCAGTGCACAAAAATGATTCAGATATCCAGATCCTATGGAAAAGTCAAGCATGGTGGCTGGCATATGCCTGTAACTCCAGTGCTGGGGTAGATACAGGCTGATCCCTGGAGTTTCTTGGCCAACCAGTTTAGCCTAAAGGATAAGCTTCTAGTTCAGTAAGCGACCATGTCTCAAAAAATAAGATGCAAAAGCAATCAGTAAAAGTCAGTCCAACAACCTTTGGCCTCCAAACACATGTGTGCACTTGTGCATGCACACACAGTTTCAAAAAAGATTTACTATACAAATATTTCTCCAATTCTTGTCTCTTTTTTATCAGATGTTTATCCTAAGAGTTAGGAAATCTCACAGTGACAAGCACTTGTCTACCAAACACCAGGCTCTAGGTTCTACCCTAATATGAGGAACAGGGCTCGTATTAGTCTGTCATCAGACTCCTGGATTATTTTAGTCTGTGTTTTAGAATTACCTGGGAAAGGATTTTCTATAGGTATAGAGACCAGTTCATCCATGTGGTTTCTTATACTGAGACCCTTATCATGCAAAGCAATCAGATTTCCTTCTACAAATCACAACTTGCTGAGGAAAACGGTCTAAACAATTCAAAGATCTGGGGCTAAGGACATTAGAAATACATTAGCACATGCTTATATACATTCTGCCTTACCTGCACAACAGATACACAGCCAAATTCAGTACTGTGATCACAAAATCTTCTAAAAAAAATTCTGGACCTAATAAACACATTTTATAGATTAACATTTTTAATAACAAAGTAAACGTTACAAGGTTTTAAACTTACCTAGCCTCTGAGAAAATTCATAAAATTTCTTTAATTTGCCTACTAATGGCACAACAGCACCCCACGCCTTCTCTTGCAACTTTTCATCTGCTGGATGCTGGATTGCCTTCAAATCCAAGAAATAAATGTTAAGATTTGTAAAATCATAATAGTCTTTCTTATATTAAGGCAAAGTTTTACCAAATAAAGGAGATCCTGATATTTAAAATATAGATATAATGACAGATCCAGGAATTAAGTTTGGACTTTCTCAACTCCCAAAGTTTTTCCCCAATAGATGCAATATAATAATAAAATAAACACTACTTGTTAACATATTACTTCTTGGTGTCATTTAGATCCACAGAAGGAAAATATTTTATACTATTTCCTCTATTGCAGAGATACTCTTGGTATGTCTTCAAAAAGGAACAAAGTTAAGACAATAAATGAAGACACCAATCCTGGAAAAGGGCCAAGAAGTCGTAACTCAAATTGCACAGTCCACACCAGTTCTAAGAGACCTGGCCAACATGAACCCGAATCAACCCGAAAAATGCAACTTAGAAATACTGCAAATACTAATTGTTTAGAAATAAGATTATTTTCTGGATTACAAGTTTTCTAAGGCTTCCTGCCTGAGTAAGAGGACAGACAAGGCAGCTTCAGCTCTGAAGGGGAGGAAATCAAAACAGAGCTAGGGAGGGACCCCAAATACACAAACGTCTGTCAACACTAGTCCTTCAAATCATTATACAGTTTCTTCTTAGGATAGAGTATTCCTGTGGAATGAATTTTTTGACTTTTACCTTTCTTTTGCTTACAGATGCTTTCTTAATCCTTTACAAAACTCAATGCGGCTTTCCCTAACAACTTGCTTTGCCTTCTCTAACACTTTAAATAACCCAAATTCACTACCTGAAAGAAAAACATCTCTAACTATGGCAGGAGCTGCCTATAGGGTCACCAGAAGTGACAAGTTTTGTTTTCCACAAGGCACTAGTACTGAATATATCCACACAAAAACAAAAATCAAGAAAGCAAAATAAAAATAAACTCAGATTTTAAAATGTTGTGAATAAATTGAGTGCAAATAAATAAATGGGCTGTGTCTTAAGTAACTCGCTAATAAACACTGCTTTAGCATTTTCAATTTCAAGGTCCTATTATGTAGTCCAGACTGCCCAAGATCATCTTGGTGCTTTCTTTTAATTTCTTCCAGAAAGTTTAGGAGTTGAAAACTAGACTGGGAGAAGCCAGAAAGTCCTCTTCTTTTCTACAAGAGGAAAGCATAAATATTTCCCAAGGGAAAACATTTTCATGTGTGACCTTAACAAACAGAGATGGGCAGCCAGCACTTCCCTTTTATAATACCCTTCTGCCCATGGATCACTGCAACCACTTTTGAAATAAAGCCAACTGGTTTTTCAAATATAATACTTTCCATGACAAACAAGTCCAGAAAAATGATAAAGAGTAAGCCAAGGTGACACCCAGTCAATTCACCTTTACTGAAAAGTGCCTGTAATAATTGTAAACTTTACCTCTCGTATTTCGTGGCCAGCTCCTCTGTATGACTGCAAGTCCTCCAAGATGCCTTCTGCATCTTTTAATACTACATTCACCTGATTATATATTTCCTTTTCAGACTCTGTGGGCTGGGCATCTAAACAGCATGAAAGTACAAGAAAATTTACAGTGGCATAAATACTTTAGTACATGTATTAACTACAACAACCTAATTAACAACCAAAATTTCCAAAGATGAGTTACATTTTATGCAATGTTAATTTTGCACTTTTTAGAAGACAAAGTTAAGCTAATTTAAACTTATACAAATTATACAGAAGCAAGAGAAAAACAAATGTTACTACATAATATTTAGTTTAAGTTACAAATTATAACTTGGTACAATAAGCAAATCTGAGAATTTAAATTTAAATTGATATTACTTATAGTTTTGGTTTTTGTATATAGTCTTACTATATAGCACAGATTGGCTTTTACATATACCAGGCTGCCCTCAGACTTATAAATCTTCTGCGTCAGTCTGAGTGCTGGAATTATAAAAATGCACGAGCACGCCCAGCATCTGATATGCTTAATAATTACTTTTTGTGCTGCCTGCCTCACTGTCACTAACGATAGCAAATGAATGACCACTATTCTATTTTAATGCAGTAGAAAGGAAGCCTACCTACTAACGTCTACAGTTTAAAGGCTAACATTACCTTATTTTCCTATACAGATCATTTTACTTTCAACAACTGAGGACTGCTAGGGACCATTTGAAACTATCTGAACAACTGTGATCGTGTGAGGATGGAGAGCAGGCACTATGCTTAGGCCCGAGCTGTGGCAGTGTCGCTGACCTCTGCTGAGGAGTATGAAGGTCACGATTCCTGCACAGGAGTTTACACTACAGCACACTACAGAACTCCCAGGCAGCTGAGCTACAACATCAGCCTGAGCTGAGCTATAAGATCAGTGCTCAAATTCTGAAATGCCAAATCAAATACCTAGGACTGAGGAGGAAGAAAATGAAGGAATAATTAGTTATAAAAATCATACCAGGGATACAAAAATATGGGCACCTTTGCCATCAGTGGTGCTAACCAGAAAACATATGTTGATAAGAGACAAAATCTGGATTTCTCTCTGTCAGACAAAAGGTAACAGAAATCCCATTTTTATAGTATGGTCATTTGTTTCCTCTAAGGTCAAATCTTTTAAATATACTCCTTTCTATTTTGAGACAAAACTGCTCAAGCAGTTTTTCATAAGCCTTTTCAGCTAGATCACATTCAATCCTACAAATAAAATACATAAGACAAGGCTGTAAACTATGCTGGCAGAATTCCTCCATGCTAACATACTACTTGTGGGAGGAGGGAAACCACTCCAAATTTAAAAGATAAATTCAGACACTATTTACCAGTAATATGAAACTGGTCACTAGGTTTTGTATCTATTTATTCCTTTACTTAGAAAATTAAAAAGAAAAACTTCACACATGAGACTAAACGTAAAGACATCTTAAAATTTATCTTTATTTTATGCCTGGGGCGAGTAATGATTCAGTTCCCTCTGTTACCTGTCAACTCGTCAATAATACATAACACTTTTAAAATTAACAATCACAGTACCCAAGCTTGAATTCAATGGACATAAGACAGCACTAAAGAAGCAGTAAAGAAACATTCATGTGGAAAGTCAACTTTAAAAATGTGTTTGGATTTCATTCACTTATTTTAATTACTTTTAAAAAATAAAAATATAATTATTAAAAGGAGATTAAAATATTAAAACTGTGTCCAAAGCTACAGAAGTCCTAAAAGTAAATACTAAATTATAGATAAATGTCTGAAGTTTTTTTTTTTTAAAAAATCAGTTTGACATTTTAAGCAGTAATATTTTCACTTATAGCTAGACCATATTTTTCAAAGCAATAATTAGGCACAATACTTTTTAAAAAAAAAGCACAACATTGCCTTTATACTTACACCAGATACAGCATTGAGAAATACTTTGTACATGCAAAAATGAAAGTTCAGTACTTTCTCATGTGAATGTGGAAATTCAGACACAACATCAATAGACACATAGTTTGAAGTTATGAGGTGGGAATTCATGACAAAGGATAGTATTTTATGTATTACATATCAAAGGCATTTGTATCATTTGAAGACTAAAATATGTATTTTTGGTGTGGTCACTAGGCTAGTAACATAAAAATGTGACACTGAATTTACAGACAAATGAAACATTATCAAGTAGATTTAAATAGACCTTGTAAGTAGTTAATGACTAGCAAAGGTTTAATAAGTATCAAGCAATTTACAATAAAGGAGAAGATTCAAGTTTCCCTAAGAGGGGAAAACACCCAGCACCACACTGATCAAACATTTTTTAGACTGTCACAGGCAAGTCACACTTATAATTTTGAAAGCTGCTGAAGACTGCTGTAGAAATGGAGACGGACAGAAAAGAGCAGACAAGAGAAGCACTACTTTACTGAAAGCAAACCATGCAAAGGGTGAAATACTAGGAAGGGACAAAAAAATTGCAAAATAAAGCATTTCCTTTTTAAAAAAAAATGGCATTATATATAATGCGACCAAGACTTGTCACTTTGATTTTTCATAGCTTTACTTATCCAAGAATAAACACACTACATAGCCTGCTAACAAAACAATAACCATTTGAATGCAAAACAATGTACCTACTGAGGGAAGACATATTTATTACTCATCAGGCTTAAATGTATATCCTGCTATGTGGAAATTAAGGCATGTTCCAACTGTTCTTATTGTCTGAAGACAAAATTAAATATTTTAGTAATATCATACCAATTTCCTACTGGGTAGAGGAAGAATTCCCTAGAAGACTAGCAAAGAATCACTGAAAGTAATAACTAAATTTGGAGATAGTAGTTTTTTTAAAAAAAAAAAAAAAAAGAATCAAAAACTGAGCTATGAAAGGAGAAAGGTGTTAACACAATAATTACAATTGTGATAAAGAGCTTTCTGCTCCAACCCTAAGCTTATTCACTCAAGTAAATACCTCAACTCTATCTCCTTAAGTTCCATCAAGTTAGGGACCAAAATGTACACTGCACCCCATTGCACAGTATGTAAGCATAATCATAAATGAGTCTCCAGCTCTTAATTAAAGGAGGCCATTTAACATTTGGCCACAGATTAGTCTTCAATTTTTTTTAAATGCCACCAGAATAAAGATATTTCCTAGAATAAGGCAGAGCTACTGAAAATATGCAAGAGGTAACTGGAAAAAAATAACATTAGCCTTAAGAGTACCAAAAATTTTAAATAAGGAAGACAGGCAACACAAAAAGATGTGAAAAGTGTATGATTCAATGGGAAGGCACTAATGACAAGCAGAAAAAGTAGATTCCATTTCTCACAAATGACCATTTCTGCAAAAACTCTATTTTGATTTACCTTGATACATTTCTCACAAATGACCATTTCTGCAAAAACTCTATTTTGATTTACCTTGATACATAAGTCAAATTTAACAAATACTGAAAATCTAGATTGGGAATGGGCACAAAACCAAAAAGTCCCTTTTCTCCCACAAATCAGAATTTAGTGAAGCACTGACATAATGGTGCTAAAGATTCACTCTTAGCATGAGCTATAATAATAACCTTAGCAGTAGGTTACGCTAGGAACCACAAGCTATACAATGCTTCCACTTTTGTTTTCTTACTTTTAAATATGCTGTCATTAGCATATCTGCTGTCAAATATTGTGGAGCAATTCTGGGATTATTATCTTATAGAGCTCAAGAGGAATTCCTATATCTAAAGAATACGATGCTTCACTGAGCACAAATGGCATCTGTCTTAAAACCACTGTGCATGCTGCTGCTTCTTTCCACTGTCCTTCCCAAAGAAGCTGTAAATATTGGAATTCACCCTTTAACACCTAACTCCAACATCATCACCAGAAGTCTTCAAAAGTGGTGCCAAATTTACCAAATCTCACCTTCTGACCTACACTTGAGCATAAATTATGTAAATGAATGAAGCTGTGATTCTTCACTTTTATCTAAGTACTAGATAGACTAAGATCACCATGGAAGTGGTAAAAAAGTAACTTCTGCATACCTAGTACCTATTGACTGGTATACAAGAGGCTAGCTCCAAGTATACATGGACTGAAGTGTAAACCTGTAAAGGGGGTACAGGTTAAGGGAATAAACGACTTCACACAGTCTTCATTTGTATAGTAAATTATTACATATCACAAAATTATGTTTAAAATGCATGGGAATATATAACTTGATACATTCTGATGCCCAAAGCCAGACACACAATGGCATCCATTAACACCACTGTGAATATTGCTACTTTTTCCAGTGTCCTCACTAACTGAGAAGATATGTAAAATGACTGTTGTACAGTCCAACTCTGCAGATGTGTGGGGTTGGGTCCAACCACGAAGGATGACAGGAATATTAGACCTAAACTACTGCGGTGACCTGAATATTATTCCATATATAGAAAAAAAAAATGAAGCCTGGGACCAGAGAGATTGCTCAGAGGTTAAGAGCACTGGCTGCTCTTCCAGAGGTCCTGAGTTCAATTCCCATCTACTATATGGTGGCTCACAACCATCTATAATGAGATCTGGTGCCCTCTTCTGGCATACATGCAAACAGAACACTACACATAATAAAATCTTTGAAAGAAATAAAAACAATAATAAAAAGATAGCCCCAATTACTTATCAAATGTGACTTTATTAAAATAACAATGAGAACTGGCAAATCAACTATGTTTGACAACCTTGATTCTGGCATCTAATAGTTTAAAAGAGGAACCATCTAATGGATTAAGGATTCTATAGTAGATTAATGATAAAGTTCCCATGCTCAAAATCGCATATTTCTTTAAAAAGAAAATGGAGGAAAAAATGGGCAAAAACTTAAGAGATAAAATTAATAGCCCACAAGTGTCAGAAGTCAATAAAAATGCACCCGGGCATCTGAATTAGAAGTTGGGAGGAAATTCTAGTCTGTTACAGTGAGTGAGTCTTCATTGACCTTCTTTTACAGTATACCAGCAAATAGCAACCCAAAACTTCTATACTGGCTGTTAGAAGCAATGAACATTATATAAAATGTTCTAAGCTGGAGAGTTGACTCAGTGGTTAAGAACACTTACTGCTCTTCCAAAGGACCCAGGTTCAATTCCCAGCACCCACAAGGCGGCTCATAGCTATCTACAACTCCATTTCTGAAGGGAGGGGGCTGATGCCCTCTTCTTGTCCACACAGGCACTGCACACATGTGCACACACATAATGAAGGCAAAACACCCATGTGTAATACTAGCATTCTTAAATGTTTACTTTTACTTTTAAAGGGTCACACCACATAGTTTTATACTGATTATTTTGTTGTGACTTGAACCTTTCCTAGCGCTAAATTAGGTATTTATGTTTAAAATGTAAAGATAATGATGCAACCCCTGACCCCCACAAGTCAAGACCAAGTTCTTTTCAAGTTCTTCATTTAAATTCATGATTCACACTTTAACAAAACAGGATGCTAGCTTTATAAAAAGATCAAGTGCCAAGTCTTGAACAAGATCTTGACTAGATCAAAGCCAAGATTCTGCAAAACATTTGAGACAAAGGAAAAAAAAGACAGAAGAGTGGAAAAATAAAGAGAACAAAGTTTCAAACAGAGCAAATAAACTAATATAGCTTTAATGTAAGTTGCCTCATCTGGAAAAACAATCTATAAGTCAGCAGTCTGCTCAACATCCCCAAGCTGATTAAAATCCATGCTAAACATGCACTTAAAACAGCACTGTTAAATTGTTGAGAAGGGTCAAGAAAACTAATGTTCATCTAATGTATTTTCCTAAAATCCCAACAGTTTAATGGTCTTGATTTTGGCCTTCCTCCTTTACTAGCCTGTACAAAGTACCCAGACTGTAGCAGATTTTTGCGGAAACGTACTAAAAATAGAAAAATATCAGACTACAAAGTATTCTACAAAATGAAGATATGCTAGAAATCGGCATGTTCATATAAAGTAAACTGACTTAAAAGGATAGATGTGCTATGTGGGTCCATAAAATAGAATGAACTATATAAAAACTAAATTGAAGGTGAAAAATGACTCTCTTTCAAATGATCTGCTTTTCAAATCTTAAATTTTAAGTACTTAAAACCTGTTCAAATTTAAAGAATCACATGATTTAGTTATCTCTTCACCCTTTCCTAACAATTTTCTAATTATCAGTTAAAATAGCAAATTCACATTAAAACACCAATTTAAAGTCATTTTTCTCAATTTTATAGTCAGACAAGCTGAAGCAATAGCAACAGCCAAAAGCCAAAGCAGAGCATGCACAGAGCTCAATGACACTTACCTGCCACTCTTAGACCACATTACAGTAAGTCATGCAATACAGGACAGGACAGATACAAGGCAAATTACTTAAAGGTTTGTGAACCTATTATTTTTCTTTTTACTTAAATCAGAATAAAATTAATTCCTGAAATACACAAAATCATTTTAATGTCTTAAATTATTTGTAAAGACTAAATTTAGGTTCACACTTACCTTTTAATATTATGCCCATATCAGTGAATTCTGAATAGCCTTCATGAACAGATCCATGTTTATAATACTTTAAATATGCATATGGAGCAAACGAAATCATTTTTTCAACTGTAATACAATTTTTCTTCAAATACCGTTTTTATTAGTAGATATTAAGATAGCAGTTTTTTCCTTTTCAATTTTTTTCATAGTGTTTTCATTATCATATGCATTAAATAATAACATAACAGCTAATTGAGACAAAATCTTTTACGAAATTCAAATAGTTACTTTATTACTGTAATTTACTTTATGAAATCTGGTTCAGTTCTAGAAGGCATCAGAAGTTGAAGTCAAACAATTCACAGCTTGGTCATGCAAAGCAGTTAAAAAGATGGCAAAGTGGAAACAGTCATTAGTGCAAGACAAACGCAGTCTACTGCAGGCAAAGAGAAATAGATATAAAATCATCTTCTCACTTTCAAAATCAAGGAAAAAATTTGGCCCCTGCTCAAGGTCTGTGCATGTCAAAACTTTAAGAAGATTCCCCATGTTAAGGTACCTGTCAAGACAAGAATGAGAAAAGAGAAAATATCCCTTTATAAAAAAGAACAACTGAAATTGACTTAAAGAAAAATAGTAACAGGGAAAATGTTCATTAGGCCATGAATTCATCCTTCAGGTTACCCAGACTGTGCTCTGGCAGACAGCAAACCGGGTTCTCAAGGTGTTGATGTGTAGGACCTAGAGGTGAAATGTGGTTTTTTCCTGTACATAATGGCACAACTGTTGCTCTAATTCTTCTCAAATTTCTCCCAAGACAAGTTTCATTAATGGCCTTATAATGAAAAATTCTTTAAGTATTCCAATAGTGCTAATATTCTGAAAAAGAAATTTCCAATCAAAAATTATTTACAAATCACTAAGTATAGCAATGAAACAATTTATTTCAAGGCCAAATATTAGGAGGTTTGGCCAAAGCTCACCTTCACATCTCATTTTAAAATGTAAAACTTAACTTCCTGCGTTCCTAACCAAATTTGATTTGTAAAATTTGTGGAAGCTATTTAAAGTATTCATTTTAGATATGCAGCACAGATTTTATTTCTTAAAGCAAATTATTATAGGGTAAGTGAATAGACTTTGGCATAGTCACTAAAGCATACTATTAGAATATTCATCATAAGGCTACTTGTTTCATGGACTAATGAAAGGACAGCACTGGCTACAGACTCAACATGATTTTAGCAAATGAGAAACTAAAGAATTAAACATATGATGGTGATGTTTGCCTATAATTAAGGGGAAAAAAATCATGCAACCTTTGTTTGATCCCCGTGTTTAATTAACAAATATTCTGGCTGGCCTTCACTGTGGTGTGAGTATAATTAATCTTCCACCTTTACCATTATGCACCAGCTGTGAAGGGCTAAGGAGACTTACTTTCAAAGTCCAAGAAAAAATGTGCTGCATTGTGGTCTATGTCCCTGGTTAGCACCTTAATGAGATTACCCATGCCAGCAAACCTAAAAATAAAAATGGCAACATCATTTAGTTCCAGTAAAAGGCTGAAGCAGAGGCCTGGGGTTCAGCAAGGCTGGCTTGCTCATAGCTGCCAACAGGTGCAGGTTTACATGGTTCTCACACTGATAAGTTTATAGTTCCTGTCCCCCTGGTCCCACATATAAAAAAAGCAAAATGGGGAAAAGATATTTTTACAAATAACTTGCAATATTTGTACTTGATTAATATCTATGCTGATGCTCTTTTTAAAAACTTGAGGTACATATTCTAAATTTGAATTAACAGCAAAACTAGCTCTTTTTTACAAATATGTAACTATCCAGACAATTATTTTTAAATTAGTGAAGGTTTTGTCCTTCAAGTTGAATTAAATTCTACCGTAAATACAAAGAAGACAGTATTCATGAATAAACCACATTTAACCATTAAATTATAGAAGGCTATCAATTAATTTATCCCTTAAAATGACTGTGTAAATCACAACTTTATTATTGACTCTTAACTGAACATTAGGTTATATGCATGATATGTGACTGAAAGTTAACCCAGCAAACACCACATACATAACTAGCAATTGTTCCCACTTAGTAAATATGCAGACAAATTTTAGCAATAAAACACTGGCATAAATCTTGCCCAAGGATTTGCTATGGCTCTGTAAAGGTGAAAAGTGGTGTCAGGAAACCAGGCACCAACCTGGAAGCTAGAGTAAACAGGGACGGCAAACAGACAGCACTGTCAGACCACTCAGACCCCTACTCCTTCCCCTCCACTCAACTGCACAGACAGTACTTACATGAAACAAAAATGAAAAGTAGTGACATGTTTTTAGCAGGAAAGAAGACACCTTATTACTAACTCCCATTAAAACCACTAAGAACTGGAACTTTAATGCCTAACCTGACTCTTACCTACTCTCAACACTGGTTTGTGTCCCCGTCAGCTTCTCAGGAAGGAAACAGACAAATGTAACAGTTTCTTATTAGAGGTCAAAATCAGTAAGAACAAAACAAATTTTGTATAAAATGCTAAAATATACTACGTACTAAACTAGGTTGGTGTAGGCGGTCCTTCTGTCTATGTGTTGCTTTCATTAGTTAATAAAGGAACTGCTTTGGGCCTATAACAGAGCTATAGGGGAACACAGCTAGGGGGGTAAACTAAATGGAATGCTGGGAAGAAAGTGGGGAAGCCATGGATCTTCCACCTGAGACAGACGCCACTTAGAATCTTTGCCGGTAAGCCACTGCCACATGGCGATATACAAATTAATAAAAATGGGTTAAATTAATATAAGATTTAGCCAATAAGAAGCTAGAGCTAATGGGCCAATCAGTGTTTTAATTAATACAACTTCTGTGTGATTATTTTGGTTCTGGGCACCTGGGACAAACAAGCAGGCCCTCCTCCAACACTAGGTTTTATTTCTTTCAAATAACATTTCTTCCAAATCATCTTCAATAATGTTTGTGTGTATGCATGTGTGCTTGTCTGTGCGCGCACACACACACACACACACACACACACACACACACACACGCCCACGAAGGTCAAAGGTTGGTGCTGAGTGTCTTCTTCAATGGCTCTCTACCTTTTGGTATGTTGAGACTGGGTCTTTCACTGAACCCAGAGCTCCCTATTCAGTAAGGCTGGCTGGCCAATAAGCTCCACAGACCTACCTATTCCTATCTCCCCAGTATAGAAACTCCAGATGCATACTTTTGCAGCCAGCTTTTATGTGAATGCCAGGGTTCAAACTCACCTTTAAAAGGCAAGCATTTTTACCAAATGAACCATATCCCCAGCTCTATTCTTTAATTTATACTACTATTTCTATTACACTGAACTTCCTATTCAATAATGTTCAGCTTTCTGATTTTGCATTGTTTCATGCAAATGGATTCAGTGAATTAGAAGAAAACATTTAATAGTAATTATCTTATACACTGTAAAAAGTTTAAGACCAAACTGTTTGCTTTTGAGAGAAAATCTCACTATGTAGTCCTGGCTGCCTCAAATTTACTATGTAGACCAGGATAGCCTTACATTCTAATACCAAGTATATCCAAGAAAAGGGTAAGCATTTTTCCTAAATCATCAAATCCAAATTACCTCAAACTGGTCGAGAGGAAGAGGTGGGAGAAGAAGAAAAAGAAGGGGTAAAAAGTGGCTCTGTTCCTTTTGACACAAAAGAGCAGTGGTGGTTTAATTGAGAATGTCCCCAAAAGGCTTAGATATTTGAATACTTACTTGTTCCCTGTTGGTGATGCTTTCAGGATAGGTTTAGGAAATACACCCTTACAAGAAGTATGTCAATGATGGTGGACTTTGAAGTATGAAAAGTCAAACACCATTCCCAGTTTGCTGTCTCTGCTTCCTACTTCCAATCCTAACTAATACAAAGTTCTTCAAGTTATCAAGGGATTTCAAAAGTTTTAAGTAGAAAAAAGCCCATCTCTAGCACTCTTGCCAAGAATGTTGTCAAATGCCATTTTAACATCGGTTTTTCTGACACACCACCATTATAGAACCGGAGAGGGAAAGAAGGAAGCAATTCAGTTTCATTACTTTTATTGTACATGTATACCATGACATCTGCAGGGAAAATGTTTTCCTGTGTCCTCTTCTATAAATCTGATCGTTTCCAGCCACCACACCCTAATGTGGGCATATACTCTTCACCATTGCTATAAATCGGGTCTTGACCTACTCATTCCCAGTATAATGAGGAATATGGTCCTTTCATCTCAATAGAAATGCTTACTTTAAAAAAAAATGACTGCTTATCTGGTATGGTGGTCCTCAACCTTGGTAATACTTGGATGAGTTTTCTTTAGTTAATGAGGACATTTAGTAAATGTGAGGCCATCTCACACTTTTGCATCTTTAACAACATCCCACTAGAAAACAGTAGCAAAGTAAATGCTCACAAACACACAATGTGGTGATCAAAACTGCCCCCCCCCCATATCTTCTCAGAGCAAAATTATCTCTGGGAAAGAATAACTGATTTATTAGCACATGCTGCCTGCCCAATGCCCATTCACTGTGGATGGCTAAGGCTGTTTCCAAATAGTGACAAGTGTTTCTCAGGAAGCAAAAGTACTGCTGGTTGACAACTGCAGCTTTCAATATATAATTATAAACACCAAATTGTCCTCAGAATACCTATCCCCAAGGGACTACTCCACATATTTTGACAAAAACAAAACAAAAACAAAAAACACTCCTAAAACATCTGACCCATTCTTTCATGCAAGAAATGACCTTACTGAAACTCATTGAGTCACCTGTGGGGGCTAGCCATGTTAAGCTAAGTATGGGCAGGTCACCCAAAAGAAATTCTTTACTTCCAATCATTATCTCCTGGGACTCTGGTCATCAATGAAAAGAAATTAAATGGACGCCTGAGTCTCAGTAGTTTACCCTGAGGCAATGTCTGGCTGCAGGAGGAACCACAAACTGAGATTACCGACCTCCACCCAAGAACAGACCATTCAAAGGAAATGCCTGGTATTCCAACGGCTGTAGATAAGAACACCTGCCAGAACACACTCAACAGGACATCCTAGACAAATGTTAGCCAATCAGGGGTTTTAAAACCTCAGAAACCCCTCACCCCCGCCTTTACTATATAAAGCCTTATTTTAATTGAGCTCAAAGCTCTCCAGTTATTCCAATACATTGGACATGCGGAGAGACTGAGTTTGCAAACTTGATTAAAATAAAGGCTCCTTGCTTTTTTTTTTAAAAAAAGAAATGACCTTACTCTATTTTTCACATACAAAATGCAAATGTCTCCTGCCCATTATTGAAGGGGTGGAGCCAGTGGATCCCAGGAGTTTGATGGCCAAACAGAGTAAGAAGAATGGTAAACTATATAGGATTCCCATGAGAAACTTTGTCAAAAACTAAGTAGGAGAGAGATAAGGGAAGACACCCAATGTCTCCCTGTTTTTCCCATGTGCGCACACAGGTATTCCCACCTCTGCACACACACCTGAATACACACCACACTTTGTGATATCACAAATATTAACAATAAGTATCCTTAGCTTAAATTTCTAGCCTTTCTTCCCAGTACAGCTATGCTTTAAGGGAATAACTTCTAAAATGAGGCAAAGCTATCCAAGTCCACTTGCTTTATTTGAAACCTCAGGCTCCTCCCTTTGCACCTACTCCTTCTGAAGACTGGCTCTGCACAGCTCAGCACATTCTGTCTGCTCCAGTGCTGCACAGCGCTTCACTTCCTGTCATCTTCACAACTTGGTTGGTAAGTACACTGTCTGCCATCAGCCTTCTCTACTTTTTCAACTCCCAATCTTCCAATCGATTCCTATCTGCCTCTTACACCTACCATTACATCAAAGCTGTCTCTATCAGAAGCAGCTGTCATAATGACACTATCAATACACTTTTTGTCACTAGTTTAATGGGTATTAGGCTTGCTGCTCCTTTATCCTGGTCCTTGACACTACTGCTTCTTACTAGGATTATTTCAAAGAGACTATGTGGCCACCCTGCTTTTACTCTTTTCTCCTCTGACAATTTCTGATTATAAGATAAACTGGTCTTTTAAAACACATCTAAATCAGACTGTGGTCTTTCTCTTTATAAAAACCACACAATCGCTTCCTGTCATAATATAAAATCTAAACCCTTATCAAGTCCTATAGAACACTGTGATGGAAGCTATAGTGATGTATCAGTGGTTAAGAACACTGATTTCTCTTTCAGAGTGCCCAGGTTCAATTCACAGCACCTGGCAGCTTACAACAAAGTACTAAGTGTCCATTGTAAAAGAGTAATCTCTCACCCTGAATTATCAGCACATGCCAAGATCAAAAAATTTAAAATTTTAGTATAGTAAAAGTTGAGTTTTAGTATGGAGAAAGCTGAATTTTTATCCCGAGACTCTCACAATATGTGACTCATTTCAAGTGAGTTTACTGGTAAAACTGCACCTCCACTGTTTAAGCTACAGGACACGTGCTACATTTCTACTATGATGACATCTTTCAACTTTAAATTTTAAAACGAAGACACTTAATTCAACTATATAAATTTACTCATAACGATATGAAGTCATGTATAAGAAATATAATAAACTGAGAGATAAGTGCATGGAAATAGAAGTGACCCACAACCATGATATATCGATTTTCATAGCATTTGAGTTTGACTGGACAGGCCTTCAGCCATTCCAGCTAACAAAGAACATGGAGGTAAGCATATGAGGTTATTCAGAATGCTGTGTCAGATTCCTCCTGAAAACCATAATATTCAGAATTCACTTTCTTAAACTTAACACTTTCTGAAATTCCTAACAGTAATAATTACATTAACTAAATTTCTTTTCATGAACTCAAAAGGGTGGTTAATTTATTACTACTCATATCATGAATAATATTCTGTCCTATGTAAGAATGAAAATGTCACCCTTGATTTTCTTTAAGTATTTTGCTTTGAATTATGGTTTCCTTCATATACTGTGTTGTAAAATAAATACACGCCAATAGTTTTAATGATGATTAATCTGGAAACACGCTATTTTAAGATAATTTTATTCTAGTATATATTCCAAAATTTTCTACACTGATGTAAAGACAAAAGAGCAATGGAAATGCTGCTGATGGACGTGTAAACTGGGATGGCTATTTTGAGAAAGAGTTTGGTGCTCAATATAAAAGTTCATGTGTTATATGTACCCAGAGAATTATAATACAGCACAAATAAACTAACTCTAGCTACAAACTTCTTACTTAGATGAATGAGAAACAACACCATGGAAAATTGATCAGTTAACTCCATGTGACAATATTAATAGATATGACATACAGTACCTGTTTGCGGGGATAAACATAACACTAGACAACTCAAAAGGTTCCAATAACGTTCTAGTTCCTCAATTATTGGTAGATTCAGGGATCTCTTATTTTTAGATTTATAATACACAAATAATGTATTTTTTGTATTTGCAAATAACTAAAAACATTTTAGAATATGGTCAGTCATTACAGGGCACACAGGTTTCATTCCTGTATGCTTAACTAAAAAGCTTAGATTAGAATTCAGGCACCAACCCAATTCTCAACATTTATTTAACAAATAATACATGATTTATTTTAATGATTTAGCATTATGCAAAGACCCAAATGGTTCTATATGTAGTGGTGCATAATGTCTATTAGTGATGGTGACTAATTAAAATCTAGTACTGAGGAATTCAAGAGACAAATAGAGATAGCAGACTGACTGTGAATTGAATAAAGGATCTAGTCCAGTCTCAGTAAGGATGATTTAAGACTACCCAGAGAGAATAAGTTTTAATTCTTTGTTATTTATTTCAACTGAGAAGTAACTGGAAAAAATACAGTAATATTCATATACTCTACCACCCAGATTAAAACTGTAACATAACTTGCATTTTACTATTAAAAGTATGTACCTTCCAAAAACAAAAAACAAACCAGGTGGTGGTGGTACACTCCTTTAATCCTAGCACTCAGGAGGCAGAGGCAGGTAGATCTCTGTAAGTGAGGCCAGCCTGGTCTACAAGAGCTAGTTCCAGGACAGATAGGGCTACACAGAGAAATCCTGCCTTAAAACCTCCTCCCCAAATTTAAGAACAAAACAAAACAAAACTGTGCCTCTTTTTGTATTTACAGGCCATCCATCTGTACTAATGGGGCTGAGAATTACACGCTGTACTGCCTCTATGGCTTTTTTTAATCACCAGTGTTGACAATCTGTGTCAACACTAGTCAAATCCCTCCTAGCCCAGTTTCTGCTAAGTTATGCCAATGGAAAGCAATGGTGAATAAAGAGAAGACGGGGGGGGGGGGGGGGAAGTGCCCAGTTGGGTCAGGTTAGCAATTGCTCAATAGTGTGAATAGGATGATGGCAGCAGACTGTCTTTAAGTTTTCCTTTTTCTGTAGGCTGAAGCAATAATGAAGACTTAACCTACAGCTTTGTGTATGCTAGGCAAAATCTCTACCATTGAGTTTTCTCCCTAGTGCTCTTGTTATCTGGGTGAGAAAGGGTGTCATTAATTTGCCAAACCTGGTCTTGAACTTGTGATCCCCCTGCCTTGGCTTCCTAAATAGCTGGGATTAAAGGCCTGCACCACCAGGCTTGGCTTTCTTTTCTTTTTTTTTTTTCACTACTCGTATTTCATGTCTTTCTTAGACTCTTCCAGTACTTCTAATACTTTTGGAATCATTCATGTATGTATGTATATACATATATGTATGTTTTCCAGGTTGATCTGATTTTCTTAACTCAATGCTAACTGGTCTACCGCCATCTTTCTCTCCAATTGAAGTTTTAAAATTCTAAATATGGAGTTCTGCAATATTAGTTTTTGATGCATACATTCAAGGGAAATCTTCCTCATTTAGTCTAACTTTTCTCAACTTTGTTTATAGTAACTGCTCAATTTATCACCTTTTCTTTGTGCTCAGTGCTTATTATTTAAGTAGTATCTCTTCAGAATTACCTCAACTATTTTTGACCTTTAATTCTCCATGTGACTGTCAAATTCTATAAAAATTCTGAAATGGGCTGGGGAGATATCAGTCAATGAAGTGCTTGCCACACAAGCATAAGGACCTCAGTTTGAACCTGTAGTTGTTTGAATAAGAATGGACACTATACACTCTTACATTTTAATGCTTAGGAAGTAGCATTAGGAGGTGTGGCCTTGTTGGAAGAAGTATGCCACTGGTGGTGGGCTTTCCAGTGTTACTCGCTCTGTTCTTGCTATCTGGATGTAGAGGTCTCAGCTACCTCTCCAGCACTATGCCTGCGTGCTGCCATACTTCCCATTACCATGATGATAATGGAAACCTCTGAAAGTAAGTAATCCCCAGTTAAATGTTCTGTTGCTTTTATTTTTTTTTAAGTAAGAGTTGCCATAGACATGGCAACTTCTCACAGCACTAGGACACTGACTAGGACAGATCCCCAGAAACCATGTACAAAAGCTGGGCACAGTAGAGAAAGGCAGATCTGTGGGACTCTGCCAGTACAGCCTGTATCAAGTTTCAGGCCAATAAGATTCTGTTCTAAAATTCAAAGTGGATGGTATCTGAAGATGAACTCTGGCCTCTGTGTATACCTATATGAACATGCATCAATACTTACTGACAAAGTCATCCCTTCATCCTTTCTATTTCCACCCCTACAAACTTCTAGATACTGTGATTATATTCAATATACTTCAGTGAGGCAGTACTGTCATCTTACAATGTTAACCACACTGTCACCTAATCTATGGCTATAGTAAATTCATTTTCTACTGCTACACCGTTTTTAATTCTCCAGGAAAAAACTATTTTTAAAGTGTCTATGGTGTATGCTTAGATTCAGTAAACATTTTTTGTTCTTTGATATATTCTGCTTGCTGAGACAGGGTCTCTAGATAGAAAAGCTGGCCTCTAACTCAGCATACTCCTCCTCTAGTCTCCTGAAGGATGAGATTACAAGTGTGAATTATCATGCCTGGCTCTAGATTTGGCTTACTAATATTCTACTTTAGATTGAAAGTAAGATTGGTCTATAATTTCTCTCTCTGCATTTGAATAGCATTTTAATCAAGGCTATTTTATATAAAAGTTCTCTGTACTCTTTAGAGTAGATTATAAAGTATAAAACCTGTTAGTTCTTCAACATGATTCACAGCAAATTTGGCCACAACTGTACAAGTGTTCACCCTTTTCATGTTTCAAGCAACTATATAGCAGACATACTCTTACAGTCAATTTCAATAAATATTTTTGAATTCATGAACTTTTTGATGAGTATGTCAAGAAAACTTAATCATCAAGAAAGCAAATACCTAAATGATGGTCATCCCATAAAACAAAGTACAAATTTATAAGTTAGGGGATAAGTTTATTGACTGTATTACCTATGAAATTATAATTCCAAAATAAACACCACAAAGATTAATGAAATCAAGAGTGAGGCTGGAAGGCAAATCTTTATTGCTAAGATACTAAGCTGACACAGACTGCAACATTTTCCCATGAAACTCTTTACCATCATGAACACATCTTCTTCAATGATGCTCATTGTTTGTAAACATGTTAGAGCAAGGGCTAAAATCCTCAAGACCAACATTATCAAAAATAGCATTATGTTTTAGTTTTTGCACGGAGACTAAGGTCTACAGAGAATTACAATTCTACACTATACTCTAAGATTTCTTTGGAAAAAGGAGGGAGGAGCTAGGAATCTGTCAAAATTTCCTAAGCAGGAATGAAAGTCCAGTGCTAGTGATCTCACTAGGACTGAAACACTGACTTTGAAACTTGAGCTTCCACTGTCTTCTCTTAATTTCAGTTAAAGATAAAGTACTCTCCTAACTCAGCTGTCCCTTCTTTTCTATGTAGACTGAGGGCTCTTGCTTTAATGTTCCTGTAAAAAGTAAGACATCATGTCAAATAGTTTTACATTAATTTGATTACCAATAAATACGAAAATCTTATACCAGGGAAGAAACCATCCAGGCTAAAATGGAAAGATCACTGCTACTTTTACCGTAGTCTGAATTTCCCCTATAATATTCAAGTAGATATCCAGCTAAACCTAAATTTTCGATTTTAGACAATTTTTAGGGGAAAAAATATAGCCATTCACTGAATACACAATATGATATAAATGCTGGCCTCAGGAATCCCAGAATCTGTATACTGAACTTAAATCCCTCATGTGTTAATTTCACTCCAATTGTTCCAAATCTATAACCAAATATAAACAATCCTCATAACTACTGAACAGCCCTTTAAGTATCTTCAAATATGTGAAATGGAAGTTGAAAGACTGTTATCCATTAGATTATTACACATATATTCACAGGGGTAAAACTTATAGATATCTCCTAACTAGTAATTATGATGGTTGGCTTTTTAAAGAGCAAAGCTTGTATGTTTAGAAGACACTTACCATAAAGAGCTTCTTTACCACTGTAGACTAAAGGAACAATGGCAGGCAATCTTTCCATGGTGTGACTATTAATTGTTTTACCCAATGTGTCCTTTAGATGACACAGGTACTTTATCTACTAAATGCAGGTATAATGAAAGAAATTCAAAACTAATTAAAAAAACCCTTCAGCAGGAAGATGTTTTGCAAAAATGACTGTCACAGGACATAGGAACTAGAAAGTCCTTACCTAGTACTCAGAGATCTTTCCTAGGTCTGGCATAATCAAGGAAGTTAGCACAGTGAAATGGTTTCCCCTGTTGTTACACCTAAAGCTTAAAAATCATTCTCCAACATATAACTCCTCCAGGCTCATCATAATCAAACAAAATACAAAAACAAAAAGCATTTTTTCTCTGCTCAGGAATATAATCTTTAAGATATGTACCTGAATAATCTTCTACACTTATGCATCATTACCTTTTATAATGCCAATAAGACTCTGACAGAGGCCATTCATTATATTTTGCCAAGAAGGTGGTAATACAAAAAATGCATTTTTAAAACTGTATCTTCTTAAAAAAATACTGTTTTACTTCATTTGAAGAGTATAAACAAACGCCTGGGTAAATTTTATTTTATTTGAGGCAGGATTCAATATGTAGCCCAGATGAGCCTCAAACTCCAAAGCATTTAAAGTAACAATGTAAATTTACTGGTGGTTTAGTTTGTCTTTTTTAAAGGCAGATTTATTTACACACAATTTTTTTTTTTTTTGGTTTTTCGAGACAGGGTTTCTCTGTGGTTTGGAGCCTGTCCTGGAACTAGCTCTTGTAGACCAGGCTGGTCTCGAACACACAATTTTTTTTTTAAAAAAGTATTTGCCTTTTTTTCCCCTCGAAATAGGGTTTCTCTGTAGCTTTGGAGCCTGTCCTGGAACCCGCTCTGTAGACCAGGCTGGCCTTGAACTCACAGAGATCCACCTGCCTTTGCCTCCCAAGTACTGGGATTAAAAGCATGTGCCACCACCACCCAGCAAAAAAGTATTTCCTTAGTAAAATAAAATTTTAAATGGTCTAAAGCCATTACAAGATCAAATGTATTAAGCATACATCATAAAAACTTAACAAAGATTGCTATTACAGATTATATAGCTTTTAAAATTTCATAAGCATAAGTGAGAAATATTTATATAAGCCAAAATTGAACTCACTTATTGCTTTAATATTTCTACCATTATGTCAAAAGTTGCTGGTAGGGATAAAAGAGAAAAGAACACAAATGAGAAAGGATAAAAAACATGCACACAAAGGGTGTGTGAAATGATGAGGAAAAACTCAACTCCTGAATCTTATGAAAGGGAACTAAGAACTATAGAAATTCAGTGATTTAGGCCAAACCAACAATTTGTGGAACAGTAACGTTTCCTTTAAAAAACCTGAAACTGCAGTTTGGGGGAACATCTTTAAAATGGAGTACTAAGGCCAGAGCACACTTATAAAAAGAACTCAGTATCTCCACAACACAAATAAAGTCAAATACCCAATCCTGGCCCCTTCAAAACCAATGCCGGTGGTGCTTTTGTAATCAAGCAAACTGCCATAGACCTGCCATTCCCTTAAATGCCTACCAAATGCTCTTTTCCAGAAATTACTGTTTCTGTTGTTACTTTTAACATTTTAAAAACATGTTTACTTAATCATCACTATTTATTTAGTATGTATGTGTACATGTACATATGCATGTTTGAATGTATACCTTAAAGTCAGAAGACAACTTGACGCAATCAGTCGTCTGCTTCCCCTACCAGGTTCTGGGACTCCAACTCATGGGAAGTATTTTCTTTCACCTGCTGTGCCATCTCACTAAAATCTTTCAACACTTTTTTTTAAAGGACTAAAACTAACAAGACAGAATTCTTATTTAAGATAATGTATAAAAGCATCCTCCTTTCTAGTTCCCAGTACAGAGGTACTTCTATCCATCAATTTTACAGCTTACAGATAAACAACAGAGAAAGGAATCCGAAGAAAAACATACATCTCTCCTACTAGAGTTGTAAGTAAAAGTTTTTAATAGTTCACATGTTCACCATTACTCCCTATTCTAAGCCAGAAATCATAGTATTATCTAAACACACTTTTAGTAATTCAGTATAAAAAGAATTTCCCTAAATTAAATTTATTCAATATAGTTTATATTTAAATAATTTTCACTTATGTTTCAATAATCATTTCTTCCAAAGACATATTTACCTTCAGCCAGTGCTGGTGATTCTGTCCTTGTCCTTCTATCTGTTTAAAGAAAAAAAGGGAAGAGAGTCTAAAACATCATTTTACTTTCAAATAAGTCACTACAGCTAACTTCAACCATAAGTACCCCGAGTTCCCCACACCCACATAAAGAGTGGAGCATGGCAGTACATCCCTTATCACCCAGAATAAGAAGAGAGGGAACACAGAGACACATTCCCCCAAGATCACCAGCCAGCCTACACAAAATAGACCCGCTCTCTCACCCCCCCACATACACACACACACACACACACACACACACACACACCCCACACAAAGTGAAGGCTAAGGAAAATATCCAACTTTGACCTCTGGCCTTCACATATGAACACACAACCAGCTACACAAACAAGCACATATATTACATATATACACCACACCCTCACAAATGCTGTTTATACATGTATTTCCTTAGATGAATCTAAAAACTCTTTATGAAGGACCTACCTCGAGTAAAATATCATATTAGCCCTACAAGAACACCAACAAATGGTAAAACAACAAGGATGCAGAATTCAAGACATTCAGAAACAAACAGTAACCCAAGAAGATGACTCATCGCTGCGTAAGAAAAGGTTAACAAGAGAAAGACAATTGGCAATTTTCTGTATCCTTATCACAGGGGCCGAAGGGATCTATTTCTATCTTCTTACCAAGGCTGAAGTTCACCTGGTGACAAAATCTTCAATGCCAGTCTTATGTGAGGTGCTAAAACTCACATTCTATGGTAACAGCCCATCATTTGCTACTGGCAGATTTGAGAAAACCAAAGTAAGCCACAGAGTGCTTTTCAACACGGGTTCTACTAGTTCCAAATGACTTAGTTATCATTTTGTGACTAAGAACACCTTTAAGATAACCATTGCAGCCGGGCGGTGGTGGCGCACGCCTTTAATCCCAGCACTCGGGAGGCAGAGGCAGGCGGATCTCTGTGAGTTCGAGGCCAGCCCGGTCTACAAGAGCTAGTTCCAGGACAGGCTCTAAAAAAAAAAAAAAAAAAAAAACTACAGAGAAACCCTGTCTTGAAAAAACCAAAAAAAAAAAAAAAAAAAAAGAAAAAAAAAAAGATAACCATTGCAACTAAACAGCTCACATATAAAATTATCTGACTAATAGAACTACTCACTTTTATGTGAAAATTTCTTTCCTTAATTATTTATTCTGTAACTCAGGAGTCCTGGGTTAAACAAACACAATTTCCATGTATTAATACTGGGTAGCACCTTGGCACTTATTTTCCCAGATGGCAAATGATCTTATGCTTAACACTGTCCTCCAAAGGCTGAAATGTGTCTCTGACATTTTATTTTCATGAGTCAATAAACAGAAGCAATAAAGTCCATTCATCCAAATCCTCCAGATCAGTTTTGTTTGCCCCCACTTTTTTTTAAGGGCAGGGGTAGGAAAGAGAAGGTCTTCTCCAAGGAACACAGGAGAGCTCTGCAGAACTCTAAGCATTAACCGTTTTCTGGCTACTTTCAACTCCCTACTCTGAAACAGTGTGTTAACATGGATAGAAGAGTGAGAGGATGGGCAAGAAACTAACCCTAACAACCATAAGACCCTATGGATGCTATGTGCAAACAAGAGGGCAGTTACTGCAACAAAAGGAAAAATCAACTAAAGGCATCGAACTTGGAGTAAGAAGGCCAGGTCACCCAGAAAAAAAGCTTACTGAGGTACTACTAGCTAAAAGAAGACCAAGAAAGCGGGGATGAGCCTCTTTTTACAGACTCCTGCTAGCCATCCCATAACCCTGTATCACAGGGATTGTGAGCAGCACCAGCAGACAACACAGGACATCTCTTGTGCACTCACACTCTCACTCCAGGGAAATCTCAGCTGCGTTCTCTGGCTCACTGTCTGCTGTGGGAATCTGCCTAAAAGATGCCCATAGAACTCTGAATGCACAGACAGAAAATGTAAAACTTAAGTGTTAACATTATGGTCAATTTTTGACCAACAGGACAGGAGAGCTGGTGGATGAATACTCTCCTTGGTTCCTATTTGAATGTGGTTTTCCTGTCTTCTCAAAGAACTTCCTTAAGAACCATTCAGTTGCTCACAAAGGTGACCTGCTCAATAAGCTTTCTTTGAAAGGCCTTTGCTCCCATTTCACTTCCCCACCTCCCACCTATTTGTCAGTGACACAGCCCAACCCTAACCCTAACCCTCCACAGTAAGAGACTTCACAAAAACCTGTCTTAGGCTCTTTCTGGGAATGAAACCAGTTTATTTGTCTTCTAAGTCATCCAACGCCAATCAACAGTCCTTTTCAATCTCCTTTCTTAAGGGCCTCTTTCCTCAAACTCCTGAAATTGACATGCCCATGGCAGTCCTAGGTCCTTTGCTCCCTTCAGGATTGCATTCTGTCTCACAGCTTTATTGAACAGCTACATAGCTCAAGCTTTCACATCCGGCCTTCCTAACTTGATGCTCACACAGTTACGTCTACTCAATTTCTCCAAGGGATACTCAAACTTCACGTGTCCCAAACTGAACTCTTCATTTCTACTACTCAAATCTCATTTACTTGAAGCAATCTCCATCTCATATGACACTTCTACCTTTCCAGGTTAAACACCTTGGATTCTTCCATTTCTTTCTCTACACTCTATGTTCTACTCTAAAAGCCTCACCCCATTAGCTGTTTTAAATCTACAAACTCTTTAGGTTCCACCTAAGTCACATACAGAACTGGGACCACCTTAGGTAGAAGTGATAATTAGGGCAAGCATGTGTGTGTTTTATCCAAAGAGGCCACTGCTGCTAACAAAGTGTCAGATATTCACACCTAAAAAATGTTTGCAGCAACCAAACAGAATACTCTGCAGACTACATTTAGTTATTAATCCATTGATTTGAAACTTGTCTTAGAACTTCACACAATCTAAATTTATTAGAGTATTAATCCTAAATTATTCACTTCCACCTACATATATGAGTCATTCATGATCAGAGCCTAACATCACTGTGGCTTATCTCTAGTGAAAAATGAGAAAGAATTCATTTTCATATAAAAATTTGCATTAAAATCAGAATAAGGAACAGATCTAAAGTTGTATAAAATGTTATGGACAAAGCCATGATGAGAAGGCCATGTTCATTACCAGGAACAGAGGCTATAATGACAGCAAATGACTGACATTCGTTAATAGATTCTTCCAAATTCACATAAATACTAAAGATATTTCTAAGCAAAATCCCAAAATAATTTTTGGTAGAGCTTAATATTCTGAAATCTATATAAAAAAAGCAAAATTTAAGAGCAATCAAAATGTCCAAGGAATGAAGTATGTCAGCTTGCCCAAACAGATTTCATGATATAAAATAAGCTACCTCATGGTACTGGTACAAAGACAAATTGGCATAAAAAACACACACTACTGAGAAACAGGATACCCAGCCCAATAACAAGCACACATACATACAAAGTAGGATGGAAGCGTGTGCTTCCATGTGCAGCCCACTGAAGGAAGAACGCTGCACAAATAGATAGGGTGGGCTAATTATTCACATAAGAAAAAAATCTCTATACTATATCATAAATAAAAATAAGTTCCTGTGGGATTTAATCCTATAGAAAAAAATTTACAACTTTTAGAATGAAATACAGAATGCTTTTTTATGGCCCCAAAGAAGAAACAAGCAAAGTGCTCACGAAAATGATAAAAAAAAAAAAAAATAGCACTACCCATCAGTGAAAACACTAATAAATTTGATCAAACTAGTATCAAGAACTTTTAAGACTAACATGGTAGTCCACAGCCAGAGCCTAAGGCTAAGGACTGAGTTTAAAACAAGCCTGGAATACAAGGTTGAAACCTTGTCTCAAAACAAACAAAAAGAACTCTTTCACAGAACACTTTAAAGAAACCAAATAGTAAATCACTGAGCTATACTAATAACACATAAACCAGAGGAAGGATTAGTACCTAACATAGTATCAAAAAAAAAAATCCTGCTAATTTGGTAGGACAATTTGATTTTCAAAATGAGCCACAGCTGTAAAAATGTTTCAAACATTTATACTCACAAAAATAAACAAATAGGAAAACTATCTGTGGTCTTGACACTTTACAGGCATCAGACTGAATGAATAATTAAGAAATCTGACACTATTAGTGGTTGAGTGCATTTAACTGCTCTTCCATAAGATGCAAGTTTAGTTCCCAGCATCCACATCAGACTTCCTGTAAGGGCAGTTCCAAATAATTCACTGCCTTCCTCTGTCCTCCGTAGGCACCTGCACTTGGAGACATTAGCAACTAAGAAATCTGACAATCAAATAACACCCAGCTACTGCAAACTGTCACTACAGAAAACATGCCAATGTCTTATTAATTAAAAACACTGCACATCTTATGACAAGTTTATGCTCAGCTACATACCTCAGGCTTCAAGTGTTTATAACCTTGCCCCACTTCTGGTTCATTCCGTTTTCCTGATGTGCCAACAAAACGTGATCACCAGCTTCCTATTTCAACCATCTGCTGTCCCCATTATGGACTCTATTCCTCTAAACTATAAACTGAAACTTTCTTCTGTAAGTTGCTTTTGGTTTGGTATTTTATCATAGTAACAAAAAGTAACTACTAGGGTGGCTGTTAGGAGCCTAGATAGGGCAGATGGATTCTGAAGAGATGCAACTAATTTTTTTGATGAGTAATAGATGTCTATCACTATAATTGCAGTGACAGTATCATGGAGTGGTTACTGATGGTAACACAGTAAGGCACAGTACATTCTGTGCTTTATATACTGTTTAGTCTATCAACAAATTATTCATGAACTAAATAATCTAAATCTGCTTATAATATCAATTCTGAAACTCACCACAATCAAATTCTACAACTTGTTTCTAAGGATCTGCATTTTCCAAGATCAAGTGACTATAATATACACTAGTGTTTATAGTCTAGAACACTGGTTCTTAACATGCAAGTCTCAACCCCTTTGGGGGCTGAGGTTGCCTAAGACCATCGGAAAACTGCATTATGATTCATAACAGTAGAAAAATTAGAGTGATGAAGTAGCAATGAAAATTATTTTATAGTTGGGGTCAGCACAGCACAGCATTAAAGGGTCACAGCATTAGGAAGACTGGGAAGCACTGCTCTAGAAGACCTCACTCCAGAGGCTGGCAAAGCCATCTCTAACAGCAGAAGCCACTGCAAGCCTGGAATCTCATGGAAAGGAGCACCTTTCTTCTTAAACATTTCTGTCCTTAGACGTCTCACTTACAACTACTCCCAATTTCAAAAGGCCTTGCTCTTGGACTCCAACCACCAGAAACTGAAATCTCTCTAATTCCCAGGCACTCTCACCCGTGTTTCATGGTTCACCTAGTTACTACATTTGCTACTTTTTTTGTCACTGCTATTTACTTGAGCAAGACCCCACTTACTCAAGACCCACTTACTCTGACTTTCCTTCTCATTGTAACAAAATACCTTGTAGAAGGAACGCTGTGGGCTGTGTCCCGCCACGCGGCTAGCTTTACCCAAAATAATTACATGGAAACTGTATTCATTTAAATACTGCCTGGCCCGTTATCTGTAGCTTCTTATTGGTTGATTCTCATATCTTGCTTTAACCCATATTTAGTAATCTGTGTAGCACCACGAGGGGTGGCTTACCAGGAGAGATCTTAACCTGCGTCCATCTCGGAGAGAAGCATGGCGACTGCATATCGCGACTGCCTGGAGCGTCTCCCCACTGCCTGCTACCCAGCATTCTGTTCTGTCTACTCCACCTACCTAATTTTCTGTTCTCTTAAAGGGCCAAGGCAACTAAACAGATGCAACTAAAGGGAGGAATGTTTCACTCAGTCTTAAATGATGCAATCCTTCATGGCAGGAAGTACATGGTGGCAAGAGTGGCTCTGTCCTTGGCATGGGTGCTCATGGCAGTCAGAACTTGGCTGACAAGCCTCAGTCCTCAACCCTGCCGTGACCCACCTCCACCAGCCTGGCTCCTCAAGACTCCGTCACCTCTGTAAGAACACCACTAACCTGGGACCAGTGTTCAATCTGTGGACATTTCACATTCAAAGCCCAACAGTCATGTTACTGAAGGAAAACAAATTCATGAAAATTATTTAAATTTTGTTTTTCAAAAGAGCACAAATCTACTTTTATTTATTTACTTTCTACTAGTTTAAATCCTTACAGGGTGCATCATCCTATGGCTTCTGTGTCCCATGGCAGTAGAAAGGATGCTTGAGAACTGTGCACCATTTATGCTACTGTTTCTATAAGCCCAGGTTACAGGTCCCAGGATTATTCTTCTTTAGTCTGGGAAATGCTGTATGTAGCCTTGAGCTTCAGAGACCCCTTAGTCAAGCAAAAATGGCTTTATGCCACTGCCTCCTAGACATAGTTGCTAGTAGGAATCCACAGGACTCAAATGACAAAAAGAGCTTTTTTACTTTCAAATATTTTGTACCCTACTCAATATTTAGTACTTGTGTTTCAATGAAGTGAAACAGCGTCACATAAAGTTGGAACGTGTTTGATCTAAACTTTGAAGCTTGTTAGAATGCAGTCTCAGTTCTTTGCAGTGCTAAGGCTCAAACCCTGGGCTTCAAAAGTACCAGGGAAGTTCTCTATCCCTGAGCTACAGCCCTAACTCAGACTGAATTTTAGACAACTGCTACCTGTAACACAGGGTCATACAACCCTCAAACACTGATTTTCTGATTTGGAAAATGGAGTTAACAGCTTCCCTACAGCACTGTGCTGTGTCAATTAGGATTTATGAATATTTGGTAAAAATGCATTTTTTAGTATTTAGCAAAAATACAAAGTAAACATTTAATGAATTGGTACTATTAGTAATACTCATTAAACGTCTACTTTTTTGCAGCTACAGTAGCAGCTTCCAGAAACACACAGCTCAAAAATATTTTAACCCTAAAAAGTTAATGTTGAAATAACATTTATTTATACTAAAAGTATTGAGTTCATAATAATCTATCAATACTAGTGTGGTGGTTTGATTATAAATGGCTCCCACAGGCTCAAAGATATGAATACTTGGTCATTACTTAGCAGGGATTAGGAGGTGTGGCCTTGTTAGAGGAAGTGTGTCACTAAGGGTGGGCTTTGGGTTTTTGAGTACTCAAGTCAGTCTCAATGTTTATCTCTTTTCCTGATACCTGCAGATCTCAGCAACTCTCCAGCACCATGTCTATCTGCATGCCACCATGGTTCCTACCATGAAGACAACGGACTAAACCCTCTTAACCTGTAAGCCAGCCCCAATTAAATGCTTTCCTTTATAAGAATTGCTATAGTCATGGTATCTATCTCTTCACAGCAACAGAACTTTGATTAAAACATCTAGATTAATGGACCAGACTAGAGTTATAACAAATTTAGAAAGCAGGCAGTGCTAAAGTAGAGTTAAAAGTATATTCCAAGTATAGGCTGAGGATTCACCATTAAATCAATCATGAAAACATCTGGCACCTTCTGTTGACAGATGTTAGAATCAGAGTCCATTTACTGTTACTCCATTCTCTGAAACACAGTGATACACTGCAGACTCCAGTGTGTGCATATACTCTAAATGAATGACAAGCAAACATGATAGAAGAGACTGGAAGAAATGCAACTTATCTATGCTTAAGGCCACAAAGACTGATCATTCTGCTAAAAAGATTTGGGTAGAAAAATGATATATCAACATATACACATCAGATAACTGACAACATTTGGACAAACAAGTAATTTCTATTACTGATTAATATAACGCAAAGAACTTTAAATAAAATTGTCAGAAGTGTCCATAATAGCTTTATAGGTGCTGGTTTTTCCAGACTGCCAAAATAACTCACTGCCACAAACTATCACTTTGGAGAAATACCACAGTATGTTAGGGTTAGGGTTAGGTTGTGTCTTGCTAGCAATCAAATGTTTTAAAAACTGTTTGAAATGCCATGTCTCAAGAGATATTCTAAAGATGCTGTGTGATCAGTCCACAGGTAAGCCAAGGTAAGAAGACAGAACGAATTCAGAAAAGTAAATGAATAAAAATAAAATAAAATGCCTTGTCACTTAGTCTAAAGACAAACTACTCAAACTTCAACAAAGATCAATATAGGTAGACTCTGCCCTCCAACACACCAGATGCAAGGCATAGTCAAATTGCTGAGTAAAAAGACCTCAAGATGCTCACTGTCTATGACATGACAGGTAAGCAGATTGCTATGATACAGTGTAAGTAAATAAAATGCCACACTAGAGCTCTGTGGTTAAACTGCTATGGCAAGACTGAGAAGTAGTTTAATTATGTCTAGAGGAGAGTGTCAGAGAAAGCTAGAGCAGTCGAGTTTGCCTGTGTGTTTAAAAATCACCAGCATTAACAACTTCCAAAGAGATTTTTCATATCTTCAAGTTTGGTTTAAAAAGGTTTTGTATTGGCATATCTGCTAAGCTGAAAAAGGAAAATATTCTTCCCCTAAAGCAGGCATTTTAAACACTATTCATCTGATTGGTAACAAAAGAATACATGATGAAATGAAATTTAAATCCTTAAAAAGGCTTCCCTAATCTAGGGCAACAAAGAATTGAAAGAACAATGGAGGTTTTTCAGTATCACTGAAAAGTACAAAACCACACGAATTCCTCCCAGCTTCTCCAGCAGTAATTCTCATTTGCTGCACATGCTTAAGCCTTCTATTTGCCCTTTTATTTTTACGTACTCTTAAGAAGTAAGCAGCCTAATTTCACATTTTGACTACTTAAGCCTGAACTTGTAAATCAGATTAGGAGGAGACACATTCAAATATAGCTATGCACTATATAAGACCAGGACTACAAGCCTGTAAACCTAACCCTAGGGAGGCTGAGGCAGGATGATTCAGTTCAAAATCACTTGGGTTACACAATGGACTGTAGTTTTTTTTTAAAAAAAAAAAACAAAAAAACATAATAGGTACATAGGTACAAAAACTCTAAATATGGAGGAAAATGGTGAAGGACAAAGATCAATGGTTAACAATCCAATTTTTTTAAATTATAGCTTTGAGTATTAGTGTTTTGTCTACATATACATTTGTGCACTAAGTGTGATCCTGGGGTCCACAGAAGCTAGAAGATACTGGATTCCCCTGGAACCAAAATTATTGAAGGTTGAGAGCTGCCATGTGGGTGTTGGAAATAAAACTAGGTCCTCTGGAAGAGCAGCCCATGCTCATCACTGATAAGCATCTCTCTAACCCTCAATCAATATTTATAAACTACTATAAATTATCCATTATATATGCCCAATCCCTTCTCAATATCTTTTGAAGACAACAGTAATCTTTCTCCTCTCTCTTCCTCTCCCTTCCCCCTCCCTCTCCCCCTCTCTCCCTCCCTCTCTCTCTTGTTTTTCGAGACATGATTTCTTGATAACCAATAGCTGCTATTCAGATAAACATTAGTTGGCATTTTTAGAGTGCCTGTCCTCTACTCTGGGTCCCAGGGTTTGGGAAAACAACACAGGCTCTGAAAGTACTATCATAGTGGAAGACCTTTAAGGAGAGACAGATCGAAGGTACATCGTGAGAGAGAACTTCAAACAAGCACATTCCTCAAGAAGAGCTGCAACAATATGGAAATTAAATAACTAAAACATTCAAGGGAAGGGGGAAAACACACAGCAATTACTTTCTAAAATATCCAAAAGAAGTTTAAGACATCCCAGGAAGAAGGGAGGAAGAGAGGAAGGCAGAAAGGCAGGCAGGCAGAAGAAAGAGTAATCCCACCAAAAGCAGTTACTGTTAAGACTTCATTTTGTACAAATTTATCATGGGAAAACTTAATTTCAACTTTAAAACAGCATACAAAGCTGGGTACATAACTCAGTGGTAGAAGTCTTGTCCACTGTAGGTAAGACTCTGGGTGGGTTTGAGACTCAACAAAAACTAAGTACAAAAAATATTTCACTTATATGATCTTATTAAGTAACCCAGTTTCTCAATTAATTTAAATTTAAGTACATCTTTTCAAAATTAAAATTTCTACCAAATCAATGTGATAGCAGTTTTTAACCTGCCTAGTTTCATCATTCTCCAATCTAGTAAAAAGCTACCATTTACCAGATTAAATTACCTTTTATAATACTAAGAATAGTTTCTGCAGTCTTTTATAATGGTTTCATCGATAAACATGATTTTTAAACCAGGTGTTCATTATACTAAACACTATGTAAGGAAAATGTAAATGCCAGGGAAGTTTCTAATAGCAGGATCTGACCTTTCCTGGCTATCCAGTCATAGTTCCTCTGCTTCTGACTATATCTTGAACTATGTCAGGGCTAAGGGATTAACTCACAAAGTACAAAACAGCAAAAGTTGCCATTCCTTTATTAGCATGGTAATAATACAAGCTGAGTGTGCTCTGGAAAACTGTTCTCGTGATAACAAAGAGAACACTCTACTTCTACACATGTATTGACTTTCTGGTCCTAAACTTATTGTTCCCAAATGCGCCCCCCCCCCGAAAAAGTTTATACAGTATTAAAATGCATTATTTTTAAAAACCTATGTTTGCAACTGGACTTGGGGATTAGCTTTGTTCACATTCCACACAGAACATTATTCATGCAATAAATATTTGAACATTTGTTTTAAAGTCATCTTCCCCAAAGTAAAATAAGTAAATGCTTTCATTACAAAAAAAAATCCATAGTTGCTTGTCTCTGAATAAGTAAAAATCTCAAATTACAAAACTGCCTAAGAAAAACAGTTCTCTCTTAAAGCTTCTAGTAAGTATACTAACAGACAAACAGGAAGATGGAGTGTGGGCAAATACTGTGTCCTGTGTCCAATGTGAAGAATGTGTAGGTACTTGTGTCATGACTAGGTCTGTTCAGATGCCTGGAAAAATGCTCACCAAGAGATAACCAACATGGTGGCTTTAGTTTTCTATATTATTTTAATAAATTCAAGCATATATTTTGACAAGAAGAAAGTTATTGCCTGGTCTAGTGCAAGTTTATTATCCCAGCCATCCATGTGCCTAGAGCAGGACTGTCTAGAAAACTCTTTGAAAAAAAAAGTAAAAAGAGCAAAGGTCTGATCTCCAAAATATATAAAGAACTCAACCAGCTGGAAGTAGCCTGGAATACTATGCCCACATTCCCCCAAAATGTACTATGGATATTTTCCTTTGTTTTTTTTTTTTAAAGGGGGAAGTGGTGCGGGGAGAATTGTCTGTATTCTGTCAATCATGTTTTAAATAAATGCTGATTGGCCAGGCAGGAGGTAAAGGTGGAAAAAAACAGGAAATAGAAATGATACAATGAGAACAGGAGAATTCTGGGAAGGAGGAAGCTGATTGCTCCCATTCTCCTGCCCAGACCACTGAAGCAGCAGGATGTGATCTGCAACCACTGAAAAAGGTACTGAGCCACATGGCTAACATAGATCAGAAAAATGGGTTAATCAAGATGTGAGAGTTAGCCAGTAAGAGGCTAGAGCTAATGGGCCAATCAGCATTATAACTTATAGAGATCTCTATGTTATTTCTTTGGGGTTTGCCGGCTGTGGGGTACTGGGTGGGACAGAAACCCAAACAAGCAGGCCTGGCCCCATTCAATGTTACAGAACTCACAGAGATTCATCCACTTGTCTTGGCCTCCTAAATGCTGGGATTATAGACATGCACCACCACCACCCAGCTCTGGAGTGAATCTAAGAGCCTACTGTCAGGCACAAACTTCTTAGACCTGCTACTAAAAGTACTTGTTTGTTGTTTGCCTTGTTATAGGCAGGGTCTTAGCCACCCAGGCTGGCCTTGAACTTGCTGCACAACTGAGTATCTGGGGCTTATCCCAGACTCCTGATCCTCCTAATTCCACCTCTGATATGCAGCCAAAAGCACTATTCCTTCTTTTTTTTAAAAAAAAAAAAAAAATCTTGTGAAAATGTTTCGCTAGCATGTTAATTAAATATAATGTACATTTCCCTAGATGTATTAATTATTTTAATCATATTTACCCCTGCTACTCTTCTCCTGCTTTTACCCCAGTCCGATCCCTTCCTCTTTCTAAACTGGTCACCCTGCTTCTATTTGTTTTATTTTTGGTGATCTAATGGTTTCATTGGGGGTTTATAAGCACACTGCTGAGGATTTACCTACAGGAATATAGGCACCTTATCAGTGGCTACAGCACTAGACTAAATGTTTCTCCCTCCCCATCAACCATTAATTGCACACATATCCCTGTGAGCCTCCTTTCTGTTGTTATGACAAATCACCAAGTCTTATAAAAGAAACTTATAAAACTTTTATAAAAGAAAGCATTTAATTGGTTGATGGTGTCAGTGTTAGAGTCCATGACGGTGGCAAAAAGCATGGCAACACAACTGAGCACTTACATGTGGATCCACAAGTAAGAGGCAAAAGGTACCCTGGAATGGTATTAGTCTTTAGAAACCTCAAAGCTCATCCCCAATGACACACCTCCTCAAACAAGGCTACACCTCCTGAAACTTTTCCATAAACTGGGGACCACAGGTTCAAACAGGAGACCACAGGAGTCACTCTCATGCTAACTACCAAATACCTCAAAATATATCACTTGCAGGGTAGAGTGAGCACACCTTCAATCCCAACACTCGGGAAGCAGTGGCAGGTGGATCTCTGTGAATTGGAGGCCAGCCTGGTCTACAGATTCAGTTCCAAAACAGGCTCCAAAGCAACACAGAGAAACCCTGTCTCAAAAACAAACAAACAAAAAACAAAAACAAAAAAAAATGGGGCTGGAGAGATGACTCAGTGGTTAAGAGCACTGGCTGCTCTGATGCCCTCTTCTGGAATACCAGCATACAGGCAGACAGAACATTCATACCCCCACCCCAAAACAGATATCACTAAAAAAATTAAAAAGCCACAAATTGAGAGGAAATACTTGGAAATAATGTAGCTAGTAAAGAGCTTAGATCCAGAATATATAAAGAGCTATTAAAACTCAACTGGAATACAAATAGTTCATGAACAAAGTATATCTCAATGAAACTGCTCTTAAAAAAAAAACCAAGGCTGATCATTCACTACAATTCTTAATAAAGATACCTACCAATGCTAACAGACCCTTAAGAATCCACACCACATACCAAAGACAGAAGACAACACTGGCCAGTTGTTGTCAAAACCACTCATACCACAGTGAACAGGCACATCCACTTTAAAGAGTGCCAACCCTAGACTATGTGAACTTGTTCTACACACTATTCTATAAATACAAAGGGAAAAATTTAACTATATCCACATTTTAATATGGAAGTCCCAACTATCAAAGAAATAGTTAAATTCTAAAATGCTTTAATCCTTCATTTTTGAGGTACCTACATTTCCCACTAGCAATTTACAACCAGTTCTTACAACCAACATAACTAGACTGGCAATCCCAAGTATCTAAATAAATAAATTCACACTCTGATTTAAAAGGAAAAAGTGAAGTTGACTACTTTTGAAAAAATAGTGATAAATATAATTATGAAGCACTGTAAGATATTCAAAGATAATAATCTTCACTAAGTTAACTTGTTTACAATTAAGCATGGTGGCTCACATGTGTAATTCCAAGACTTGGGAAGCTGAAAAAAAGAGGATCACTGTAACTGTAACATTTGGGACCAACCTAAGCTATGCACTGAGTATCAGTCAGCCTGGGCTACAAAACCTCTATGTCCAAAAAAAAAGGAGTGAACAAACTGTACAAAAAATAACTGTAAAAGATGATGAGCTTATTAAGTACTAAAAGAGTCCTAGTCTGTTTTAAAAAAAAAAAATCAAAGAAAAATTCCAAGTATAAACTTCTTCTAGCTACCTGTGTTAGGTGTTCTTCTAACCCAAAATCTATACTGTCACTCAAAGGACTTCAACTGAGAGTTTCATGAAATAAAATCAAAGGAGTCTTAAATCTTGCACACATGGCAGCTTCCCGTATTTCACTTCACCACCCCGAAAGACCACATATAGTGAATTTCAGATCGAAAGATATCCTGAGTATGTCAGGAAATGCTATTGAGTAAATGTTATTGAGCTATAGATTTACCAGAGAAAATTAATTATAACTCTATCAAGGTCATTATTTACAGGTTGGTATGTATCAAGAAAATGAATAACTAGGATTGTATAGATGGCTCAGTTCCTAAAGGCACTTGCTTGCTCTTTCAAAAGACCAAAGTTTGGTTCCAGGATCCAAAAAACAGCTCACAACTACCTGGAACTTCAGTGCCAGGAGATCTGACATCCTCTTCTGACCTCCACATGTACCAGGCATACACATAAAGGCAAACCACTCACACAATAAAATAAAAATAAATAAACCTCAAAAGAAAATGAACTTCAATCACAGTGTGTACTGTGTTCTTCTATGCCAGGAACCTCTTTAAAAAGCAGACGTACCAAGATAATTTACATAAGAAAATAACATTCTGCAGCTATCTCTTTTGCATGTAGAGAGGAGGTACCAGCTGTCCTCTGCTCTACTATCTAAGATTTCTATACAGTGAGCAGCCATGAAAAATAAAAATCCTGTCCCCTTCCACAAGGAAACAGGCATGCTTCAGTGCCTTGTAAAAAAGAAAATGTATCCCTCCAGAACAAAACAAGCTCTAATGGCAGAACTTCACTACAATATTAGTACACTGTGTTTCCTAGCATTAGTATTACCTAGCACCCTTACTCTTACTCTGCATGGTAAAGTTGATATATTGTATTCAATGTTGACATTCTGGTTATCACTACTTACTACAGAGGATATAGTGCCCCCCATTTCTGATACAATAATTTTGTGTCTTCTATCAGCATCCATAAAAATGTGAATGGGAAATTTATATGCTTACAATAGGATTAATCTCAGACTAATGAGTCTTAATAGTTTTGGCCTTGCAACTACAATGTTGCCAATAGCCATGACTTTCTAAGAGAAAGGATAAAGTCCTGTGGACTGAGTTAAGACAGCATCCTGAAAACCAAGAGTGACTGGTAGTTTGTGGGGAGACTATAAAACACTTCTCCATTCCCCTACCCATACCACTGTCCTACTTATTAATCCACAGCAGATGAATCAACATTTTGTGACAACACAAACGTGAAATGGAAATCAGTGACACAAATGGTGGCTTGGCTACCTTCTCTTACCTGCACTGATAGAGAGAAGGGTATATGATGAAAATGGGTCAAAAGCCCTGGCAAGCTGGCAGGTCACACCAATGAATCTCCTAAGCTAAAATAGGTGGTGTAAGTAATAACAGCCTTGCTGTCATCTACACAAGTGAACCAAAAGCATTAAAAACTCCTTTGGTTAGCAGAGAAGGAATCCTGTGAGTGAACAGTCTTAACTACACTTGTGCATTTACTCCTGCACACCCTACTCCCAACCCCCATTCTTTGACTCCCTGTTTGCAACTCCAAACTTTAAGGAGAGACATGATTAGGAATATGATTGATGAAGGCTCCCTGACTCTTCCTAGAAACACACCTACTACTACTACTACCCTAACTTCACAATTCTCTTGGACGCAAGCAATCTGACCACCACCCTATTTGGTTATGTGAAAAGAAGAGACATTCAGATTCAGCTTTTTAGGAATTCTTTTTAGGATTCAGGCAGGGTTTCCAGGGGGTGAAGAAAGCAAATGCCTATGGGTGGGGTTGAGTTAATTCAACTTGCTGCTATCATTTCTACATCTTATACTGGAGGAGAAATTAATGTGATATGTACTTATACTTTATGGTAGTTTGAATGAAAGTAGTCCTATAGACTTATGTTCGGCTACTTGGTCCCCAGTTGGTAGAACTGTTTCAGAAAGATTGGGAGCTGCAGCCTTATTGGAAGAGGTGTGTCACTGGGAGTGGGCTAAACCCATGCCATTCCCAGTGTACTCTCTGCCTCCTGGTGCTTGTGAATACAGACAGGACTGACATCTCAGCTGTTCCTGACACCATGGATTTTACCCTCTGAAACTGTACACCCAATTAAGTACTTCTTTGGTAAGTTGCCGCAGTCATAATATTCTGTCACAGTAACAGAAAACTAACTAAGATCCTACCAGAGAGGGTTCTTCTTCATCCAGAGAGGGTTTTTACAGAAAAGTGCTAGGGTGTGGGGGGGGAAGAGGGAGAGGGAAAGAGGTGGGGAGGAAGGGAGGGGAATCATTATAACCATTTTGCCCTATCGGTCTCTGTAACTTGATTTTACCGACTGAGCTGACAGCAATGGGAAACAGCTTTCACTTGGGGTAACCCTTAGGCTTTGGACTTTGCCCCCTTTATATAGCTAAGAGGTATAAATCTTTTGGAAACCATTTATAAGCTTGCTTCTGGGTTCATGCAATTGAATGCTGGCTAGGGGAAGTTTCCTGACTTTCTAGCCTGATATGATGATTTTTGGGTGGGTCAAGCTCATACTCAATGACGAACAATGGTATAAGTCAAAGGAATCATGATGACTTAAATAGCCCCGAGGAAGCAGCATCTCAGCATTAAGTCATGTTTTGTGTCCACATATACTGTTTTTTAATCACATAAAAGCACTACATACAATTTTATAATGAAAAGAATCTCTAAAATTAAATTTAAAAAACACACCACACACAGAAATGTTCTTCAAGGGACTAAGAATGAAGCTCAGTAGTACAGCATATACAGAAGCACGTGTAAGGCTCTGGTTTTAATCGCAAGCAGGGAAGGTGGGGGTGATTACTCAAGACCTAGTTAAATCTCAAATTTCATTTACATTAGTGTATTCAATTCTCTATTACCCTTACCAAAAAGAACAGGATGGAACAAGTAATCCTAATAAAAAAATTCAGAAATGTCATAATTCTTTTCCTTAGCAACCATTTCCAAAAGTGCTTATTCTGATCTAGTATTCAATATCATCTGAACTGCCTGAAAGCATGGCAACTGATGACTGGAAGAACTGGTGACAGAGAAAAATCCGTGTCAGTCCAGGATTTAACACACACCATACGATGCACTGGGCAGGATCCACCAAGCAGAAATGACTGAAGGGGAGAAAAGAACTCCAAGTGTTGAGAACTTCAGTGTCCCACACAATACACACTACTGAATCTTTCCCCCAAGGAGTATGCACGTCCACCTTTTCAACACAATCACAAAATTATGGCTTTGCATTAGATCTAAACAAAAGACCTCAAGAGAGTTATCTTTGCAATCAGTCATTCTCACCCATGACTGTATTATTCAGATGTGACAAAGAGACAAGAAATGTATATGTTGTGCTTGTGTCTGTGTGTGTGTGTGTGTGTGTGTGTGTGTGTGTACAGAGAGAAAGAATCAAAAGTTTAACTGTGATTTCGTTGTTTGAAGAGTTTTATAAATGTTACTAATTTGCATTCCATTTACTTTCTTGAGTTGAAAGGGAAGGAGCTGTGACCAGTGAGCAGGATATTATCCACTCTGTGGTGTCTTAAAAGTTCTGAGATTTCTTGCCTGAAGAATACCTTCTAAATATTTCATGTAAAATATAAGACCTCAAACTAGTACCTTGAAATAAAAATTCATTTAATGATCATGAGTCAAAAAGGTCATCCATCCAGAAGCCATTTGGACAAGTAACCAAAGCTCTTTGGGCTTTACTTTCCCAGGTTTTCATCAAGTAAATTTAATGGGTATAAAACCGCTGAGGTAGAGCAGCTGTTCAACATCACATCCTAGCACCAGGGTGCTGTTCTCAAAGTTCCTCAGCCTGGTTCCCCACCTATCAGACAACAGTACAAGCTTTTCTCTAAAAAGCCTGTTTGAAAATTAAACCACATCTTAGAGCACTGCCTTGACCTAAAGAGACAGCTCAATGCTAGCTACTGGTATCATCATCAGCATGACTGCTCCAAAACTGAGTCACCACTCAACTGCTGGATTCTGCATTCTGGCTGGGGGGGGGGGGGGGGGTTCTTTGAATAAATTAATATACTTTAGTGAACAAATATAGGATGAGCTCGCATGACCAAAAAATTTATGCTAACTTTCGGATAACTTAATGAAGTGCATGGGAGATTTTCTAAATTGCCTATTGTTCATGACTGCTGGAAAAATATAAGTATTGAATATTTTGTTTACTCTTGGTAAACAAAGCCAGCGTGAGCTGGAACATAACACAAATGGTGTATCTGTCTCCTATATCCCCTAAAGATCTCAAAATAACTTAAGTAACCCAACACAGCAAATTCAAAATATGCAGGACACTTGAGAATTGGCAGCTTAGCACAACAAACATCTTTCTCTAAAACTTTTGTCACAGAGTTACAACAGTTCAAAAGTGCTGTTATAGTCCAGGATGCTCAACATATTAACAGTTCATACACTATACAACAGGCAGAGGGCTGTGCTAAGCTGTGCTGTAAAAGAAACGGGGAACCAAAAATAATAGGAGAAATTAAAACAACACAATTAGGTGTTTTCAAATATTATAGTCCTGTTTTCCTTAAATGGGGAAAGAGAAAATTACAGGCTTTCACAACTGAACATTAATACTTAATAAAAATGATGATAATCTAGGGTTTTCCCTAAGGAGACTGGGAGTAAAATGAAATGACTACACTCTACTTCCCCATCAATTACTATTTACTAAGTGAAGATAAATGGGCACTTCAAATGTTAGTCAAACAATCTTGAGCATGGTACCACTACACGTGAACTATTTTTAACCTATTTATTTTCAGAAAGCTCAGAGAAATGAATTTTTAAACTCCATTAAGTATCACTTACATATAAAAAGAAAACAGCCCTAAACAGCCCTCACTTAGTTTCTCTGCATCTCAGCTCACATTGTCGCTGGGGCTACCAGAGGCAAGTTATTAGCACAGCTTCCCTTGATCAAATGGTCACTTTCTTAGGAAAACAAAGAAAAAATACGCTCTGTTCAATTACATGCAACATTACAGAACCACCAGCATTTTTCGAAGCAAGGGTTTCCTCTGAGGAAAACCTCACTACTAAAGTTGTAAGGGATTTTTAAAATTATCTAGCAAAACCACTCTGAAAAAAAAACAATGAGCAATCAATCCTATTGCTAGGGCAGAGTGAGATGGCTCAAGCCTGGCCACCTTGGTTCAATCCCTGAATCCCATGGTGGAAGGAGAAAACCAACTCCACAGAAACATCCTCTGACCACACACAGGCTCCTGCACTCATGCACCAATTAAAAAAAAATTAAGCAACCTGTTAAGTGGCTATTTAAACTCTAAAGCGAAGCAAAACAAGCAAACAACCTAAGAACAACAACAAAACCTTAGTTGCTCAGGAAAAGAAAAGTACTAGAAAGTGCTAGAAAATGCTGCTGTCACTATGCCAGAGTGGCATCACTGCAGGGATACGTGGTACGTGTGCTCTGATAGGACCTGGAGTCCACCATGACAGACTGTGAAAGTCACAAGGCGGAAAGTGCTGTCATGTCACTTTACAGATGCCGACTCGGCAGTTTCAGTTTTACTTTACAGCAGACGACCAAATGTGCTCCAATTATGGTCATTCTGGGCACTAAGCTTCTATTTCCAGTATAAAACATAATTAAGGATGTAAAAGAATCTGTGTGTTTTTCTTGGGATACATTATTCTAAAATTATGTGCAAGGAGGTACCAAACACCCAAGTGACAAGAATTCCTCCCACCTTAGGCAAACTCTCACGTGGAACATCTACAAAATTGATTGACACACATTTCTCACGCAGCAGAGTTCAAAGTGTCACACTCCAAACACTTAGAGGAGAAGAGGGAAAGTGGCAACGAACCAGAACACTTTGCTTTACCCAGAATGGCATTCTGTGGTTCGGCAAGGGTTCAGGCATTCCAGCAGTAGTTGGATGCAGCAAGGGAGAACAGAAGGGGACGAGGAGTGTCTGTAAATGTTGACAGATGAGACAAGACAAAGTCCCAGGAACAGTACAAACAGGTGATGCTGCACCGCGGACATGGAGTCACAGAAAAGAGCAGACTTTCTGACAAACGTTACACTCAAGAGAAAATTGGTGGATCAAATACGAGGGAGGCGGTGTAGCTCCCCAAAGCCACGAGGTTCCACACACACCCTGATGGCCACTCTCACGAGACTTTGACAGACATAGATTTGGGTAATTATAGTAAAAACTGAGTGTGTTGGAAGCACACTGAGACCACACCCTAAGATTGAGCATCTCGACTTTAAACCCGGGGAATTAAAAGTTGAAAGGTCTGGTCTCACAGGTGAAAAAACGGAGCGATGGGAGCAAAGGCACACGAACCCGCCGTGGGCTCAAGGTGTCCCGGGAAAGCACAGCGTGGCTCGAGGACAGGGGTGAGGGCCCGGGGAAGAGCTGGCCCGGAGAGCAGAGGCATCGGGGTATGGAGGAGCCGCCGGGGCGTAGGGGAGCACGGGAGCAGGGAGGCAGGGAAGCGGGGAGGCAGAGAAGAAGAAAAGCAGGGAAGCGCCGGCTCCCGCACACGCCACGGCCCGGGCGGAAGAGCGGACGCCGAGAATGAATGGGCGGAGGCCGGGCCCAGGCCGGGCCGGGAGCGCGCAGGGCAGCCGCGCGGCCCTCCGCGGCGCAAGGGGCGTGAGGCGACGACTGTCCGGTCACTCACCCGCCGCGAGATCGATCGGGCACTCCGCCGCGCTCCTCTCAGCCGCCGGCGGCTCCTCACGGCGCTAGGGGGAGCCCCGGGCCCGGGGCGGGCGGCGGCGGCCGGACCGGGAGCCCCTCCGCACCTGCCCCTCTGGCGGAGTCGCGAAGAGCCAGGAGACGGCGGCGACGGCGGCTTGGAGCGGGGAGGGCAAGAGACCCGGATGTTCAGGGTAACGGCGAAGGGGGAGGGGGAGTGCCAGGAAGTGAGGGCTCCGCGGACCTGTCCGGACGTGCGCATGCGCCGCCCGGCCGCCGCGCAAGGTAAAGCTTCGACCGGAGTCCTCTCCGCCCTCCTCCCCCACCCCTCGGGAAAGGGGCGGGGCCCGGCCGGAGACAGGTGGTCCGGCGCGCGCCGCGCGGAAAGCCAGGGGGCGCGGCCACGCCACACGAGGCCACGCCCTCCCTTAAAGAGGCAGCGCCTCCGCGGCACGCAGCGTCGGGGTGGTTTGGGGTCTTACAGTGGCGGTGACCGACCACAGGTCAACAACCTCGGAAAGAGACTGAGGCTCTAGGCTAAACCCGGGGAACCGCTGCATTCCAGCATCCCGCACCTGAAGAGGCTCGGCTCCTGGCAGCAAGCCTTTCCCCTCGGGCCAGGTACTGAGCCTCTCTCGGGTTTCCAGACTCGCTCTGGCGCTAAGCAGGCTCCCCAGGGCCTAGAGAGAAGCACCGTTATCGCCTGAGATGCTATCGCGGAGACGCCCTTGGGAGGTGTTAAATGATCAGTCTGGGAACAGAAATGAGATTCCACTTGACAGCACGGCTTGCCACGCACAGCACTTTCAGATAAATCAGACCCTTGTTCTGGGGTCGACTCGGCAGAATGTCGAGTGGGGCTGAGAATCTGGATGTGATGTAGGGTGAAGCGATCTAATTACTTCTCTAATCCCACTGCCACTCTTGGAAGATAAACGTTCCCTTCCTTTATCCACACATAAAAACGTCTCACTCACTAGCTCGCCCGATTTGAATCCTCTGGTAAAACTCCAGTTTTGCATTAGCACTGAAGTATAGCCAATTAACATGGTTACCTCTCCTAGGACTACTTACCTTTTGCTGAGCACAGCACTAACATGGAAGTAAAGGGTTTTGGACATTTTGGGGTGAAGAGCCCTGTTGAGAAATCACATTAAAGCATGGACTTTCTATCCAGGTGGATGTATATATAAATACAAATATGCATATAATTTTCGACTTACAAACTTAGTGACAGTATCTCGAAACCCTAGACAAAAGCCCACCCTCCACTCCTCAAACATGGACCACTTGAGAACCACTGGCCTTGATAAATACAGCCAGTTAAATCAATCTGGTGTCTTAATCCAGTAGGGAGGCCATGGTCTTGGTCAGTCTGTCGGCCTCCTGACAAGATGGTATGCAATACAGTAAGGACAGCCATGGGAGACGAAGTGGCATACAGTCAGGGAAAGCATCCCACATCTACCAGGTTTTCATCAATTCTGATTAAACCGAGATACAGAACTGTCTTCACCATCCAATGAGGTTGGTCCATTTACCTGACACACACTGGCATTCACTGGCCTGTGAATACACACCCTGTATCTGACTGGTCCTTCAGATAGACACCCGTACCAAGCAACTACCCATGGGAGATCTCCCTCCCGTGAATATCCAGTTTAGCTGGAACATCTCCATCCATGAGGAGCACAGCACTGCAATTATCAGCTTCTTGGCTGAGGAAGCTCAGATTTTACACTGAGTAGAAGATGTCTCATACCCCCCGCAATCTTCATCCACGAGCCTTAACGTTACCTTTGGGGATCAAAATAGGACACGGGCCTGAGGCGCTTACACTCCCAAAGAGTCGGCTGATGAGTAATAATGAAATCGGACAAGTCCTGCACAGAACACAGAATGCTCTCAGAGGCAGCTTCCCTGTCATCGGTCCAGGATCCACTTCTGGACTTGGTGAGAAGCAAAGCAAGCTTTACCACACTACCCATGTGGAGAAGCACGAATAGTTAAATTTATTCTTCCCTAGTTCTTTCTCCATTGTCCTGCCTGACCCTGATCACGTTTCAGCGGAGGCCAAAGGTTTAGAAGTTTTAAATTACACAAGCAAGCAAAAGGACACCAAAAAGATGTTTACACAAAAGGAATGACCAGTCAGCGATGCTGTAGTCACTGCAGCCCGACATACGTCTGGAACCCTTACACTGCTTACACTGCACCAAGCACTGTGCTCAGCCTTTGACGTGCGTTTCCTCCTTTGCTTTGCATAGACATCCCATATGGTTCTGTTTTCATGTCCGCTCTGTAAAGGAGGAATGTGGGGTTTGGCATGTGACAGATCCTGGATTCAAGCGCAATCTATTTCTCCACGCAAGTGTCACTCTGTCTACTTTCTCAAATTTCAGAAGACCCCACTGCTGTAAGTGCTGTTTTCTTTGATTTTTATTATTAAATCAGTTTTAAGGCAGGATGATGATGATGATAGAGCTAGAGACACTCAGCAGTTAAGAACATTTAACTATTCTTTTTAATATTTATTTATTATGTATACAATATTCTGTCTGTGTGTATGCCTGCAGGCCAGAAGAGGGCACCAGACCCCATTACAGATGGTTGTGAGCCACCATGTGGTTGCTGGGAATTGAACTCAGGACCTTTGAAAGAGCAGGCAATGCTTTTAACCTCTGAGCCATCTCTCCAGCCCACATTTAACTATTCTTACAGAGGACCGGGGTTCCAGTCTCCTTCATCCACATCAAGCCACTCATAACTGCCTGCCATTCCAGTTCTAGGAGATCTGATGCCCTCAGGCCTTTACAAGTACCTATAAATTTGTAGAGGTGTACACACACACACACACACACACACACACACACACACGAAATCTAACAAATCTTTATAATGTTAAGATACATAAACTCTGTACTATCCCCTCTATTACATCCCAGGCATCATGGGAGGGTCGGAGGTAGAGGACACATGGTCCCTGCTTTGAGGTCTCTGGGGACTCTGTAAGAGAGCAAGGGTTGTAACTTGGTAACTGTAACAGAGAATGGTTATGTTGTAAGAAGACAGGAGCCGTCTCTGCTTGGAGCAGTTCTGAAGGTTTTGCCAAAGCCGGGACCTTTGGGATTCGCCTGGAAAAGATTAGAGGTTAGAGGAAAGGACAAGAACAAGGGAACCACGATGGAGGAAGAAAACTCTGGGAGACACTAGGGGTAAGAAGGTAGATGATCAGACACCAAAGCCACCTCAAATTTTAACACAGCGACAGGCAAAAGGATATTTGTAACCAAGGGAGAAACAGAATCGGATTTATTTCCTATCAAGACCATTTGGAACACAGTGTCCAAAGGGCCAGGAGGCCAGCTGAGAGGACCTGGAGGGGTCTGATGATAATAACAGCCTGGAGCTAGACGGCAGCTTAGTGGCAAGGCGCTTGGCTAGCATCTCAAGGTCCTGGAGCTTATCACTGCGCTGGCCAAGGAAAGAAGAAGTACTAAAATTAAGATAAGTACTCAGGATGTTCCTGAGTTTATGACTGATTAAAATTGGGGTATAAGGAAGCAGGAGCTGTGGGGGACTGGCCCTGAGGTTCTCAGCTGAGAACATTAACTGGCTGGTGACACAATCGGACCCCAATTCCCTTTACCCAGTTTTCACGCCTGTCCTGCAACCTATTGTAAACGCACACTGCTATCTTGAGATGAGTGTAACTATTTCTCAAGCCCTTTTCCTGTTTCACCACAGACGCATTTAGCATTTAATAGCTGTACAATATTTCATCACACCGAAATAGCTCAGTTTCCTTCCATGACTCTATGGGTCCACAACCAAGAAGCTAGCTGACCCAAGACCTGCTCACCAATGGGCATTTTGCAAGGGCAGGCTAAGCCAGTAGAAAGAGCCTGTAGGCAAAGGGTCTTTGGAAAAGTGCAGCCTCAGGGCCAGCAAACTACAACTCTCCCTGGAGAGGCCCGTGCAACGGTACTGCACGTAGAAGCTGCAGAGCTCTGAGAAAAACCTACCATTCCGGAGCCTCCTGATGGCTCATTCTCCACAGAAGCTGCTATTAATATTCGGACCCATTCAATCATTCTTTCACTCATTCCTTCACCCCACATGCATTCTTGGAGAGCACAAGGTAACAGCAGAACCAAAGCTACTTCAAAACTCTGGATCGTGTGGCCTGGTCAGGTTCAATACCTGCTCTAGGACTTGCACAAGCAAAACCTCTTGCAGCTCCGGTTAATCAACAATGTCTAACAGTTAACTTCCCTTCCTTTCTGGTAACTTCTTGGTGCCTGCCACTGCAGCCTACATTTCGAGGCAAACCCATCAGGGCAAGGAAGTATGCACCAGAGTCCAGAGCCTGAGTGTACCAGTGAACTAGGGCCACTGTTCAATTTCCCCAACCTCCCACATCCTACCTGGCCAATGGGGATAAGAATCTACCTACGTCTCGGAATGGCATGGAGGTCTCCTAAATACTGTATGGGAAAACACTTTCTGGCCCCAAAGAGTTGTCCAAATAGCTGTTACTGCAGCCAGATAAGTTCTCTGGATTATAAATAGAAGGTCAAAGAATCTGAACACGTTTATGGTCTTTGACCTCCATCGCCTAGTTGCCTTACAGAGGACTCTCAATGCCTCCTGCCAACCTCGCCTCATGTGCACACCCAAGAGGTATAAGTACGTAGAGAACAGCTTTGCTTGCCTTTCCGTCTAGTCTTCTGCCTGACATTCAGGGACTGGGCTCATTCTTCCCACACTGCACTCTTGTACAGTGCTGGCTAACAGTAGAGCCAAGGCCACCTCACAACACTGAATGCAGTCTGGCCAGAATTCAAAACCTGCTCTCTAATTTCTCCTTTCCTCTTCCCGGGATGAGCAAAACAGGGAATCTTCAAGGCCAGAGGCTCCTTCCAATCATCTCCTCCACAACCAGGGGTTCCAAACCAACAACTAAGACTCCACAGTCCCCTCGTGAATGAGGAGCCAATGCGTACAAGATGAGAGCAGGAAGGGGCTGGGAGCCCCTTGGATAGGGCTGGAAGCTCACTACACACTGAAAGAAGACAGCAGAACTGTCATTTCAAAAGAACCAAAGATAAAGCCCCCAAATCAACCCCAAGACCTTCCTGCTATTTAACCGAAACATTAACCAATCCACAGAAGCCACAGAATCATCCTCATGGCCAAACTCCCCCTAAGTTAAAAGGTCTGTATATGAGTTCAGGTCACATTTCCAAAGGAACATATTTCTCACAGGGAAAGCGGTCGGAGGGCTCTTTTTTCCAGGCATTTTAGTGACCTGCAGCAAGGAGAAAGGACCTCACTGTCCTGCATCAGCTGTGACATCTCAGAACCCCAACGTTTTCTCTTCCCACGGCTGTCTTCACGCCAGCTGCAAAGGCTCTTGCCATCCTCCTTCCTAAAGACAAACTCCCACTGTCCTTCACTCACCTTCAGAGCACTTAACTTTCACAAACTGTTATTTATTCTTAATGTTTCTTAACTTAAAAAAAAGTAGACTCTGCCAGGCTGAGGCTATACTGAGCACTGCAATCCCCGCTACCCTACCCAACTCCTAGGAGACCCGCCACAGATACACAGAATGCTTCACAGGAGAGCCTGGGCAGTCGTTGAGATGCTGTGGCCCCTCTATACCCATTTTTAATTTTATTTTCCCATTCTATGTGAGTAATATGTTGACTGAAGCAAAAATCTGAAAATACATATGAGCAAAAAGAAAAATACATAAACACTCATGATCCAACCACCCACACCATGTGGATACCCTTCCAAATGTTATTATGTATCTATATAAAGATAGGATATTTTTGGAAGAATGGTTCATAGCAGAATACTGATCTGCTGCGCTCTACCTCATGGCATCTCCCAGCTCCCCCTCCTCAATAAAGGTACCATACTCACGTCACTGTTAGAGGCTATATAATACTCCACCACATACTCACAATATCAACTAGGTAACCAACTGAGTCTGAGCTAAGCTAAACAGGGCTTCCTTCAATGTCAAGGAAGGCAAAAGGCCTTATCACAGCACCTACCTCCTGACAGCCTTCCTCCCACCCCCTGTGTTTGCATTGCTTCTGTGCTGTATTTCCACAGAGCTGGGCTCCCTGCCGCCCATTCACCACCTGGAGTTATTAGCGGTCCCATCACCCAAAGAAGCAAACTGTTTGTAACTGGAAAAGCTGAAAACAGGAGGAAGCGGGGACGATGCCTCAGAGTTCAGCCTGGGAATCTGCTGCTGAGCCAGGCGACAGGAATGACAAGCATGTTCTTGTGCCAAGATTTTAATTGGAAAAAGAAGGGAAGATCTTCTGTATACACTGTCCCTTTTCCTTGTAAGCCTGCCCCAAGGCAAAGTTTTTCACATGACGGGTGGGCTGGTGCAGGAGCTGCAGAGACGGCACAGGCTTGGGGTGGTCACCTTTAGGAAGGGACAAGACAACATGAAATCTGGCATAGCACGATAACATAGCAACGGGAAAGGAAAATGTCCAGGTGGGCTGTTTATCTCGGAGCTTCACGCCACTGTCACCCCAAACCCTAGTCTCTGCTGTCATATGCACCCACCTTTACAGCACACCCTCTGTGTTAGAAACAACAGCTTTGGGCTGGTGAGATGGCTCAGTGGAGAAAGGGTACCAGGCCTGACAACCCAAGTTCAATTCCTGAGACCCACAAGGTGGAAAAAGAGAACCAACTCCTGGCAGCTTGTCTTCTGACTACCACATGCACTCCACAACACCAACACACACACACACACACACACACACACAGGCACACACACAGTAAAAAAAATAAAGCATAGCTTTCCCTATAAACAAAGAAAATCCCTAATTATAGACAAAGTTACCTATTTATCAATTCCATTTTCAAAGATTTTTAATGCCTTTTTCAGTAACATCACACTTTCAAAAAAGAGGAAAATAGTCTGGTTTGACATACAGTGACAGAAGGACCAACCATTGCCACTAGATTCTGCTGCCTTAAACAGAAAGACTGACACTCACTTAGCATCCAAGCCTCCCCGCACCACCGTGAGAGTTTTTACTTCTGCTTCTCTTCAGATGAAGAAACTGAGGGACAGAGGGTTCAAGTATCTTCAGGAAGGTCATAGAACCACCGAGAAGCAGGGGTGGCATGCTACCCCAGGCCACAACAGCTGCTAGCCCAGACAATGCTCGCCACCTTCCCCTTTCATCTTTTTTTATCTAGATTAATTAAATCCTCCAGTGTCCCACTCCATTTCAAACCCTAACCTTCACCCTAACAATAATCACCATGCTATTCTGATGACTGGACAAAATAACAGGAACAAATAAAAGTGTCAGGATTCAAACTGTCTTTAGCTTTTGTAAAAAGAACAGCAATTACATACACTTAAAACTTACCAGAGCTTAAATGTCTGGCAAGATCTTAAAGGAATGTAATGGTTCATCTTCACTCTCAGCCTGAAGGGGTTTAGAATCACTGTAGAAACACACTTTGGGGTATGTCTATGATGGTATCCCCTTTCTCTAAGGAGGTGGTACCATCTCATGGACCAGGGTCTCATACTGAATAAAAAGGAGAAACCGCACACTGAGCTTCAGCGCTCATCTCTGCTCCCTGACTGTGGCTGCAATACGGCTAACGACCTCCTGCAGCCGCGACCTCCTCACCGTGATGCCCTGTGCCCTCAATCTGTGGGTCAAAATAAACCCGCCCTTCTTAGTCAGGTATTTTGTTAGAGCATGAGAAAAGTAGCTCATACCGATGGGTTCTGACATTGCTATCTTCACGCTCAGACTTGGAAGGTTGTTGATGACGCATGCACGTAGGCTGTGACTCAGCCTGGGCTCCGGCAGACCTGCGTGCAGAGCCCTTGTTTTTCTCACCTGAAAAGAGAGGAATGGGCAGATACGGGCTGCCAGAAATGTAGTACAGTACCTGGCAAAGCTAAGAACTCAATAAATAACACCCTTTCCTAGTCTTCTCATTATTTGTGAACTCGTTCTTTTCACTCAGGTGGCATCTGTATGAAGTCGCCCACTGCAGCATTATTTACAATAAGATCCAGCTGATAAAAATAAACTTCCGGCAGTAGGCAAACAGCACACCAGGGTTCTAAAAGAAGCTTTAGCATGAATGAAAACCGTCTTCACTACCAGGTCTTGAGCAAGCCATTTCTTTTCTCTGAATGTTTGCTCATCTCTGAATAAAGGGTTTGTCCTCAGTGACTCACACGCTCCCTGTACATTCATAGCCCGGACATTCCAAACACACTACAGTGCACCGACAGCAAAGATCACAAACGGTTACTAAGAACACAGGAACGGGAGAAAATACTTTGCAATTCTTCTTCAGACATACTGTCTTTCCCCCGTGTTGCTACTACCTCACACAGCAGATAGAGTATTTGCTGTCTCTCTCCACGAACTAGACCTAGTCTGGCTTGTTCCCAGTCCCTAAAACAATGCCTAACACATAGTAGGACTGCATTTGCTGATTTAAAATTTCTCAATATTGGGGCTGGAAAGATGGCTCAGTGGTTAAGGGCTCTGGCAGAGAACGCAGGTTCCGTTCTCATCACCCACATGGAGGATTTCAACTGTCCATAACTCCACTTCCAAGGGATCTGTGGTGGTTTGAATGGTGGCAGCACGGACCTTGAAACGCCATAGAGTTGTGGCAATAAACATGGCTCCGGCCAGTACCTCTGCCATGAGGCTAGACTCTCAGGAAGCTAAGGAAGGGGCTGGATCCAGTCGTCAAAGCCGCGGCTTTAATCCTAGCCATATTGCTTAGCAAATTAGAGACTCACATGGTCAGAAAAAGAGAGATATACAGTGAAGGTAGATTCAGATGAAGAAAATCTCTAAATGGTTGACGGTGTGTTTAAAATATATGTAGGCTTGGAAAGAAAAAAAAAAAACGAATAAAGTCCTTAAAAGAAAAAAAGAGTATCCAGTTGTGGTGGTGCAGGCTGGTAGGATTCACTGAAGGAGGCAGAGGCAGACAGATCTCTGTGAGCTCAAGGCGTGGTGGCTCACACCTTTAATCCCAGCACTTGGGAGGCAGGTGATCTCTGTGAGTTCAAGGACAGCCTGGTCTGCAGAGGGAGTTTCAGAACAGTCAAAGATACACAGAGAAACCCTGTCTCAAAAAGCCAAAATTTCAAAGTAAAAATTAAAAAAAAAATTTAAGTAAAGCCACATAAAGATGGAAAATACACAGAGAGTCTGGATACTGTATATTACGTTGTCTTTGAATTGCTTGACAGCTGAGGAAGGAGCAACAGCTGCTAAAAGATATTTAAATATAAATGCTGCTGGATTAATAAAACATAAATATTTTGTAAATGCCATGACTTCAAAATTGAAATCAAAAGATATGGTACTTTGGAGAAGAGGTTTTGCTTTTGTTTTCACGGAAAATGAGAGGCTATGGATTTATTCTGGGCTAAGAAAAATAAGGTTATATCAAGGAAGACAACCCCCACCCCTGGGAAATGTCCAATAACAGTGGATGGCCCAGATATTTGAGTTCTACATCCAGAGCTGCCTCAAGACTGCTGGCTGAGATGATCAAGCCTCACAGTCACAACTTGATCATAATTCTAAATTTTCTTTAGGTCCCCATAAGATTATCAGTGTCCCAATTCAACAGGAAGTAATCTGGAAAACTATGACCACATTCCCCAAAATGAACTATGGATATTTTCCTTTGTTTAGAACATTGGTTACAAGTTGTTATGGATAATGATTAGGAAAAAAGCTAAACAAAGGATATTAGATTCAGAGTTCTTGTTCTTTAAAAAATGGGGGGGGGGGTTGCTGTGAGACAATGGTTTTACCCTGTAAACATTTGTTTCTTGTACTTGTTTAATAAAATGCTGATTGACTGATAGCCAGGCAGGAAGTACAGGCAGAGCGGACCATGCAGGAAGTAGAGGTAGGGCAATGAGTACAGGAGAATTCTGGGAAGAGGATTCTGCAGTCGGCAGTCACGACCCAGCCACAGAGGAAGCAAGATGTGACTGCCTCACTGAAAAAGGTACTGAGCCACATGGCTAACTCAGACAAGAATCATGGGCTAATGTAAGTTATAAGAATCAGTAAATAAGAAGCCTGAGCTAATGGACCAATCAGTTTATAACTAATGTCGACCTCTGTGTGATTCTTTGGGACTTAACAGCTATAGGACCACGCAGGACAGAAAACCTCAGTCAACAGGCCCCAAAGACTCATGTGCTTGATGGCTTGGCCCACAGGGAATGGTACTATTAGGATGTGTGGCCTTGTTGGAGGAAGTGTGTCACCGTAAATTCAGGCTTTGAGATCTCATATATGTTCAAGTCATGCACAATGTGGCAGTCTCTCCTTCTGCTTTGCCTGTGGATCAAGATGTAGAACTCTCAGTTCCTTCTCCAGCACCACGTCTGCCAGCATGCTACCAAGTCTTGCCATGATGATAATGGACTGAACCTCTGAAACTGTAAGCCAGCCCCAATCAAATGTTTTCCTTAAGAGTTGCCATGGTCATGGTGTCTCTTCACAGCAATAGAAACCCTAGGACAGGATCCGACACTTTCTTCTCATCTCTATGGCACATATATGGTATATATACATACAGTCAAAACATTCACACACACATCAGTTATTTTTTAAAAATCTTTCAAAATGTTTTTTTTTTAAGTTTTATGGTTATTGGGAGCTGGGAAAATAACTCCTTTGCTAAAATACTTGTTTAGCATGCATGAAGCCTTGGTTTCAATCCCCAGTTCCACATAAACTGGACATGGTGGGACAAGCTTGTCTACTCCTAGCACTAGGGAGGCAGAGGCAGGACAATCAGAAGTTCAAGCTAGTATATACTGAGTTCACATCCAACTGAACTACATGAGATCCCGCCTCAAAACAAAAACAAATAAAAATATGACTATTATGTTAAAAGATTAAAGTACAAAATATCTATATAAGGATATATATATATATATATATATATATATATACATTACATGATTATGTATCCCTGTAAGAAAAAGTAGAAGGATAGGGATGTTAAAGTTAGTTGTTAACAGGGTGGGAGTAGAGATGAGTATTTTAATGTCTTCAAAGATCTGTTGTTCAAAAGGATGGCGACTAAAATGGGAAGGCTTCAGGCGGGACAAATGCAGATGTGGCCAAGGGATAAGGAAAAGACCTGGAAGGAGGCATAGGCATGGAAGAGAGTCAGCGCAATGCGGTGGCTGGTAATCTATTAATGGAAACACGATCACAGGGGAAGAAAGAAAAGTAGGTAATATGACACCAATGAAGAAAAGTCAATTTACCTGGAAGTTTTAATTACAAGCTAATAGCTATGAAATTATTCCCAGGTGCACACAACTCCCCCCCTTAATTGCCTTGATCAACAGAGGCTTCAGTGAATCTATGCACAAACAGGCACTTGGGGCTGTCCTATGCTACTGTCTGAGTCCCTACATGCTTTGTGAACGACTGCTGTAGGTGACATTGACTTGAGTCCCCCAGACAGAAGCTCACTGGTGTGCCGCAGATATTCCATTAGACATGTAGCCGACACAGTCCAGCCTGCGTCACACACCGCTAGGGGACACACCCAGTGTTACATGAAATGGCCTTCATGTAACACACTCTTTGACTTCAGGACAAAGTCTTGCAACTGACAAATTACACAGATCAGTGATTCTCACTCAACCTGTGGGAGGGGAAACCCCTTTGAGGGAATTAAACAACCCCTTCAAATAGCAGATATTCTGCATTATCAGATATTTACATTATGATTCATAACAGTAGCAACGTTACAGCTAAGAAGCAGCAATGAAAATAATTTTACCATTGGGGGTCATTACAACAACCCGAGAAACTGCACTGAAGGGTCATAGCATTAGGAAGGCTGAGAACCACTGATATAGATGATACATCCTGTAAACTTACAAAGTAGAAAATGTTCCTTCAGCTTCAAGAAGTCAGGGGAGGAAAGGCAAGTAGATGAGGCAGGAAGTCCCTGTCCTGAGATTCCTCAAATTATAGGAACCCTCATGCTATCCACATGCTGCGTCTTGATGCTTCCTCTAGTGTCCCCTTACACGTGGGACTACAGGCCGCCTTCAGCGTCTCCAGTCCCCACCTGCTTGACTGGGCTCTTCGCCATGTCCAGCAATTTACCACACTGAGCAAACCAGGTCAGACCCCCTACTGTGAGTCCTCTTAGCAGTTTGTGGTTCTTGTTGATAGCATTTGGCCACTGTGATGGTATGGCTTCCGGAACACCGGGGGCTTCCCACACACAAAGGCCAAGCCATTTTGCTAACCCTGTACTCCTGAGCCAGCACTGCGCCTGGTAAAAAACCTGACACAGAGCATGGCCCTGGTACACAGCCGCAGCCAGCTTGTCGGAGCATCCACGGCCAATAGTACTGACTATTCCAGTGCTGGAATAGCATCTGCAACTAAGAGTTATTTAAGCAGCACAGAGGAGTGAATTGAGCAGCACTCACAAGGTGCCTAAATGATTAAGTCACTAGCTATAGACACTAATATTTGAAACTCAGAGCTTTAAACAGAACAACAGGATAAGTCATACGTGAGCGAAATGTGTGAATGAACTTAGCTTTTAACCCCTCAGGAGGCAAAGTCCAAGGCTTGCCTCAGCCATGAATTTAGAGAAAAGGGCTTTTGTATCCATTTCAGTACTTAGCATTTCCATGTAACAGGTCACTCCTTTTGTATGTGCCTTGTCTCAGCTTCCTTTCTGGTTGCTGCAATAAAACGCACTGACAAAACCAACTTAGGGGTCAAAGGGTTTATCTTAGCTCACAGGTCCAGGTTACTGTCCATCAAGAAAGGAAATCAAGGTCCCAGGAACTTGGAATGGTCACATGATAGCAATGAAGTAATGCAGGCTCTCTCGGCTCTTACAGGGCCCAGGATCTCCTGCCTAGAGAATGGAGCCACTCACAGTGGGTGGGTCTTCCCTCTTCAACCAATGGAGTCAAGATAATCACCTATACACATGCCCACAAGTCAATTTGATCTAAACAATCCAGACAAGCCTTCACACAAACTTCATCAGGGATTAACAATGTATCAAGCAGACAAAACGAACCACGGCAGCCTGCAGAGTTTCCAATGAACCGCCTAATTTTAGAAGGAAAGAACTTTGCAAGTCATCTTCAGTCTAATATTTTACATTAAAAAAAAATGGAGGACCCAGGGTGTCAAGGGTCTACCAGTCCACAGCTGGATATGGGAGCACAATTAAAACCATGCACCCCACCAGACCTGGGATGTAGGCCATGAAGCTCACAGAGGTTTATGTCTACACTGCCAGCGAACAACTGAGTCCATCTTCAAAGGTCAGCCTGACTCCCTGAGACATGGACAAGAATCCTCTATCTCTCTCTTTTTAAATAATTGCTCCCAATAAGCAATGTGCAAACTTTGGTACGATTTTCAGGGCAGATGGGGGTCGTCAATAAAGTTATACTTATCTAGCCCTTCATCACCCAAATGTCTTCCAACACTGAAATAAATTTAAAAAAAAAAAAAAAGGTCAGGAGACGTATTTGTGGCACGACGAAAAACACAAGTAGAAATGCCCATTTGATGCACACGTCCAGTCTCTCAAGATAGCGGGATGGTGCCATTCATTGCTGCTGAACTTCTAAGCTGACCGTAGCGCTCCTGTCGATGGCATTCTCTGCCACTATGCCTTCACCCAGTCCTTCCACTCTCCCAAGAATACCTTCCCTAGCATCCCCCACCTCCCAGCAGAAGTCTTACACCAAAGCGCCAGCCAGAAATCTCTACACACATTCGGTATGCCTGGCTCCTCTTTTTTTATTTTATGGTAATCCACAGCCTTATTTATGCCTCCCATCCTCCTGGGAGGTATCAAATACGCTCACAATGTTATAAGGTTTGCAGAGCACCACGCACTGAGAAATGTGCTGCAAAAACACAAGACAATGTTTTGTAATCAGTTTAATCCAGTTTCTTGAGACACATACAGTGGTTTTTCATGGAAGAATCAACCAAGCCAAGATTAATAGCCTGGTTTACTGTACTCTTTTTTTTTTTTTCTCCTTCCAAACCACAAGTCAAGATAAACTCTCCCTTAATGTACAACTTCGCAAAATACGGTTTTGAATATTGACTCCTGGATCCACTGTGGTTATGAAAAGGACGGCTGTATCCACGAGGATGTGGACAGGGTAGACTGTGGTAACAACAACCAGAGAAACCTCAATCTCAGACGAAAGACAACCACAGTGGTCTCTCAGGGGCGAGCGAGATAAGCTTCGTGGCCTCCTCTTTCTGGTCTTTACCTGCCAATCTGAGTCAGCAAAGTCTAGGGAGACCAGTCTGAGGCTACAGCCTTTCCCGTTCTTCTCCAGCCTCCCAGATGGCGCAGGGAGGACCTGTGGGAACATCTGTATCAGTAGATGGCCTGGTCCAGATACGCCAGCCAGTAAATGCCAGTGGCCATTACCGTTGTCCCCACCACAGTTCCATTCCTCTCCAGACCATGATCACGCTACAGCTGTCACACGATACTGGTGCAGAACGGGCTGGCAATGGGAATCGGAATCACCTGAAGAGCTGATAAAACTGCTGACTGTGGCACAGGAAATGGCTCGGTCAGTCAAAGTGTTGCCGTACAAACACGAGTACCAGAGTTCGATCCTCAGCACCAACATTACAAAGGAAGTCTGGTGTGGTGTATGTGCCCTTGTCATCTCAGCAATAAAGAGAGGTGGCTCAACCTGCCAGCCTAGCTTCACTGGCAAGCTCCACGCCAGGTGAGAGACTGTACCAAAGAGGATCAAGAAAGATAGCATCGGAAGAGGAATAGCACCCAAGGTTGAGCTCCACAGATGCACACACACATGTACACACACACACACACACACACACACACACACACACACACGTTTACATCGATTCCATTCCCAGAGTCTATAAATTAAATCTGCTAGTATGTTGTCTATGACTTTGAATTTTAAAAGCCCTATAGGTAATTTTACTCTGCAGACAAATCTGGAAACCATGGTCACAGAGGCAGCAAGATTTATATCCACGTACATATTTATTAGCATGTACACGCACATGCAAGATGGCCCCTCCCATGTGCCATCAATCCCGTTCTCTATATATACAGAGGCTATAACCACTGGTGTATCTGAATAAAGCCAGGTTGTGCTGTAGTAAGGCACTCTCAATTTCACACCTAATGACAGCCATCAAAGCCATCCTCTAGGATCACAACAAGCTGCAACGACCCGTTTTTATCTGACATTTAAGCCTAAGCCTTTTATCCACAAGCATTTTTCATATCCTACTTTACTTCACGCCTTTCCAGGCTCAACTGAACCACTGTCCAGCATAATCAGAATCCCAAAATTATACGGATGGGAATGGACGGGAGTAAATCGGGGAGAGTAAGTCCACCGAAGGCTATTTGTTAGGAATAGAAGCTGAGCTTTGAACTTTTCTTTGTCTGTGACCCAGAACAGTAAGCAGAGAACTTAAGGGAAATCTGGATGAGTAAAGCACCATTTAGTAATGAACTGGGAAGTGGGCAAACAGACACAAGACTCACAAAAAAAGAGAGCACCTAAGTTACTGCTGTTGTCTTTGTAACTTAGCACAAACTTAGACACACCTTCTCCGAGAAGAAGGAATCCCAGCTGAGAACTTGCTCCGTTCGGACTGGTCTATAGAAGTAGTTTTCAATCTGTGGGTCACAACCCCTTTGGAGATCAAATGACCCTTTCACAGAGGTGGCATATCAGATATCCTGCATATCAGATATTTACACTGCGATTCCTAAGAGCAGCAAAATTACAGCTATGAAGAGCAACGAAAATAATTTTATGGTTGGAGGTCAGCACAACACGAGGGACTGTACTAAAGACCCTCAGCACTAACGAACATTGAGAATCACCGGCCTATGGGCATGCCTATGAGGCACCCCCTTAATTGTTAGTCAATGCAGGAAGGCCCAGTCCACTAACAACCATCCCATCCCTGAGCAGGTGGGTCTGGGCAGTATAAGGAAGGTACAAGCCAGGGAAAGTGAGCCGGTAAGCAAGACTCCCACAGTCTCTACTGCACTGCAGTTCCTGCCTTGGTTTCCCAGATGATGGACAGACTGGGATGCAATCTGGAAGCCAAATAAACCTCTCCTCCCCCAGCTTGCTTTAGGTCACAGTGTTTACCACAGCAAGAGAAACCGAACTAGGGCCCTTGAAAAACCTCGTTTGTCAGTCAGACACCAGCTAGCATTTGGATCTCCCCTTTTTTATTTCATTTCTCTTGGGGCAAATGTGTTTAGCAGAGTGGAAGAGAGGGGAGGGGGCTTATGACCAAGCAGGTGCCCTCTCACCTGGGCACTATGTTCGGGGGCCACCTGCCAGGCCCAGGGCACAGCAGCACACCCTACACCAGCACGAAATTATCTCAGCCACGTCGCCACCTCGCGTCCCACCCTCCCACCCTGCGGGACGTTGTCTCTGCAGTGTCTGGAGAAAACCAGAAAGCCCAGCTTGTTTGCCATTGCTTTGGCAGTTTAATTTAGGACTCCCACTAGGCTTTATGTAAACTCTTTGCCAACATGAAAAGACATTCTGCATTGTTGGAGGCACAGTTAACTTGGGCCTAAGGGAAGGAGGCATTGTATAGATTACATAATGGTTACTCTATTGCTTAAAAAAAACAAAACAAAACAAAACAAAAAAACAAATGGCAGCCTCAGGCAGAAAGTTAAAAGAAGAGAAAACTCATTTTTGTAAAAGTATTTGAAGCGACCATGTCTTCTGAGGCACTGAGAGTCAACAATGGTTCTGCTTTACTCCGGGGCTCATTCAATTATCTGTTACTTCCCTGAGCCCAGGGAAAAGAGACATCCTCCCACATTGTTGCCTAGCGGAAAAAGGCAGGCAGGCTTCTCCTAATAAAAGCTGGAAATGAAAAGCCGTAACTACTCCCAAGGCCCTGCTTATTGTGAAGAATCATCAGAAACCCCCTTTTAGGACCTCTATTAAGAATCTATTTTCTCTACAAACTATCCCAAAAGGGAAACAGAGTGGGATCCACAAGCCCAGACACATATGGTTGGCTTCCTATGGCCTGACCACTAGCAGAAACCTAACCTCCCTACAGTGGTTTCCTCATCTATGAAATGGAAATAATTACCCATGACAGGCATATGATGAGAAGCCACTATGGAAATGTGTAAAATATTGAGCGTTCAAAAAACTATCAGTCTCCATTTGTTCTAAGGTGAATTTGTTATGAGAAGAGTGACCACCGCCCTGACACATCTTTGTCTTTCCATCCTTGCCTAGAGGTCACTTGGAGATGGTCACTGCCTCCTGGTAGCATCTCTTCCACTCCTCCCGCATCAGGAGCCATGCAGGCAGACCTGTCTGCAGTTCCTCAGGAGGGTCCTGAATGGTCCAAGACACTGCTATCCCCTCTGCTGCCATGATTGGTCTGAAATGCACGCAGGTCCTGAGAGGATCCAACCAGAGAGAAGGGAGGAAATGTTGTTCAAGGACTCCACAGAGAGATGGCAGCTCTCTTCTCTAAGCTATTGTGAAGAATGGGAACCTGAGAACAGACAAAGCCAGGAGCCGGAAGTGCAGAGCCCAGAGATCACCAAGAAACAAAGCCAGGGTCTGGATTAGAGTGTGCGTGAAACCCATCCTATTTTCTGCATGCGTCAATCACTTAACTGCTTCTGCCAGCTACCCCACAGGAACGGGGAGCTCTGGAGCTTGTGGCTCTATCCTGACTTATCCGCTACACACGGATGAAGCAGGGATGTAAGCACATTCCCGATGCTTGCACTCAGGTTCTCTCAGGACACACATAGGTCCAGGTTACCCTGGATCTTAGAACTTTATAGCTTCTCTATACGTACGCCCTCAAACAATTATTTTTTTCCAGATAAATGAAGGGAATGAAACTGTCAAGTAAGCTGGAGTTTCAGAGGCATCGGAGCATTTAAAGCCCCAGGTTCTAGCTGGTGCATAAAAAGGAATCCCCAGGTGTGGAGCAGCATCTGGGCCTGAGATCAAATCATAGGCACAGCCAAGTCCCAGCCCCCTGCTCTGTTCTGCACAATGGGGTAATTATACTTGTCTCCCCGGGGTTAAAGAAGCCATGACAAGGACCAGGAGAGCCATACTCACACGGTATGTAATTTCCCTTCTTTTGTGCCATCGGCCTTGTTGCATACTATGGGTTCTGCTCTGGGGTTCAGAAACCAAGGTTATCATAGGGCCCAATGATAGGCTGCACAGATAGTCCCAAAAAACTGAGAAGAGAGAAGGCATGCCTCGAGCCTCCCATCCCACCATATACACATATACACGCACACATGCACGCACATGCTCTCTCTCTGTCTCTCTGTCTCTGTCTCTGTCTCTCTCTCTCTCTCTCTCTCACACACACACATACACACACACACAAAAACATTTATGTTAGAAGCAGCACCCACATGAGTATATACATTACACAAAGTCACCCAGCTATCAGCTATGCTCTCTGCCTGCAGAGCAGAGGCCGCACATTAGTGTGGCTGTCCAGATCACATGCTCCCAGGGGGTTGACTGACACCCAGAAAGCATGTGGAACTCACCTAAACTGAAACTCCAGGGAAGCATGGGCTTGTCTCAGTCACTGGGACCCCAAAATAATTCCTTGGGCACTTGATTAGGTACCCAAATGAGTGGACATGCAGAAGGCAATGAAACCAACATTCTAAGGGGGATCTTAAGAAAACCCTGACGTATAGAGTGCAGCCTGCCAGGCAGACAGCAGCCATGCCTGGCAGAAGACAGAACTCTGATCCCATCAATGCCCACGCCTCTGAAGTTCTCGAAGACAGTTTCGTTTCCTGACAAACACAAATTATCAAAATGAAATTAAGGCCTAGGTATGCTTTAATTCCAGTACTCAGAAGGCCAAGACAGGAGGAATGCGGAGAATTCAAAGGCTACGCAACCAAACTCACTCTCAAAATGAACAAGCATGCAAACACAGAAGTTTCCAGACGCAACAGAACTAGAGGGAAAGAAAAGGGTGAAAGACATATCAAAATATTAATTACAATTAGTCCTAGATAGTAAAGTTAGTAAGACTTTCAGGGTATGGGGGGGGTTGAATGAGGAGGCCAGAGAACAAGTTGGTTCTCTCCTTCTACCTGTGGGCAGAACGCATGTCATTTGGCTTGGAACCAAGTACCTTTGCCTCGGAGACATCAGGCTGGCCCGTTTGGGAATTTTTCTATAGTCAACACAAACTGATTTTCTAACAAAAATTAAGAGTCTATCCCAGCACCCAAGATACAGAGTAGGGACCCAACCACAGCCCCCGCCCTGTCGATGTCCTTCAGACACCGAGACACAGCTATCACATGTCTGTCTTTCTCATGTTTCTTGTTAAATATTTCAGCTAATCTAATGGCTGGATTTCAAGGCTCTATCCTCTTTCTTTGCAAAGCTCCATCTGCTAAACCCACGGCAAATACTGTCCAACCAGCTCCCCGCCCTCTCACACCTCTGCTCATTCCTCCGTTCATTCACTCATCAAGAAAACACTAACCAGAAACCTATCACAATGTAGCATCCTTTGCTCTTGCCTATCCATCATTAAGAAACAGTTTCCAGACTGCTTTAGGGAATGAGCACCTGGACTCGTTCTCTGTCCCTGTGCCCAAATGGACAGACAGACCCCAGCCTAACTTCTCCTAGGGGCAGACATTTGGCCTAGAATGGCCAGAGTACTGAGAAAACTTGGCAACACAGACTGTTTGGGGGATGTGTGTGTTATCCTCAGACAGTAGGATCAATGCTGAGTCTTTCTGCTGGGTTATTAGGAAGGTGACCTTGCTAAACCTACCAGAACTGCTAACTGCTATCTGATGCCACAATGTGGAAAGGAAACGTATCTCATCAAGAGATGGAAAACTGTCTAGATTGACAAGATTTTAAGCTTTGGATTTTATGCCTCAAATTCTATCTTTAAACTTTTCAAGCCAGCTCAAGCTGGAGCAGTTTGGAAATGGGAAGAACCCTGACAAGAGGGATCTGAACTTCTGTGAGTACATGAAGCAAGGGGACCCATGCCACCTTTCCAGGCTCACAGTCTGGCACGGAGACAGCCATGTTCCCTTTCCTATAGCTACGGAAAGCCAATAGGGTAACAGCCGAATTAAATTCCACACAGTGCAACATGAGCCTGAAAGGGGGCATCAGGAAAGGGTCTCCCAGGGCAACAGGACTTAAACCTGCTTCCCATCTCCACGCAGGCAATGAAGACACAATAACTGTCTGAGGGAGTCAGGTAACACTGCTGACTTGCATCCATCTTCCAGTAAACCAAAACCCCCAAGTCCCAGCTTGCAGACTGGGCAACGATATGCCAAGCGCTTAATGGAACTTTCAATGAGCCCCCAAAACACTGCCTTGAGAGCTATGAAAGATGGCATGGCCAAATAACCATCACTTGGGAACATGTGGCGGAGGATGTGATAATCTTGATACCAAGGTTGGGTTCGTGCCATGTCCTCTGTAAGCTGAAGTTGCCACCACCATCTCCTGACTCTAAACTGGTTGCCTTTCCCATATCCTAACCTATTTATGACACAGGCAGTGTCATAAAACCTTTCAAGATGGATAACCCACTTAGGGAACTGATTTCCAAACTGTACCAAGGGAGTGTCAAGGGGAGAAACCTCTGGTCCTATAAAACCGCTCAGGAGTTCGACATGTGGCCAACCGCGGCCAACAACAACAACAATGAAAGCTCCTCTGGGAACATCTATTTTGCTAAGAAAGGCCATAAATGTTCTTCGTCAGTGAACAGAAGCCAGTGTTTTTGGGGCCTTTGATGATACATCATGTACAGGCAGTGGGCAGATCAATAGGTCTAAAAACAGATGACACAGGGGGACAAATTCTCACCTTCGTCGCTTGCTCAACACATCAGGGATTCATTTGTTCCAGAAACAAGAGTTCTGACTTTCCAGAACAAACAGGCTTTAAGTTGAGACAATTATTACTGACAGAATCCCTCCATGTAACCCAGGGGATGGGGGTTGGGGCAGGAGGCTGCCAGGGATTAATGGCAGATGGCAGGGAAGCAGCATGGGGGTCCTTCTGAATCCCTGGGATGACTAAGCGGTGACTGCGTAAAGTTGTTTATAAAACCCATCTATCTAACACCACCAAACTCCCTCTATTGCATGCCAGGACTTGACACAAGTCTCTGTCTCTGTCTCTCTGTGTGTGCCACGCACGCGCGCGCGCACGCGCGCACACACACACACGCACACACACCTTGGAAATGAGATTCACAGATATTTATCATGTATTTACTGGATCGCTTCAGACTCTAGGCAGAGTCAATGGGGAAATCTACAATGGCATGTGAATGAACTAGATCAGATAGCACAGGGCCTAGTTAGCACTTAGCCCCGGCTTCCCATTGGAGACTAAGTCCCTCTAAAAATGGGAAGGGCTCTCATGTGCAGGGCTCCCCACGCAGTTTCCTTTTGCCCCGTGGTGGGATTCCTTTCTACAGCCCAGTCTGGTCTTTCACTCGGCCCGCTCTCCAAGCACTGGGATCACCAGCATTCGCCTCCACACCTAGCCCTAAGTCGTCTTTCAACCACAACTGATTCTTCATCAAAAAGCAGTATGTGACCAAACATGGCCCACAACTCTCATAATCCCACGACTCGTCTGTCTGAGGGAGGAGGAACACAAGTTCTAGGCTGTTCTGGGATAGAAAGCTAAGTTATAAATTAGCCTGGGATAAAATACGACTGTCTATAAACAATAATAATTTTCAAACTTCCAACGCCTATGGAAGGACAGGCAGTCGGGTGTCATCTATCCGTTGCCAGTTTCCAGCTGTGCATGTGCACTTAGCAGAGGCAAGCAAGGATGCATGTTGTGTATGAAGGCAGACATGTATAAACATTCATGCTCCCCTCTTCGATGCATACATGAATGCCGACCACATATACTTTCCACACACATTGCTTTTCTTACAACTCAAAAATATATCCTGGCTACCTCATGAGCTGTTGGTCGGCAGAGCCCCAAACAATACAGACTCTTGCTTTTCAGTGACCCCACTGAAACTAGATTGTGACCCCTTCATGCTGAAGATACCATCTACCTTGGTCGCAAGATAGAGAAGCCAGGCTGGAAGTGAGCAGGACGCTCCCTTCCCTGCTCTCTAGGTTCCATGGTGAAAAGTGCTGTGTGGGCTCCTGGGAAAGGAAAGGGAGCAGCAGCCTTTCTCGGCTGCGAACCACACAAATTATGACATCCGTTGGCCACACAAGATGTTCCTACACCTGCAACGGGGCACAATCGTTATGGGGCACCTCCACAATTAGATTTGAGACCATATGACAACATCATCTGACTGCTCCACACAACAGAGTTCGTATCTGACACTGTAAATCCCATCAAAAACCCATCGCCCGGAGGTCATCAACCCTGGCAGGGTGGGGACCTAACACTGGCGTTTAGCTAAATTGACACGGTATCCAACTCTCTCCTAAACCTGCATGTTCAAAAACCCATCGCCCGGAGGTCATCAACCCTGGCAGGGTGGGGACCTAACACTGGCGTTTAGCTAAATTGACACGGTATCCAACTCTCTCCTGAACCTGCATGTTCATATCCAGACACGTGCCTACTCTCAACCCTCATCCGAGAAGCTTCTCTCTGCAATGAATGAATGGCAGTGAATGCAGACGTAAGGCTATTCGAGGTTCTGAGCAAAAGGGATGGCTGAATGTTCATCTCTCAAGAAGACACCGATAGCCCCCCTTCTAACACTCAGGGAACATTACGGAAGAGAGAGTAGAAAGAACGTGAGAGCCAGAGGGTGTGGAAGGGCTACAAAATGCTGCCTCCTGGACCTGACACAGCAGCTACAGGTGCCTGAACTGCGTCCACAGAGAACTGGTTCCGTCGAGTCAGTCATGGGTGATCGGGGAACACATGGGACTTGTCCCTCCTATTGGCTATTGGTGGATTCTGAGGGAGAGGAGTCAACGTTCTCAGTTGTCACAGAACAAATCTAATTAACAAGAATATACCTGGGGACCCCTTTCTTCTTAGCATATAGGCTTACTAGTTCTGAACAGCAGCATGGACGACATCTTAGTTTAGGGACATGCACTCAGTCCATCTCTTAATGACATCTATCTAAGTTGCTCCCGGGGGTCTTGCTATGACAGTTAAATAAAGCACTTAGGGAACTGAGACAGGAGGATCATAAATTAGAGACCAGCCTGGGTTACACAGTAAATTCCAGGGATACTTAGGTTTCATAATGAGAAACTGCCATAGAACAAAACATAACAAAACCAAATCCTGAAATGGAACTGCAGAGTCAGAGAGCCTGCTCACTCGAACACTCAATAGCTACCGCCGGGCTGCTCTAGAAAGACACAATCATTTTCCCTCCAACCAGCAGGGCAGGGACCAGGCCAGGCCTCTGTCCACACTCACAAAAGGCTGCTTTCCTGTTTTAAGTACAGAGGGAATAAAGACGGGCTGAGCTCTGCTCCTGTTCCATTGTCTCTTCTTGCCCCTATGAATCACCCGTGACACAACGACTTCCTGGAAATTCCACTCCTAGGTGCATAACCCAGAAGCGGAGCTTGAAATAGCACGAGCACATGAGCCAATGGTGCGCTGGAGCCAGCTCACGTTGTTTCAGGAGAACCTGAGCACGTTCACAGCTTCTCAACTCCGAGTTCAGAGACGTCGTGCGGCCTGCCAGAAACTGGTCATCATGTGAATGTTTATACCACAGGAATCGGGTACAGGGCTAGAGTGTGGCTCGGTGGTTAAGAACACTGGCTGCTCTTCCGGAGAACCTGGGATCCACAGCCAGCACCCACATGGTCGGCTCACAACCATTTCTAACTCCAGTTCCAGAGGATTCGATGCCCTCTTCTGGTCTCCATGGGTGCTGCACACATGTGATGCACAGACAGACAGACAGGAAAAACACCATACCCATCAAAAGTAAAATTAAAAAAATAAAAATTAATCCAAAAAAAGTAATCACCAAAGGCTACAAACCAGTTTTTCTTTCCCTAGACAGACTGCTGTAAACATTTATTGGCACATCAGTAATATACCACAGTGGAACCCGAGGCTCTGACACCCTTCGCTAGTGTCTTACCCTGGATGCTGACCTGCTCACAGATTCTTAGAATTCAAAGAATACAGGAAATCTCAAAGGACATCTAATTCTCGTTTTCTTCCTTGGCTTTTCGCTTAGTCCCACCATATGACGAGAAGCAGTATTCTCTATGACTCATTACTATTCTTTCATATTTACAATCCTTTTACCACATGGTGGTTATTCTTGTTAATTCTGGCTGGGGTCGAATCCCAGCTCTGCCCCTCACCCAAGCCAAGTGTGCACCCATGAGTGACAGGATTTGGCTACATTAGTTTTCTCATCTACAAAACAGAGGAGACAACTGGACGTGATTGTGGGGAGCCCAGCTCCAATGGACATATCTGCAGAACAGGCCCTCCCTGCACCTATGGCTCAGGGCTCACTGCCGAACAGGGAGACTGTTGTGTGACTTACAAAGGGCTGCATCAGTAAGACCGGAACAATGACAATATCAATAGACGTGCTAACAAGGGGGACAATCTCAGAGATCCCACCCTAGGTAACGAACTACAGGGACCTAAAGACGAGAGAGAGAGAGAGAGAGAGAGAGAGAGAGAGAGAGAGAGAGAGAGAGAGAGAGAGAGAGAGAGAGAGAGAGAGAGAGAGAATATATTAGCCCCTCCCAGGTTTGAGCCCCTGGTTGGTTATCCAAGACAAGTAGTCAGCACTGAAACCGTATACAAACAAAAAGCAAAACTGGACTCAGCAGGTTATATTTAGATACTTGTCCATGTTTGTAACAATAATAAAGAAAAGGCTATCAAGTTGAGAGTAGGGAGAGCATCAGAGGGGCTGAAGGGAGGAAAGGGTAAGGAAGAAATTATGGAATTATACTGCAATTAGAACTGTAAGATAAATAAAGTACAGATGACCATTAATAATGCTCCCTCACAATTTTGTCCTGAGGGCTAAGTGAGTTAACGTAAGTACTCAGAACGGCGTCTGGCATACACTTGACAAAAGACAATATTAATACTGTCCTGTAGCTCATGTATTCTCTCTCTATAGCTAAGCATTCTTTTAGCCCTGCTGTTACATTTTAAATAAAATGACTCTCATTTCATTTTGGCTGGTTTTCAAATCTTTCTTCTTTCGTTTCTCGCTTTACCTTTCTAACATCATTGTTCTCCCTCGTTTTAGATATACTATTTCATCGTCTCATTGAAAGGTTAAATTTACCAGCATCTTGGAATAGCTTGCTCCTGAGTAGTTCACAGGTCTTAACTGGGACTGCTGTAGAGAGAATCTCTGCCGTTTTAAGGGAGCCCTGTCAGGTTTGCATTGATGAAATACCCTTAAGGCCTGAGTTCGTCTTTGTGGTACGGGTTAGACCAATTCTCATCCTAACTGTTCAGGTTGAAGGATATCATATCGTAAGTGATAAAAATACTGACTCCACAAACGTGTGTGTGTGTATGTATGTATGTATGTATGTATGTATGTATATATAGTACAATACCAAGTTTTTTTATTTCTTGTGGATAATATTATTTCAATTCAAGGTAAACTTTCAGACAGTGAGGTTTTCTGGTCCCGTTTTCATAAAGAAATCAGACCTGCCAGGCTCCTGGCTATTAACTCCACCTTCTATGAGGCCTCCCTTCTAGATCCACTATAGAATTAAACCCCCAGCCACTGCAATCTTGGGCTACAAAGTCCCATGTAAGTCATAGTTTTGCTCACACATACCCACTGGCTTACACATCTCTCTGAATTTCTGGGTGATTCTGGAATATGTGCTCCTAAAGACTCCCCAAGAAGCAATGCTTTTATTTCCATCAACTCTGCATTAGTACTGGGAAGTATTTGTGCAAATCAGCTTGGTATATTGCACCAAGCAGAGATGTCCAGGTCACCAAATCCAATAAAACCACTCTTTCATGCTTCAGTTCAATCTGGCATTAAAATTACAGCCTACAGGCTGCCAACACACGGCTCAGTAAGTGAAGGCACTTACCATACAAGCCTGGGGAACCTGAGTCAATCCCCAGAACCCACAAAGATGTGAATGGAGAGAGCAGACTCAAAACTTGTCTCCTGATCTCGACATGTGCATGCATGCTGTCTCCTCCCCACTCCATAATAAACATAAACTGTTCATAAAATGCAGCTGACTCCAGGTTTTGCATCTAATGTCAGCATGTAACATAAAAACTGAAAACCCCAAAGTGGATCAAACATCCCGTAAGGCCTCACACACTGAAGACTAGCAGACTATCTTTTATGACATACCACTCAGTCTTTCTTGTAACACTGGACTGAGTGTCTTGATCTGAGCACCCATATGAAAGTTGAATCAGGGGTTCATATTCAAATCTAGAAATATAGGAGAAACACGATGGCACCAGATGCTCAAACCCCTGAGGCCCCCAGACCTAAGACTAACAGAAAGAATCCATTCCTCCCATCCCTCCTCACCTAACACAGATGCCACCCCCAGGTGAAAGGACATGGTCACCTGTACTATTTAAAGTGTCTTTGCCTTCCGTGTGCTTTGTTGAACAATTGTGTCTACATCTGTGGACATTCAAAACAAGAACACAGCAAAGACCAGCAGAGTGTCTGTTACTCAGGTACTACTAAGGGGGGTCCTGGAAGGATGCGAACTCTGAGTCTCCCGATTGGTGGCAGTTAAACTGGGTGTGATAGAAAACATTCGTCCAGCCGCGAGATTAAGATCTGGGTTTTACCTCGTGCATGGTAAAGCCATTAAAAGAAACATCAAGGGCGCGCCTGAGCAGAGGCTGCCGTGGACGCTGCAGTAAGGGTTCCATGCAATGGTGAAGCCTCACTGTAAGTTGGCCAGCTACACGGAAGAGGATGAGTAGACCAAGAGACCCAAGAAAAGGAGAGAGAAGCGTCCTGCTGGCTAGGGGGCGCTTGAGCTCAAAGCGAATGATTTTCTCACAGGTGCCCTCAGAGGGTGACAAAATTACATAGGCTGACAGCTCCGGCTTGCAAGCCAGGTGAATACTGACTCTGCCCCCAGTAACAGAGGGACTGGGGCAAAGCACTTCCTTCCTATGACCTTCAGCTTTGCGAAACTGCTGTGAGAGCCGACTGTGGTGGTGGCTGCACACAGTCTATGTTCCAAAGTCTCTACCACCACGGTTACCCAGGACAGGAAGCACGGCGGTGTCGCCATGGCTCCAAAATTAGCTATTTAAATCACCAATCTGACTCAACAGCCTGCAGATTCTCCACCCTCACCGGCAAAAGGAAAGAAACAATGCGTTATGTACTGAAACTCCAACAGGGCAGAATGCTTTCGCCGAAGTGAAAGCCACCTCCGGGCCATGGCTGCCCACTCTGCCGTTTCTCCAGAGTCACAGTGAGGAAGGCGGGATCTAGAGACAGGTGGCTCGCGTCCCATGCCAACTCTGCTACTTACCAATGCGGTCACCTTGAAGGAATTACTCCAGCTCCAGGACTCAGTTTCTTCTCCTGTAAAAGAGGGACAGCAAGGCGTAAGCAAGCTCCAGCAGACCTCAGCACTCTAAAAGCCCTGGATTCCCGGCCTTCGCTATTACTTTGTCCCCTCCCAATGCCTGTGACATGGTCTGAGGAGAAGAGTCTCAACTACCATTTATATGGACCACAGCAAAGCATCCAATCATTTGGCTGGGGCTGTAACACGGTATTGTCATCTACAGAAACCATGCTCAAGAACTATGTGCATGCTGGGCATTAGAGGAGCACACCTTCAATCCCGGAATGTGTATGGGAGGCAGAGGCAGGAGGATCTCTTGTGAGTTCAAGGCCAACCTGGCCTGCATAGCAAGTTCCAGGACAGCCATGGTTTGGGGTGTTTTGTTTTTGAGCCCTGTCTCAAAAAAAAACCTAAACAACACAACAACAAAAAAACTTAAGTCATCAAGTTACAAACACAAAAATCATAGATGGAAATGGAGAGGTGGATAAGTGGTTAAGCGTGTCTGCTGCTCTTGCAGAGGACCAGGGTCCGGTTCCCATCACCCACATCAGGCGATTCACAACCTCCTGTCGCTCCAGTTCTAGGGGATCTGACACCCTCTTCTGGTCTCCACAGGCACCTGCGCATATGTGGCACACATAAACTCAAGCAGGCAGAAGGGCAGAGGCAAGTGGACCTCTGTGAGCTCAAGGCCAGCAGCCAGATCTACTAGTGAGTTCCAGACATCAAGAGCTAGAGCGAGACCCTATCTCAGAAAGAAAAATAAATAAACAAAACGAGACCTTTTAAAATGTTGCGTTTAAAGTACGTTTGCAATTTTGTGTTAGGAGACACTGAAAGCTATCCTTAGCTACATGCAGCCATGGCACATGGCAGGGGCGCTTCTCCAATGCTTCTCTCACTTAGCGCTTAAAATAGCCCTAGCCATCACAAAAGAAAGAGGAGGAGGGAGAGGAGGGGGGAGGGGAAGAGGATAAGGGATATGTGGATGGGGAAGGAGGAGCTGACTCTGAGCAGTAATTTGCTGATGGTTGCACACAGCAAGGGCAGAGCCCCAAACATCTATAACCCAGGATCATTCGGGCTGGATTCCAAGGTCCCAGAGGCAGAGGATGGGGCCATGTTGCCCTCTGAGATTCCAAATTCTAAGTCAAAGGATCCTGGGATTTGGGGTTGCTGCAGAAGTCCTGGTCCCAGAAATATGCTCAGCTCAACTTGAGTCTGGACTAGTCTCAGTCATTCTGCCCCTGAGCCATATCCTGTCTGGGGTTTCTATTCTGCACCGCGAAGGAAGCAAACAGGTGCTGTGCCCTCAGAGTTCTCACTCTCGGAAATCGCTTAGAGCAAAAGCTTGTGAATAAATCAAAGAGAGCTTTCGGAAAGCCAGAGTTCAACAGCATCCCTCTTAATGTGTGGCCAGCATACGGCGTGAAAATGGAGGCTGAGGTGCGTCTAGCCACGCTCACTTCCAGATGGAGGCGGGAGAGAATGCCGCCTTTTCCGACCCGGCCTTCAGCGGCCTTGGTGTTTTCACTGAGTTTTACATTGAGCTCTTAAACTACCGGAAACCACTTAACCCACTTCATTCTATTCACAAAAGGCGTGGGGCCGGGACTCATTGTCACTGCTGCCACCACCACGGTGCCTTTGCCAGCTCTGCCTCTGTTCCCGGGACAGGTGCCCTCCCCTTGTTCCTGGTGGATGCTTTAACATTTGTTTTAAACTCATCACAAGTGGCATAGAGAAAGGCAAGACTCGACTGAAAGGCTGTCTAGCCCATGCTCACAGTCATATCCTCAAATGTGTGTACACACATGTACATAAACCATGAGTACACGCCATACCATAACACACATAGATGCACATCATATACAAGTGTAATCACACCACAAATACTACACATATCATATACCTATATGTACCACACTTCACATATACAACATACACAAAACACATCACATGCCATAACATACCACACATGTACAAATGAAACATACACCACACACCTATAAACCATATATGTACATGTATGTCACACACCACACATACCATGAATACACATCACACATATTCCACTTAAACACATACAACATACATCGCACACAATGTGACCATATATCACACACATGCACATTATGTATGCACATACGACATCCAAGCATCATACTAAATACATGAATCACACATACAATTCATATACCCTGTATAGGTGTATCACACAACAGATACACATCATGAATAAACCATACATGCATACATATGCCACACACCTATCCTCACACAGGTCATAGCAAACCATACATGCATATACACCATTGGTATATTATAAAAGCATATGAGTGTTACACACAGAGACACACGACTGCCCCTTCTCCCATCTCTCCTTGCTCTAATTCTTAGACCAGATTTTTAGAACAGAAAATGGGGGCAAGTTGTTCACTTGGGAAACTTTCTAAGACCTTGTGCAAATGAAAAACAAGAAAAGGGTAGGAACTCTCATGAAACTCTTGGTTTGGTTTTTAAGAGCACCAGGGAAGCTGGCCACTGCAAACCCCACACACAGTATCTGTAGCAGAAAGAAGGTGGAATCTGAAGACAGATGACAATCTCTCACTCCCAAGTATCCTGCAGAGAGAACCAAAGGCCAGCAGCAGACTCACCACGGGCTCCAGAGTCACCTGACTTGGGCCAAGTCCCCTCTGAGTTCCAGCAGCCTTTGCTACAGTACAGATGCATGAGTCTCTCAGGCACCCATGGCCCACGCACTGTGGCCCCAGAGTGAGTTCACACACTGAGCTTTCCAGCCACCCAGGAACAAGTAGAGAAGAGAAGCAATTATAATTAAGAAGGGGAAGATGGCCAGAGGGGATGAGGACTGGTGTGGGCGAGCAATGCTATTCCATTGGCTCAGCCGGATAAAAGTAGGAACCAACGAGCAGGGCTTCCTAAAGAGGCCCTGTCCACAGTGACAGCTACAAGCTGCAGTGGTCCAGAGGCAGAAGCCTATCCAAGCAGTAACAGCCCAGGTAAGTCAGACCTGTCTAGACCAAACATAAGCTGAGACTAGATAGAGAGGAGGAAAGTAGCTTACCAGAGGAGCCTGCCTGGCCCAGGTCCAGGATGACCCCAGCCAGTCCTGGATCTCATTGGCCATCCAGCCTGACTTATTTGGGAAGCTACGGGCCAGTGAAAGACACTGTCTCAAAAAACAAGGTAGAAGAGTGATAAGGGTATAAAGATGGCTGAGTGCGTCAGGATGCTCGCTGCCAACCCTGATGATTTATGTTTGATGTCAGGAGTCCCGTGGTAGAAGGAGAAGACTGACTCCCACAGGTTGTCCTCTGACCTCCCCACACATGTGTCACAGGCAAAAACCAAAGGGCAACAAAATGGTCCAAGGGAAAAGGTATTTGGCACACAAGGCTGAAGATCTGAGCTCCGTCTTTAGAGCCCGCATAAAGGTAGGAGACCTAACTTGATGACAAAGTTGTCCTATGGCTTCCACACTTGCACCAAGGCATATGCTGGCACATGTGTGTGAGACGTGTGTGCATGTGCACACACTAATAAGAAAGAGGGCCAGTGAGAAGGTTTCAGTGGGTTAAGGTGCTTGCCACCAAGCCTGACGATCTGAGTTCCGTCCCCAGGACCTTGATGGTGTGGGGAGAAAACTGCTACAAATTATTCTCCGGCCCCCTCCCCACACATGTGCATGACTCAGCCCATACATGCGCAGCCTCTTAGTATGCAAATCGCCTGCAGGATGCTGCTGATCCACACAGACGAGGCAAAGTCAGACTATAAATTACACTGGGAAATTCTGGAGCGGAGACATTTTGGGGTAACGTTTTTTGCTTAGTCTGCTTCGTTCCATAATTACCCTGACGCTCCCCACCCCACTCAATGGGAGAGAGACAAAGGAAAGCAGGTGTCGCGTGAATTCCACAGAGCACCACATACGCGGCTGCCGAACTTCACGACGGTAGCTTAACAGTAAGAAATTCGAGGCCGCAGTTTTGGCACGCCGCTGCTGGATGTCACCCAGGCACAGGTAAACAGGATCCCAGAAGAGGAAACAGCAGCACCAGATGGCCCTGCGGCTCCCTAGGTGATCTCCATGAGCAGCTGGGCCTGAGAAACACCAGGCAGGCTAACTCATTAGCCCAGGGAAGCCCCTGGGAAATCTTATCTGCAAGTGAAGAATTCTTTGTAATTAAATAAAATAGCAGATGTAAAAGTACCCAGCAGTGCCTGTTACCCAGAAGACAATAAATGTTAATTAAACAAGCAAATATAATTCAAATAATTACTCCTTCCCCTCTGCGAATTCATCCTGGAACTTTATTGACGTGTTTATCACTTGCTTTTTTTTTTTCTGGTGACCAAGATTCATTCTACATCTGATAATAAAATTATAAACTTACACCCATAATCCTATTCCATTCCAAGAGCCGGGCAAGAGTCCTTGCAAACCTCAATCATTTTACTCAGCTGGTAAAACTTTCCCCAAGAACAGGGCTAATAAATAGTATCTATGCAATAAACATTCGCTGCTTAGAATGAGACTTCAGATCTATTATCACGTGGAATTCGCCATCATTTTCCCAAATGAGGCTGAAACACACTCCACAGGATTAGGAGGGTTTAGCAATAAAGGAGCAATGATGTGGGAAAAGAGACAAAAAGAGCCACTATGCAAATTAATTATTTTTGCAATTTTGGAGAGGAGGAATCTCAAAGCCATGGACACACAGACATTGGTCCATTCAAGGGCTGTGCAGAATAGAACCCTGTTAACGTAAGACTGTTCTTGGAGTCACCTGCAAACAATAACACCGCAAGTACCTACAAACCGCCCCTCGTTCTATAACTTCTCCTTGCACCCTCCAGAGGTTTGAATGGCTCTTAGCGTTCAGGTTTGAGAAGCCAAGGAAATGTCTTTTAAAAACAAAACAACCAAACCAAAAAAAAAAAAAAAAACTAGAAGGCAATTTCTGAGTCTGAAGGAGGTTCCACTACAAAGAGACCATTTCCAGAAGTCTGGCTGCCCTGATGGACTGGATTACTCCCAGCCAGTGTGCCAAGCAGACAGGACCACCTTTCTCCAGGTCCACTGACCCTTGCCTCACATCCCTTCCTCGCACCTTCCCCTCCAAAATGATCTTAAATTCACAAGACTCAAAAGCCCCATCCAAGCATAGGGGATCATATATGAGGACATTGCCCACCACACAGGGGTCTCACGCCCAGGGGAACAAACCCACTGGCTACAACACTACAGGGTGACCATGGCTCTGCAAAGCTGTAGGCAGGATCACAGAAGCAACACGAATAGTTGCCCTCAATGAGAGTGAAATAAGAACCGTTGTAGGCAACGGTAACATTTAAAGGTTCTCTCAGCCCTAGTCAGCCACTTCACCCCTAATCTTACTGCCATTTTCTATTAGCCCCTAGTACCCATCCTGACACTTTTAATTAGATCAAAAGCACCCTCAGGGCAACAGCTTATATGAGCAGTCACAGAAGGATTCATTTTAATTTTGATAATATCAGTGCGCTATATAGCTCAACGCACGAATTATCTGAATATAGACCTTCTAACTCATGTTTCATTTGCTCTTGTGGGCAGCCAAGGACTAAATTGCTAGTATGGGCTGGCTGTGGAGGGGCTCACATAAGGGATTCCAATTTGTCTTGGCTGCTTCGAGATTTTGCATCAGAGGCTGAGGAGATGGTTCAGTCAGGAAAGTGCTTGCCACGCAAGCATGAGGACCAGAGTGTGATCTCTAGTACACCCACATAAGAAGCTGGGCACAGCAATGGACACCTAGAATACCTGGGCTGCGATGGAGGGCTGGCAGCTGGCTCTCAGGTGCATGCTGGCCAGCCAGTCTAGCTTCCGGCCCAATGAAGGAGCCTGCCTCAGAAAGTAAGGTGCAGGGAGACTGAGATAAACGCTTTATGCCAACTTCTGTTCATGTGTGAGCATGCACACATATGAACACACACACACACGGTCATCTGAGGTCTCTTCACATTTAATATTCCCTGACATTGTAATCTTGTCCACTGAAGACCCTTAGACAAAAGTGTCCTTTGCAAGGGTAAGAAAAGCCCCAACATCAACTCTCAGAGCCAAGGGAAGTGGTGGCAGGACACTTGGCAGATCTTGTTCAAAGACACACGCACCAACAGGGTCCCTTAGCTATGTTTTCCCCTTTTCTTTTCTTTCAGGCACTTGCAAGACCCAACCTTGAATTTACATCCCTCCCCCCCCCCCGCCCCGAGTGAGGCATGGCAGTACAGACAGCTCTCTGTGAGTTGGAGGCCAGCTAGATCTACATAAGCAAGTTCCAGGACAGCAATTAAACAGTAGATACTTAACATGCTGGTAAGTGTTAAAAATAAATACTTGGATGCCTTAAGCCAACCATCTGCTTAACCTAATCACATTGATAATAACTGGATGCCTTTGAAGATCAGTCACTGCTAACCTAAGAGGTGGGGTAATACTGCATCTGGGAACCTGGTCTAGAGATGAGGGGCCCTGCGGGCTCCATACTGGCTGCCATGTTTCCTGGCTCAGTGGCTCTCGCTTCCAAGTCCCTCCACCTAAGCTTCCCGGGTTTGGGGTCTCCATGCCCTCCAGATGGGCGAGCACCTAGGGTGTGGTCACGTCACTGGATCTGGCATGAGTAGAGAGCACAGTCCTTTTTGACCCTAGCTCTAAGAATAGCGAGAAGGGGGCATCAACATGGGAACTGGGTAGTGAACCGAGAGACCAAGTTGTCACAGACCTTCCCAGCTTTGGCCATGCAAGTCTCAATCAGGACAGAGGGTCACTTCTGCAGTGGGCAGCCACAGGATTCCACAGCCTGCTCGAGCCTCTCATCATCTCCACACACCCTCCCATTCACAGAGCTGGCTCTGACCTGGCACATGGCTTCTGAGGTCAGCGGTGTCCAGCAGAACTTGACACCAGGATGGCCTGTGTGGTTAGGGCCACTGGAATACTGTCCAGTCGAGGAAGAGGATTTTAAATTCTATTCCGCGATAATCAGTATAATCTTAACCAACCCCATCGGCAGGTAGCTACCTGGTCTGGGCACATGAAATATGGCCTTGAGTAGCCAATCACTGCACACAGAAAGGACCACTGGCATCGGGGACACCTGGGTCCAGTGCGTGATCTGCTTAGCACAGCGCTCTCGGCGTCTCAAAGAAACTTGTTTCTGCATCTGCCATTCTTCGGACGCACCTTACACGATTTTCAGAAACTCACGGGGCCATAGGAGAACCTCTCAACATAGGATTTCTCAGCAGGCAGCTGGAAAAAAATTCATGAAAAATGAAAAAAAAAATCTTACACTGAACACAGAAAGCCATCATGTGAGTATCAGGTGGGTCAGAGTTCCAAATCCCTGTCCGTTTTCAACGGAGTCTCAGTGGCCAGAGCTGACTTCTGGGTTCACACTTTGCTTTCCTTATCCTCAGGCCTTCATTTCACTGTGGCTGAGTTTCCTCAGAAGACACCTGGTCATCACCACCGTGTCCCTAATAAATGTGACTACATCTAAACTCATTAAGATGTGTAAGTTAAATATGGGCAATTTATGTATACCAGGTTCACATACCTTAATAAAACTATTTAAAAAATACCCTACTAAATAAAACTGAACAGGACTCCAGATGGGGCAGATACTAACAGGTGGTAAGTACATCAGGGCCCCTTAACCTCAATCCCAGCGGTTGACTAAAACCTCAGATGGTTCGGAATCTTCTATACACCGTTTCTCCTTCTACGTATATACACAGCCATGACTAAGTCTAGAAAACAGGCACAGTTAAGGACTGGGAATGACAAACTAACGACAGACTCTAACAATGAATGTGACCTCCCTAGCTTTCTTTCTGTGTGTCACAGTTGCCACGAGGCAGGTAGCACATACCGCATGGAAACGCTGGGTGAAGGGATGCTATGCCTCCCGGGCAGAGCACACGGGGTGCTGGAAACTTCCATTATACTACTTAAAGCTCACAAACTGCTCGCTCCTCAAATCTCCACCAGCATTTTCAGATATGGTAACTGAAATGGCGCCTCTCCTCCAAGGCTCACTAAGCGAAACAGTCCTCATGGCCTACTCTGTGTTCTGGAGTCTGGCCACACCAAGGCCTGTTTTCTCCTGTGCCTCATCTTTCTCTCCTCCCACCACCCATGAAGCTGACCCCTGCCACTCTCCTAGCACTTCTCCTGGGTGCCTAGTGCCACCACTGGCAATGACGACCAACCATATGGCCGGAAGCATCTCATATCCCCCCTCCAGCCCCCAGTGCCCGGAACTAATGAGAAATCACCATTTTCATTCTCTGGTCAAGGGTTTCATAATTAATGTCAAATATTTGTTCATTATCCAAAGCCCATAGAACTGAACTGGGCAGGGCAAAGAGGGTGGAGAGACACGCTCACAATGGCTGGCTAAGGTGGCCTGGCATCTCCTGAGAGAGGGACAAAGCAGATGCCCACTGAGAGCCTGAGGAAGCAAGTGCTCCCAGAGCAGCTGCCACCCCACCCTTCAGGACCTCTACAACCCACCAGAGCTCCAGAAGGTCCATTGTTGTTGGGTTTGTTTTGTTTTGTTTTGTTTCTCACTCAGCTCCCAAATAAATACACAGAGACTTGTTCTTACTTAGGAATGCCTGGCCTTCGCTTGGCTTGTTTCTAACCAGCTTTCCCTAAATTTTTCTGTCTACCTTTTGCCACTGGGCTTTTACTTCTCTCTATTCTATATTCCTTTCTCTCCTTCTAACTCCTTCTCCTTTTCTCGTTCCTCACCTTTCTCTGTTCTCTCGAGCCTAGATTTCTCCTCCTATATATTCTCTCCACTTGGCGGGCCTGCCTATTCCTCTCCTGCCCAGCTACTGGCCGTTCAGCTCTTTATTAGACCAATCAGGTGTTTTAGACAGGCAAAGTAACACAGCTTCACAGAGTTAAACAAATGCAACATAATTTTGCATCATTAAACAAATATTCCACTGCACAAATGAATGCAATGCATCTTAAGCCAATATTCCACAAGGGCTCAGTCTGCAGAAGGCCCTTGGACGTCCTAGTGAGTTCACGGTACTGTGTAGGAGAGGGAAAGGCATTTTCCTCCCAGGCTCATGGTGCTTTCTAACGAGCAGCAGGAAGCACCACCCTTAGCGGCTCACTGGCCTGCTTCCAGACCAGCTGGGAAGGAAGCAGGGCCTGGGGAGCCCTCCCCACTTGCCCAGGTGCCCTCACACTTCCCAGCATCCAGCAAGGAAAAAAACCACACAGGGAGCTGCTCTCTCTCCCTGTCCCTGTCCCCGTCCCCCTCCCCTTCTCCCTCTCTCCTGCAATAGAGCAGGTAGTGCCTGCAGCAGGGCTATGCAGACAAGAGAACTGATGCCCATCACAGGGGCGGTGTTGACCTTCCTGAAGGCCATCACTCCTGGGCACAAATGAGAGAAGTGGCATGAGGAAACACAAAAGAGCACAAGGAGGCCTTAGAAAAGGTGGAAAATAAAAGAGAAGGAAAGGAGAGAGAAAGAAAAAAGATGGTGGATTCATGTAGTATTGAACCCCACGGGCATGCCATGGAATAAGCCACACCTCCCTCTCTCCCTCCTTCCCTCCCTCCCTCCCTCCCTCTTTCCCTCTCCATACTCACTCAGGTACAGATCACCAATGGAGCAGAAACCTCAGTGGCCAGGAATAGGAAAAGGGCCATGCCCTGCATGCACAGCTGTTGCTTTACGTGACAGTCCCAGGCCCCTCTGGGGATGCACTTATGTTCCCATGGGGCATCTTAACTATCCTTCCATGTGTTCCAGGGGTGGCATGTAACCTAAGCGAATACTGTCAAAGCATGGAACCTTCCAGAAGCAGTGGGTGGTCCAAGAATGGACCTGAGATTCTAGATGGGTTGTAATTACTGTCCCTATATTTGACTCAAGCTGCTGGGAGGGAGGTGCCTTTGTTCCAATAGTTTGTGTTCAAGTTGCGGTAACCTCTTGCCACCAGGAAGGAAGACATGGCCTGGGAGACAGGAGACCCACCTCAACAAACAGACCACTGGGCAGCTCCACACAATCGGATCACTGCCTGACACCCAATTCTCTTTAATTCAGTGACTCGGGCTAGATGAGGTAGAGACAGTGCCATCTGCAATCCTAAAAGCAACTGCTTCAGTGTTCAGTAAGTGACAGGCTGTCGCTGCCACCCGTCCCCACTTCCTGTCCTGGCCCAGTGTCAGGTCTGAATTGTGGCTTGCAAGGAAGTGGAGCCGTGAACATCCGTCTCTCGTTATGGACCCCACTTAGGTCTTGCTCTCTGTGCTCCTTCTGCCATCTTATCTCATGGTAAACCCTGCAAGGGCTGGCAGCTGCTTACAGAAAGGCTGGGGGGGCCTCTATCGCAGCCTGCAAAGCCACCATGGAGCTCTTCCTGCTCAACTCAGGCTCACAGACCAAACGTTCTCTGAGCCTGGGAGGTCCTTCTACTTCCAGGCATGTCATGTGTCACCTGAAGGAACAGGGTTTAAGATCCTCATTGGCAGCATAAGTCCTTTGTGGACAACAGTGACCCTCTCGCATTCTACCTCTCTCTTAAAAGTTCTCTCGGTTAAAAGCCCCAGGTTCTCACAGGGCTGAAGTCCACTTTGTAAGGGCCTGCTAGACCCAGTCTGTCCCTCTGTGAGCCTGAGGACTGCCAAAGCTTTCCAACCCCTGCCTCACTTGGAAAGCCTCTAGGTTCAACAAGCCTTGGTTATTTAAATAACAGCAAAAAAGGGTTTAGTGTTGTAAGTGAAAAGTCTGAAGTTTACATTTTGGTTGAAATAAAACTTCTCTTGACACTGAACAGGGACAATGCCGACACTGCAATGTCCCAGGAGTTAACTCACCCCTCCCTGTTATTGTTTTAAGTCAGGGTTTCATGTACCCCAGACTGTCATACCTAAGGATGACCTTGTACTTCTGAACCCCACCCCCACCCCCACCCCCGACTGCCGGAGTTATGGGTGGACACAACCACAGCCAGTTTATACAGATGCTAGAGACGGATAGGACCTTGCTGTACACGCTAGGCAAGCATTCTCCTGAGCCACATCCTTGGCCCCAAACTCTCCCACTTAACAGAGGTCAAAGCTGAAATGCCAAGCAGTGACGCCACCTCTGACATCATCACATCCACAGGCTGAAGCCCCACGCTGCCTTTCCCTCTGACACCTCGAAAAGGCTGTATCTTCATTTCAGCATGTTTAAACTTCAACGCTAACACTTACTTAAAACTGTAAGGCACACACTGAAGTCCTCCAGTCTTCTCTTTGCACTCACTCTCGTGGGGCTCTGAGACCTGGCATCTGTTTCCTGGGGAGGGATGCTAACCTGCCAGGCACTGGGCCTCATGTGGTTTCACACTCTCTGCCTTATGGGTAAACAGCCCTGACATGGGCAACTGTGGGGGTGTTCTGTAAAACTCCCAGACCCAGCAAGTTGCCACATTCTGGGTCATTACATCTTCTTAATGTCTCACCATCAAACCCAAGAACATCTGGCAAGGTCAAAGTGGCCCTAGGCACAGCCCAAAGTCTGAATTTCCATTGCTCCTTCACTGGCACACAGAGGCCTCACAGAAGTGGCCAGCAAACCCAAGGCCATTACCTGGGTGACTGAGGATGAACCTGCCCACTGCAGGGGTAGGGACTTACACAAAAGAGAACCGTCTCACCAATAAGATACAGATAATAACGTGGAGGAGCCCTCAAAACATACTCAGTTAAAAAAAAGTCCACCCGGGCATGGTGGTTTACACCTGTAATCCCAGCATTCAGGAGACAGAGGCAGGAAGATTAGGATCAGAACCATCCTAGCTATACAGCAAGTTCGAGGCCAGCCTGGGCTACCTGAGACTTTATCTCAAAATAAAGACTGCCCATTATTATTTGATGTCTATGAAATGCCCAAGAGTGAGTTGAGAGAAGCCCACGGTAGATGAATGGTGGTTCTCTGGTTACCTCGGGCTGAGGGAAAAGGTAAGAAGAGGAACTGTGGCGTGGGAGGTCCTTCTGTCCGTGTGTTGCTTTTATTGATTAATGAATAAAGAAACTGCTTTGAACCTACGGCAGAGAAAAACAGAACTAGGCAGGGAAAACTAAGTTGAATTCTGGGAGGAAGAAGGGCAGAGTCAGAGAGACACCATGCAGCTGCCACCAGAGTCAGACACGCCAGAACTTTAGCTGGTAAGCCACAGCCAAGTGGCAATACACAGATTAATAGAAATGGGTTAAATGAATATGTAAGAGTTAGTCAATAAGAAGCTAGAGCTAATAGGCCAAGCAGTGATTTAATGAATACAGTTTCTGTGTGATTATTTTGGGTCTAAGCTGGCCAGGCGGCCAGGAAGAATGAGCAGCCTCCCACTACGGAACTGAGTATAAATGACAGTGGGCTGAGAAGGACATTCTGAAATCGTATAATGGGTCTGCTGCATCAATTATAAAGGACAGATTATCACTGAATTGTTCTCTTGGAATGGGCAGGCTCTGCTAGGCAACACATACCTTCCTAAAGCTGCTGTAGCCAGTTAGCAGAGATTGTTACTTCACTTAGCTGAAATCAAAATGTCAACAGACGACAGTCTTTAGAGCTGGGTATAGGGGAGAGCCTCTCCCAGGCCTCTTCTAGCCTCTGGCAGGTCGCAGCAGGTCGCAGCAGTTAGCTCCTGCGGCTCCCGGAGGCCCAGCATGCTTGGCTCTCTCCACCCTGGCCTCTGGCTACATCTGCACATGCTCAGGCCTCCATCTTCCAGAACTTTGTGGTTATCAAGGTCTCCAGGAAAATAGGACCACCGTCCTCCTAAGAGTCCCTCCCTCAGTCACACCTGTAGCCATGTAAGCAACCAAATTCACTGATCCAGGGGATGAAGACAAGGACAACTTAGGAGCCATCATTCGATCTAACATCCAGCACAGTAAAGCTACCATAAAACATAAAGCCACGAGGAATGCAGTCAGCAGACAGCTCAGGTACAGCGTCTGTGTGGATCCCACCACCAAGGAAGCCTAGGGTAGAGGTCCGCCCTAGGGTTGAGGGACCCAAGGTCAGCCTCCTCACTTGGGCTTCTAAATCAAGGGAAGATGGGGAGATGACTGACACCAGGAGAACCTGGGGACCAGGTGCTGGGCAGTCAGCTAGGGAGGAGGGGGAGAGAGGAAGGGGTTGGAGTCCTCACTAATTTCAAATCCCTCCTCACACACACACACACACACACACACACACCTCAGCTCTAAAAAAAGAGAAAAAAGTTTTAGGCTCACTCGGATATAGATCTCGCGGTTTGAAATTTCCACCTCACTGGTTACTTGAAAGAACCCAAACTAAGTGAGTCCAGAGACAACATGATTTTGGTAAACACCTAAATCAATAGGTAAGGAACTTTTGGAAAGCAGCAGGTCTGGACCAGTTGCCTCATCAAGGCAGGAGAGAGAGAGAAAACAAAACAAAATAAAAACAGAACTCACTCCCTGTCTCAATGGCATCTTCTGAAGGGAGTGATGCCAGGCCAAGAGCTGCTGCCTCGTGAAGCACTTGCTTCTGTAGGTTACACCCCACTAGTGCCCGACACAAAGAGGCACCAAGGAGGGGACCCACCAACACATGTCCCAAGATTCTGTGTATGTTCAAAGATGTATCGTGCATATTTCACAAAATAAATGGGATTTGTATTGTTGTGTTTGTTTAAAAACAGGATCTCACTGTGTCTCTGGCTGGCCTGGAACTCTCTTTATAGACAAAGGTGGCCTTCAACTCACAGCGTCAGCCTGCCTCCACCTTCCCAGGGCTGGGATTAAAGGTGTGTGACCCCATGTCCAGTTACATACAATTACAATACACACAACATATGACTAAGTCCATGAGTGCACAAATAGCACAGAACACATTACATGCATAAGACGGTGCATGCATGTAATCTCAGCACTAGGAAGGCAGGGCCAAGTGCAAGCTCAAAGTCAGACTGGTCTACATAGAAAGTTCCAGGACAGTCAGGGCTATAAAAAAGGACCAAGCTAAGCCGGGCGGTGGTGGCGCACGCTTTTAATCCCAGCACTCGGGAGGCAGAGGCAGGCGGATCTCTGAGTTCGAGGCCAGCCTGGTCTACAAGAGCTAGTTCCAGGACAGGCTCTAGAAACTACAGGGAAACTCTGTCTCGAAAAACCAAAAAAGACCAAGCTAGGGAGGTGGAATGAAAACTCCAAGGGACAAACAGTGTCCGTAAGCTTTAGCCTGTGCTCAATAAACAGCTGTGATGCGGGATTCCCCTCTGTATGCCGTGAATACCATTGGTTAATAAAGAACACTGCCTTGGGCCTGCACAGGGAATATAGGTAGGCGGGGAAAACTAAGCTGAATGCTGGGAGAAAGGAGGTGGAGTCAGAGAAGCCATGGAGCCCCCACCAGACAGACTCCAGAACTTTTCCAGGTAAGTCACAGCTCGTGGCGATACACAGATTAATAGAAATGAGTTAAATTAACATGTAAGAGTTAGCCAATAAGAAGCCAGAGCTAATGGGCCAAGCAGTGATTTAAATAATATAGTTTCTGTGTGATTATTTCGGGTCTGAGCTGCCGAACAGCCGGGAACCAACAAGAGGTCTCCCGGCAACACAGCTGTCACTCAGGAGGTGGCGGGAGAATCAGACATTCAAGATTTTTTTCAGCTGCATAGGGAGTTCAAAGTCAGCCTGACATACATGAAAATCTATCTTTAAAAAAAAAAAATTAAAAGACTTGACCTGCAAGAAAGCCTAGCAGAAAGAGAGGAAGGAAATGGGGAGAGAAGCAGAGAGACAAATTTAATGTCAGGCAGAGGCTAGCGAGCAGGGTACAGCAGGCAGCGGTGGGCTACAGCCCATGAGGAAAAGCAGATGCAAGTGAGCACCGAGGAAGGCAGGCTGGCCCGGGATCTTGGAGTCGGCTTGGCTTTCTTTAATGGTAGCAGGGAGCTACTGAGGGCTTTAGGCCACGGCAAAGCAAGCTGACTGGTCTTTTTAAAAAGATCTGAAGAAAGACAGGAGAGATGGCTCAGCAGTTGGAGGATTGGCTGCTCATCCACAGTGCCTGGGTTCACATCCTGGAACCCACCTGTGGCTCGCAACCACGTGAGACTCCATCCCCCAGGGATCTGACTGCCTCTCCTGGCCTCCCAGGGCACCAGGAATGCATGTGGTGCACATTCACAGAAGCAGGCAAAACACACACAACAGGAAATAAAGGGCACGTTGGCACAGGCGTGCACGCCTTTAATCCTAGCCCAGAGGAGGCTAAGGCAGGCGGATTTCCAAGTTCAAGGCTAATAATCTAATCTAAACAGTAAATTCCAGGCCAGCAACGGTGAGGTGTGAAATCACTCGCCAAAAACAAGCTGGTGAAACACTCGGAAGGCAGAGGCAGGCAGATCTCTGAGTTCAAGGCCAGCCTGATCTACAGAGTGAGTTCCAAGACAGTCAGGGCTACAGAGAAACTCTGGACTGAAAAACAAACGAACAAAAAAAAAAACAAACAAACAAAAACCAATGACAAATAAAAGACCTGATGAAATCTGACGAATGAGTTGACTACAGGAAATGTTCCCTGGGCATCAGAGTTAGACTCCCCTTTCCATCCTCCGGTGTATAAAAGCAGTAGTCACCAAGACTGGATGTCGCTGGCTCATTCCATCTGTCAAAGCTATGTCATAGATGCAATATTCTCAACCAAGTGCTTTGAGAAATGCAGGAGGCAGAGACAAGGACACCCAGGCCTGTCCTTCTACTTCCAAGGTCAGCCAGCTGGGCCCAGACAAGAGGCAGGGAACTTGAGCAACCAACCCTCTGCAAAGCAGGCAGTGCTTGGAGCCTCTGGCCGCTCGCCCCGCCCACTAGCCCTATGTCCACCTCTCTTTATCATCACTGTTTATGTCTTTCCTCCAAAACAAATTCGGAGCAGTTTATAAGAAAGCACTCCTGAGGATTACACACCGAAATGTCAGTGGAGCAAACGGGAAGAAAACAGACAGAACCTGGGAGCTGCCAACTGCTGCCGCGACTGAGTCCAGACGGGACCCTGAGTGTCCTGAAAGCCACGGCCAAAAGAGATGCAGGGTATGAAGAAAGAGCAAACGCAGCCGGGCGGTGGTGGCGCACGCCTTTAATCCCAGCACTCAGGAGGCACAGGCAGGCAGATCTCTGTGAGTTCGAGACCAGCCTGGTCTACAAGAGCTAGTTCCAGGACAGGCTCTAAAGCCACAGAGAAACCCTGTCTCGAAAAACAAAAAAAAAAAAAAAAAAAAAAAAAAAAAAAAGAAAGAGCAAACGCCTCCGTGGACATGGCATCCCCTGGCCACTGCAAATGATGAAATCGAATCTGCTCTGGGCAAGCCTGACTGCAGAACACATTCGGGTAGATGGGTCCCTCAATTCATTCCACCCACTGAGAGCACAGTATCTTTCCCACCAAAGCGCCCTGTACCTGGTTCCAGATGTCTTCAGAGTCCCTCTGAACCCATCAGAACCAGAAGTTCTGATGACCGCAGGTCTCCCCCCATCATAGTTCGTGTGGATGGACTTCCCTTCCAAGCGTAACTTTGCTGTCTTACTACAAGCCACAAACGGTTGGTCTACCTCCCTGTAACCTAACACTCACATTGTTGCAAAGGTGGTGTTTTTCTAGAGTTTGTGAACCTGATGGGATCAGTGTCCTGTGCACAATCCTGCCCCGAGCAATCCTGTTCCACCCTCTTCCACGGGCAGGCAGCCATATGCAGATTCAAGAGTGACTGGCATATCCCTTAGCTCCTGTGTGGTCCTGACCTGCGGATGAGCTGTTTAAGAAAGAGAGAACCCAGTCCGAAACCAATCAGCATAAAGTATTCTCATTCACCAGGCTCAGGCGTAAACTTCACCGAGTTGGTCCAGGAGAATGAAAAGAAACGGATCCAAAGCTGCAAAGCTGCTGTAGCCGTTCATCACTATGAAGGCAGGCAGCCTGAAGATGAAGCGTGCACAAGAGGGCAGAGCTGAGAAACCAGCAGAGAAACAAAACAGACCCACATCAAACCGACGGCAGCCCCTCAGAGCCAAGCCATGTCCACTGAGGATGTCCACTCTTCCCTAGCCTGAGTTCCTAACACAAGCCACCCGGCACACCGTGAGGGTGAGCAAGAGTGAGGCTCATGGACCAAATCAGACCCGGCATCTACCTGAATAAACAGTTGTGAGAGGCAGTCACACCCATGCCAATACAGAACATGCTCTGGTCTATCTCAGCTGTCTGCTGATGCAGCAAGATTCATACATAGACACATGTACCCCCAAATACAGAAAGTGTTCCTAAGACACCCAATCCCCCAAACTTAAAGTCAGTGGACACAGACCCATGAGTCCCAGGTCACAGCTGACAGGGAAGGGGTATAAGAATGAGACCTCTGCGTGTCTACACCACTCAGAGCCCAGTGTTGACAGAGGAAGTATTTCTCTACGGCTCACCACAGAGACCAAGCATGAAGCCGAATTTGAAGCACTGGCTATTTCAAAACAGCTCGCATGGTGTGGAAAGGTCACTTCCAGAAAGAGCCTCCCTCACGACTTCCAAACCATTCAAGGGCAGCTACTTTCTGGAGAGCTTCACTGCCACTCCCTGCAATGCATTCCTGCATGCATTCATTCATCCTCTCCTTCATTCTGAAGATGATGTGGATGGATTCGGCTCCCTTGCTGGAGACTAGCGTTTCAAAGAACTTGGTGTCATGCTCTACCTCCTGCCTTTGAATGGCTTCAGAAGGGCTAAGAAGGTTTCCTTTGGGTGGGGGGAATGGCGATTGTAATTAGAGGCTGTCACCCCACTTTTCTGCACTCACATCCCAGTGAGTTACCTCCTTAGCAATCACTAGCCCTAGGACCATGGTCCTAAAGACAAGGTTAGGTGGCTGTATAGAAGACCCTCATAGGAAGGACTGGTGACTGGGCAGCCTGTGTGCCCGAGCTGGGCATCCTGAGGCAGAGGGTGTCCCAGTACCCAGTGTACTAGACTCTGGGCAGACCCTGGTCCTGGCATCGGCTGGTCCTCAAGAAATGAGATGCAGCATGTGTGTGGTATGTCCACAGCCATCCACATACTGCCATGGCACCTCACCTTCCTGCCTATAAAATACTGCAGCTACTTTTGCCTCCATCTCTGAGGCACTTAGCTAAGGTTGCTTAAAGCTAGAAACAGATGATATTGTCCTGGTGCTGCTAACACCTTGCAGGAAGTCCTCCTTAATAACACCCCCTTTATCTCTGGGCCAAGCGCCCTGCCTGGGTAGAAGATCCCTACCATTGGCCCCAGTCTTGCCATCTAAGCATCCTGGACACTGCTGGATTTCCAGGGCCTAACGCGGTAGCACAGGCACAATGGGAAGCACACGGGGGTCATGAGAATCACAAGCCAAGTGGGAAAGAACAACTGACTCTGGAGGGGCAGCCCTGGGGCTTCTGCTTCCTCCCTCCCTGCGTTTACAGAACAGGAAATGTACGTCTCAGCTTAGATGGCTTGCACAAGATGTTTCTGTAAGCAAAACGGTTGAGGCTCTGATCTTGCTCTCCAGGTCAACTCTCCTTCTAGCCAGCAATGAGCATCCCTTCTCCCAGGGATCAAAGCAAGTCCGTCTCTTCTCTGAGATCAATTTACTGCTGGGGACAAATGCATCCTGCACCCCATCCCCGGAATGCTTTTTAATGATATCCTGCATATGTGTGTGTGTGTGTATGCATGTATACATATGTTTTTACATTTATTTTAGTGTGTGTGTGTGTGTGTATTGTTTCTGCAAGCTCATATCTAAATATATTTAAATGGTGCCGAGTTTGGTGGCATTCCTATTATCCTAGCATTGGGAAACTGAGGCAGAAGGATCGTAAGTTTGGGTTTTGATTCCTGGAATCCACATGTGGAGAGAACTAACTCCCATGGGTTGTCTTCCAACCTCCACAGGCATGAGTATGCATATACAACACACACACAATGACTATGTAATAAATGAAAATCAGAAACAAAGGTTAAAAAATATTTTAAGTGCATAGGGGAGACAAAGGAAATGAAGAGGAAGGAGAAGGCAAAAACGGGGAAGGCACGGGGATCCGAGTGATGGAAAGACAATATATGCTTGTGTTAAAACTTGGTAAATTGGGTCACGGAGAGAGCTCAGCAGGTAAAGGGGCTTGTACAAGCCTGGCCCTTGACTTTGATGCTGGAACCAAGGTGGTGGAAGGCAGAAGGAAAGAAATGACGCCACAAAACAGTTATCTTGTCTTCCACGTACATTCTGTGGCACGTTCCCTCCTCTAAACGATGTACCCACATATACACATATTATAGTAAAAAAGTTTAAGCTTTCAAAAATCAGTGCCAATGAGCAAATGCATGGGGTCAGGTACCTGGCCAGTGAATTACTCAGGGTGAAGCTTCAGCGAACACACAGCCTGTGGGGAAAGGAGACCACACCTCCTTTGCTCCAGTCAACCAGAATTCCCATTGCAGGTGGGGCTCCTGCCCTGTCTCTCCTGCTGTCAAGAGTCACAGAAGAGGAGAAACGGTGCCAACTTCCTTTCTGGCTGCCGCGGGCTTCCTAATTAAAGTTTGGGATGTGTGTTTATTCAGGGTTGATAAACACAGACCCACAAAAAAAAAAAAAGTTTTTATGAGAAAGCACATGAAATGTAGGGCAGGACTAGCTAATAAAATCAGGGATGCTATGAATTTTCAGTTGTGACAGACAAAACTTGCAAGAGGCCGAGGCCCAGAAGTGAGCACGGTGCCATGTTGCCAGGGGAAGATGCAAACCATCACTTCCTGCAAATTAATTGCTCCCTGGCAGGAGATGTGTGCAAAGTTCCCCCCCACCACCCCGCTCTGGGCCAGGGGAAGGGGAGAAGGATGCAGCCAATGCGGCTTCCTCCTCCTGCCCACCTACCACCAGGTGGTCCCCCAGCAAGCCAAAGCAGCATTCCAAACTCCTATAGATCTGCCCAGGGAGGAAGAACTCTTGTTAGGACCCCTCAAGGATGAAGTCAAGGGGAGAGTCCAGAAGCTGAAGCCACCTCATCTCTGGGGACCTCAGTCTCTCCAAAGGGCCCCTCTCCTAGGTACCAGCTGAGGTCCTTCACAGAGACTCTTTCCCACGCCCTGGGTTCTGGGCAGCATGGAGCAGAGGAGAGCCGCCGTCCTGACACATGCAAATGTGGCCTAGATTGGAATGAACAGCTAAGAAGTCGTCCAGGAGCCAGGAGGCTGAAGGATTCCCCAAGGGCAGGGATGGCTTCCCAGACATCAAAAGGAGCCTGGGAGGGGTGGCGCCCAGGGCCAGCCTTAATGAAACCATAATGAACAAGTTTCCACAAATAAAGACAACAATGGGAGGGCAAGCAGAAGGCCCAGAAAACAGTCAATGCCTTTGATTAAGCACTGATGAAATTCCCCATCAGGGCTTTCATCCCCCTCCCGAGGGCTTTCCTTGCTTGGCTCAGCAATGTTTTCAAAGAAAACCATCTTGAATATACATTACTCCCCAAGCTACTGAACACAGGGCTTGGCCCTGCTGCTGCCTCCCAGCCCCAGGCCAGGCAGCAGTGTCCCAGATGGCCTCTCATGTCAGACAATAGCCACCCCAAGATGTTCAATGAGGCATGCTGCCTCTCTTCTGCACAAGACCATCTTTCCCATTAGCCTGCTCCGCACTAGCCCAACTCTTCCGGTGCCGCTATACACTTCAAGGAACTTTCCGACCATTGTCTGGGGTTTAATCCCACACTGAAGTAGCTCCCTACCAATCTAAGCCAATCTGGCTTCTAGTCAAGGAACTACTGACGAGAGCCACAGACAAGGGCCACCTGTAACTCATCAAGCGGCATCCTGCCTTCTCTGCTCACATCTGCCGATCTCTGTCCATGAAATGCTATTCCCAGCACTGACCGTCAAACTAAGCCCTTTCTTTATGACTGCCTCCCTAAATCCTCCAGGTAGTTTGGTTCCACAGTTCCTGAGTGACCCTGGCAAGCCCCGGGCATGGCTAGAAGTACATGCAGGCGGCGGTTCATCTGTATCTGGCGACATACCCTCACAGGCAGTTCCCAGATGAGATCCTGCCCACGGCTCTACTTTGACATGTTTACTGCACACTATAAAGACATACAAAAGTCATGCATAAGAACGCCATCTCTTACATCCACTGCCAGCTTACATAAGAAAATACAACGGACTGGTTCCCAGGTAGCCAAGCCACAGCCCTCTCTCCACGTCTCCCCTCCATGTAGCGTCTACCGTGTCCTGCACCTCTTCTTAGTTGGGCACGAGCAAGGGTTTGGGATGAAGCTGTTGGTGGAGTTCCTGCCTAGCATGCATGAAACCCTGGGTCCAATCCCTGAGACTACATAAACCAAGCATGCTGGTTACATACCCAGTTGCCAGGATAACATAGCCTGATGAAAGCCTCTTGAGGGACTGTTTAATTTGGCTCAAGGTGTACGTGTTCAGTCCATCATGGCAGGCAGCAAAGTCACAACGGCGGCGGCGGGGGAGTGTGAAGCTGGTCACGTGGCTCATGCGGTCAGGACGCAGACAGTAATATACGATGGTGGGGCAGTCTTCCAGGCCCCGAGCCTAGGGGATGACGCTGCCTACTTTCTGGGAAGGTCTTCCCACTTCAATTAACCTAACCAAGATGACCTGTCAGATGTGCCTAAAGCAGTCGTTTCCAACCTGTGGGCCACAGCCCCTGGGGAGGTCAAATGAACCCTTCCCAATATTAGGAAGGTTGAGAACCACTGGCCTAAAGACTTATAGTCACCATTAAGCATTACAGTAGGCACGGCGTCCCAGAGAATCCGAAGTTCGTTACCCTTAGTGACATAGTGAGTTTATTATAGAGTCAACCTGGAACAAGATCCAGGAGGAAAAGGATGACCATGACGACGAAGACGTAAAGTACGCTGCTTTCTGTTTGGAAAAGGATGACCACGAAGACGTAAAGTACGCTGCTTTCTGTTTGGGAAAAGGATGACGACGAAGACGTAAAGTACGCTGCTTTCTGTTTGGGAAAAGGATGACGACGAAGACGTAAAGTACGCTGCTTTCGGTTTCAAGTCGCTCACCGTTTTAGCACTTTTACACGTGTCGACGACAATCTGCTCTGAAGTCTGGGACCATCTGAGGACAACACGTGTCTCCTGTGATTAATAACTGTATCCTTGGCCCCAACTCAAGTTTGGGCATCATTCACACTGTTCATACTCACGAACACGGAAAAACAGAGAGCACGGAGTACAGGCTCACCCCCACAGCACAGGCTTACCCTACCTGGGACGTGGATTTATCCCCAGGGCATACAACATTCCTAAGATCTAAGAAAGGAGAGGAAGAAGAGAACATGGGGACCTCCACCAGAAGATCTCCTTCCTTCTGAATGTCTCATTCTGTCCTAGGATGCTGAGAATTTCCAGGTCCCGAGTGCAACACCACTGAGAGCCCACCCAAGGACCAGGCATTTACCCTGGCACTCGCGGCACCTGGCAAGGGTTCGTTTACCTGTCAGACCGTTTCTATAAGGGGGTGCGGACGCAGAGGGCAGAGAAGTCTTCACTCAGCAAGGACATAGGCCTATTTCCGCCCCACCCAGCCTTCACTTGCAGCTCACTGAACAGTATAACTCTGTGTGGCTTCTAGGATCTTGGGAAGAATCCCAGGGTCACACAAAGAAGGGAATGCTCAAGCATACAAGGAACGGTCGGTCGGAGAGGCGTGGGGAAGGCCTATAGCCACCATGAGCAGGGGCCAATTTTGAGTACAAGGGGTCCCACCAGACTTCGGAGTAAATGGAGGAATGCCCCTGCCTCCCTCCTTAATGCTCTTTTTACTAAGCTGTGGCTTTTACTTTAACCTTCAAATTCTGCACCCGCCTGTGGCTCACACGTGTGGACCTTGACAAGAGCCAGGGCTAAGGAAATAAAATCCCCACTCTGGAACAGACCAGCCACACGGCTTCCAACAAATCTTCCAACCTCTCTGGGTTTCCATTTTCTTAAAAGCTTCCATGAGTACTCCTGAAGCTTGGCCTCCTGTGAACTCAGCCTGAAGTCCTGAGCTCAGCGGTGTTTACTAGAGCGGAGCCAAAACACAAGCACAAACTGGATGTGAGGCGCTCTATGATGCTTCGTTTAAGCCACTTTTGGACTCCTTGCTTCCTTCCTTCCGTTTTTAAGCTGCGGGACTCAGTGCTTGGTCACCACCGAGGAGGACACAGGCCAGGAAGCTCATTTTCAATGCCGTGTTGACAACACTCAGCTCAGCTCAAACCTGGCACACCGCAGTCTTCGGGTGCATCTATCCACAGATGCCTGTTCCTAGAGCGAGCTCTTAGTCCTTCACTCTGCAGAGCGTGTCCCATGGGTGAGACCTGTGTGTGGTGAGGACACAACAGAAATAGCCACAGCATCCTTGGGTATGGCTCGGTATACAGGAGGGGCCGGTGATCATGGGCCTCTGGTGGGGAAGACACACTTCACTCCATCCCCATCAAGACACAACCTCCAGAACCAACGAGGCAGCAGATGACAGAGTGTGCTCAGGTGTGCCCAGCATCCTTAGAGACAAGGAGACCCAATCAGCAGTTAAGCCCAGCTCGGTGCTGCCTCTGCATCACAGGCCCCTGCTCCAGAGGACCAAGCCCTGCATGCAATTGCTTCCCAGCAGATGGGCGGCCAGCAGGGGTTTGCTGAGCTCATGGAATTCTCCAGTGGGTGTGGGTAGGGACGCAGGGAGCTGCTGAACGCCCACAGTGCACTCTATCATCCGAGTTTTCCTTCCACCTTTCCACATCTTCCTTGAAGAATGAGGAGCTTGCATAACTTAGCTTGGAGAGTCCTGGGAGGGTGAGTATTTCCTCATTCATCTCAACAGTCAGGGAACCCAGGGACATCTCACTTCCTCTCCAAGGCGCTGACAGCAGGGAGCACAAGGCCAGGAGAGAATAGCAAGCAGGGAGTTTAACTACTATGTATCTCCTTGCTGTGACAGAACACCCAGTAAATCGACTTGAGGAAGGAGGGGCTTATTCTGAATCCCAGTTTGTTGGACTTGAGGAAGGAGGGGCTTATTCTGAGTCCCAGTTTGATGGTTCAGTACAAGTTCAGTGGGTGGGAGCAGGAGGGAGCTGGTCACAAACCCAATCAGGAAGAACAGAAGTAAATGCTGGAGGTCAGGTCTTGTTCTTTTCCGGTTTTCTTACTCTAGGGCCTCGACCCACAAAACAGTGCCCTCCACGTTCAGGGGAGGTCCTCTCCCTTCCCTGGAAAAGGCTTCAAAGGACATGCCCAGAGGCTTGTTTTCTAGGCATCAAATGTCAAGTTGACAATACTAACCATCCAAGGGCAAAACAGGGACTTTTCTGGACATTCCATAACTAAATACCTCCTTGAGGTGCTAACACTGATGCCTTTCTACCAAAAAAAGTACATACACGTAAAAACAATAAACCTATGAGCCGAGATGTAACTCAGTGGTAGAGCGCTTACCTACCATGTGCAAGGTCCTATCTATACCACGGGGAAAACATAAAATCAAAAGGCTGCGTGTGGTATTAAGAAGCCACAATAGGCTTCTCTGGGCCCCATCCACTACCAGGCCTAAGTTTCAGTTTCTGTTTGCAAACAGGGAACAGTCAATCAACAAAACCATCCCAAGGGAGCCCAGGGAGATAGTACACACCAGGCTGAGTCATCCCCTACAGTACAAATCCTGTAAGCCACACCCCCAATGCCTGTCCCCCTCTCCCCCACACATGCCCCCAGCCAATCAGAAACATATTAATGTAACTGCTACTTGCTCAGCCAATTAGGTTTGTTGGAGATGACCGAACTGTCCCTGAAATTCCCCTAGCTGTGTATAAAAGGAACCTGTGAGCTTCTCTGGGGGCCACCACCATTTTATTGTATGGCTGACCCCAGCTTGCTGGGATTTGTTCTCAAGAAATAAGCACCCCACTCGGGAGGCAGAGGCAGGCGGATCTCTGAGTTCGAGGCCAGCCTGGTCTACAAGAGCTAGTTCCAGGACAGGCTCTAGAAACTACAGGGAAACCCTGTCTCGAAAAACCCCAAAAAAAAAAAAGAAGAAAGAAAGAAATAAGCACCCTTGCTTTTGCAGAGGTGAGTGGTGGTCTTTCTAGGGACGATCTGCGGATTACAGTGTCCCACACTTTAATCCCAGCACAGAGGATGCCCGTACATCGAGGAGGGAGAACTCGAGGTCCGTGACATGATAAACGCCAGGCCAACCTGATCTACACAGTGAATCTCAAAACGAAGATAAAGAGGGGAAAAAAGAAGGGAATGAAGAGAGACGGAGGGAGGGAAGAAAGATTTCAAGGGAGGGTGAGATAAATATCTTCAAAGACATCGATTTGAATTGTCCACTCAAAGGAGAATGTAATTGGTTCACTTACTCATCAGACATAAATCAGGAACCTAGAACCTTGGTTGCTATGAACCCTTCCTTTAAGAACTCTGAAAACAAGGCCCTGTGTTCAGTCTTCAATACTGAAAAACCCAAGATGGCTGAAGCGTTTTAACTCAGCTCCCCGCCTGCAACACGGGCAAAGATGACAAGGGGGCAGCACGACAGACACCGAACTTGGGGAGAAGATGGCATTTTAATACCATGGAGTGTCTGCGAATCTGCAATTCCACAGTCAGCACAGCGTGACCCCCTATGGCGGCACCTTCAGCTGTCTGCTCCTTCTGGGCTGCTCAGAAAGGCAGGCATTCACATCCCTGTGCACCCCAGAGAGGCACCTGAAGGCCTGAGGTCACCAACTTCCTCTTCACCCTGGCACTTACAGACAACACCCAGAAAGAAAACCTTCCGCTACCGACAGTCAGTAGCTGTCACTCATTCTTGTTAGAAAACAGTTTCTACATGATTTTAAGGCCGTTACTGGATTGGGCACCTCTAGATTCCCTCAATCTAACATGCACCCCCCCCCCCAGCTGCTCACTAGGAAGATGCAAAATGATTCTAGACAAGTCTCTTGGCCCCTTTCATGAAATGGAACTATCAATGACTTCTGGACAGACCTAGAAGAGGTTGGCCCAGGGTGACGATCATTCAAAATGGATCAGCTGTCTGCTCAGACTGTCACCAAACCTGCTGCTGTGTTAACTCAAGGGGGCCTAAGTTTTATTAATTAATTGGCTGCAAGAGAGAGAGCAAAGATGCTTGCCACTAAGTCTGACAACCTGAGTTCAATCCCCAGGACACACATGGTAAGCAAACCAATTCCTGAGTCGTCCTCAGGCATCTACATTTGTGTTGTGATACACACATGCGCTCACACACACACTGTGTTGTGGCACACACATACACATACAGAGACAAATAAATACATAAATGCAGTAATTCTTTATTGATGGGCTGAACGTATCTCAGTTATTAAATGCTCTCATTTGGTGTTCTTCCTTTACCCTGTGTGGTAGTTTGAATGTAACTGTTGCTGATAACCTCATCGGCACTATTAGGATGTGTGGCTTTCTGGAGTGTGCATGGCCTTGTATGAGGAAATGTGTCACTGTGGGGGTGGGCTTTGAGGTTTCCTATGCTCAGGATACCTCTGGGTGTCTCGGTTGACTTCCTGTTGCTTGCAAGATGCAGCAGTCTCAGCTCCAGCCCCACATCTGCCTGCATGCTGCCATGCTCCCTGTCAGGAAGACAATGGACTGAACCTCGGAAACCGTAAGAGAGTTCCCCCCCCCCCCCGCCCAATTAAATGCTTTCTTGGTAAGAGTTGCCATGGTCATGGTGTCTCCTCGTAGGCACCCTGGAAATGGTCAAGTGCTGGGATTCATAGAAAAAGAAAGTAGGGACAGGGAGGGGAGGGAGAGAAGGAAAGGGGAAGGGAAAATGAGAACAGGATGTAATCACGTGACAGAAAATATGCAAAAATGTGCCATATTCCCCATCATGAAGGCAGAGACAATTGGGGACATTTGAAATCACACCGACAGCATGACTCTGTCCTGAGGGGAGGTCAGAAGGCAAGCCAGAAGCATACAGACGGTCCCCACTTCAACATTCCCCACTGTAACTCTGAGAAGCTGCAGAGTTTTGCTGTGTTTTGTGGGAACCTTGAGGACCAACCACAAGCACCCCTTATGTCGGTACTCCCAGATCAACTCCGAAAGGGGATGAGAACAAGCACAAAGGGGCGAAACCACACTCACTGCGTGGTCAAGGGACTCTCTTTCACTCAAAAATACAAAGTCAGGCCCTGTCCAGTCCAGAAAGCTCGCTCTTCTTGTCTGCTAGTGTCCCGCACCAAATAGCCAGAACCCCTAAAACCTTCCTGAAAGGCCATAACACTTGATCAGAGACCTTGGTGTGACAGATGGCAGGCACACCAAACCTGCACAACCCACCCTGTTATCAGCAGAACTCCCTGGCATACTGAATACGTCCCTCTGTGTCACAATAGACAAGCCTTGCTCACCTAAGCCGGATTCAACTACACTCAAAGATTAATTTTTTTTCAATTGTTTCTATTCATTAAAAAAAAACTTATGGGGTGAGGGTTGTGATGTGGCTCAGCAAGAAGACTAAAGGCCTATTACAACCAAAGCCCTGAGTTCCACCACCCAAGAAACTGAGTCTGAAATTCCAACACCCAGGGGATGTAAGCAGGGAGATTTCCAGGTTAAGGTCATCCTTACTACACAGGGACTTAAGAGGCCAGCCTGGGCTACATGGGACCCTGCTACAGAAAAACGGGTTGACGATTTAGCTCGGTGGGAGAGAACTTACCCAGGAAGGTCCCAAGTTCAACCCCCAACACCAGAAGAGAAAATAAAGAAGCCATAAATGCGCACTGTGACTGCTGCACAGTAGTAGGGCACCTGCACAAAGAACACCCCTGCTGGCCTGGGTTCCAGCCCAGCACCTCAAAGTAAAGAAATAAATATGAGCAAATACCAGTACAAGTGAGGCTGTAAGTATCGTAGACATGGATTCTTGTGCTCATTGTCAAACTCATCTCTATCTGCTTCTTTTATTCACGCTTGGTGCTGCTGCTGCGTGTGCGTGTGACTGTGTCTATGTGTGTGTATGTATGACTATATGTCTGTCTGTGTCTCTGTACATCTCTGCATGTGATGTCTCCGTGTGTGCGTATGTGTCTGTGTGTCTATGTGCACTGTGTACATCTCTGCATGTGATGTCTCCCTGTGTGCGTATGTGTCTGTCTGTCTATGTGCACTGTGTACATCTCTGCATGTGATGTCTCCCTGTGTGCATATGTGTCTGTGTGTCTATGTGCACTGTGTACATCTCTGCATGTGATGATGTCTCCCTGTGTGCATATGTGTCTGTGTGTCTATGTGCACTGTGTACATCTCTGCATGTGATGTCTCCCTGTGTGCATATGTGTCTGTCTGTCTTTGTGCACTGTGTACATCTCTGCGTGTGATGTCTCCCTGTGTGCACATGTGTCTGTCTGTCTTTGTGCACCGTGTACATCTCTGCATGTGATGTCTCCCTGTGTGCATATGTGTCTGTGTGTCTATGTGCACTGTGTACATCTCTGCGTGTGATGTCTCCCTGTGTGCACATGTGTCTGTGTGTCTATGTGCACTGTGTACATCTCTGCATGTGATGTCTCTGTGTGTGCATATGTGTCTGTGTGTCTATGTGCACTGTGTACATCTCTGCATGTGATGTCTCCGTGTGTATGTGTCTGTGTGTCTATGTGCACTGTGTACATCTCTGCATGTGATGTCTCCATGTGTGTGTATGTGTCTGTGTGTCTATGTGCACAGAGAAAGACACCAGCTCTCCTGCTGTATCACACACAACCCTCTTCCTCCCAAGTCGGGGTCTCTCAGGGAACCTTAGGTTAGTTGCCGCCAGCCCCAGTGATCCCTCCTGTTGCCCACAGTCCTAGGGTGATGGGTGGGCACCAGGTCACACCCAGCTTTTCACAGGGGACTCAAACACACACGGCAGTGTTCTTCCTTCCTCGCTGTCCGTGAGTCTACACCATCTACTACAGTTCTGTCTGTACATCTGAGTGTCGACCTGACCACGCGGCATCGGGACGCAGTCTGGTGTATGGAGCACTGCCCTTTGGGGCAGGGCTCGGCCAGCAATCATCAGCTCTGTGAAACTGTGCCTGCCGGGCTGACTTCCACTCTTCAGTGGTCAGCCAGGTCTCCTCTTCCTCAGTATTCTGGGTCTTGAGCAAGGGCTGTCGGTCAGAGACTATTAGAAAACCAGCCTGTCTCAATCGACAACAGGAAACCAATTCTCCAGGCTGATGGGCACACACAAGAACCAGCAACTTCATACCCCTCCTCCCCAGGACACTCCAGCCAAGAGAATTAGTTCTCCCTGTGGCCACGCACTAGCTGCATGACTCTTGGCAGCGCTTTGGCACCCACACCCTCCAGCCTGGTAACTCATTCATGGGTTTCTAGCTCTTGTGTGACACTGGGAAAGTCACATCACCTCTCTGGGCCACGGTGGTACATCTAAAGCGATACCACTGTGGAGGGGAGTCACCAAGAGGGATGGGGCTACACTGTGCCAGGTCACTGACCTCAACACCGGTGCAAAAGGGCCCCAGGGTCAGTCTACTCCCAAGGGGACTTGCTTCCTCTTTCACTGTCTGGCCCATGGCTCAAAACTTACTCATCCCATTTCCTCTGTGGGCCACGGCCTGAGAAGTGTTAGGGACACAACCTGGTGACCTTCAGGGTTTTTCCTATCTCACGCCAGCTGCCCAACCCCCAGCCATACAGAATCTGAGACATCTGTAAAGGGTGATGGGTTGGTCCAAATTATCACACTTGAATGCGGCAGCAAGGACCAGGCTTCGGGAATCTCTTGAGAGTGCTCCTTGAAATAGGGATTTAACACCTGGAGACATGGCCCATGCTTTTAATTCAAGCACTCAGGAAGCAGAGGCCAATGAATCTCTTTGAATTTGAGGCCAGTCTATTCTACACAGTCATTTCCAAGCCATACAGGGCTATACTGTGAGACCCTGTCTCAAAAAGAAAAAAAAATTTAAGTGGGGATTCTGAATTTGGGGTGTGACTCGGTTGGTAGAGGACTCAGTTGGTGGATCCCTAGGTTTTAATGCCAATCACCCCATAAAGTGAGCGTGGTGGCACATGCCTGTGACCCCAACAGTTGGGAGCGACAGGAAGATCAGGAGTTTAAAGTCATCTTCAGTTATAAAGTTTGAAGTCACCCGGGGAATAGATGAGGCTGCCTTTAAAACAAAAACAAAACACTTAAGCGGATGTGGGAGGGTGGCTCAGACAGTAACTGCCTGCCACAGGACCGGAATCTGGACCCCAGCTCCTAGATAGACCAGGCTCAGTGGTGCATCTGTGAGCCAGCCCTGGATGAGCAGAGACAGGCAGGTCCCTGCAGTTCACTGGCCAGCAAGAAGTCGAGCCATTTAGTGAGCTCCAGGGCCAGCGAGAGACTGTCCCAAAACATAAAGTGGAAAAGTGGAACTGAAAACGTGCGCGCGCACACACACACGGGGGGGGGGGGGGGGGGGGGGCTTTCACATGTACATATACCCAGATGAACACAGACATGTTACACAGTATTCTGGCCTCTCCCCCGGCAGGCATACCTCAGACATGAGCAAGGATAGAACCGCTACAGATGAGACATTCACAGAGACAATTCTGCCAAGCCCTCATACTGAAGAGGTGAGGAACAAGGGCACAGAGGGATGCGGGTTCGAATCTCAGAACCACCTTCTGATCTCAGTGTACAAACCCCACACTCTTCCACTCAAATTCACACACAGACACACACACACACAGACACACACACACACATACACACCGGAAACACGAGCCTCCAGCCCCTCTTCCCCTGCCCATCTCATCTCCCAAGGGTGCCTGTCACCGGCAGAGAAGTGCCATGCTACAATTAGAAATCCCACCAAAGCCACTCGGTGTCAAGAGGAACCTTAGGGGCCAGGGATGGCTTAGTGGGTAAAGAACCTAAGTTTGATTCCCAGAATCCACATTTAGGAAAAGGGTGTGGTAGTTTAACAAGGTTAGGGAGGCAGAGACAGGCAGATCACTGGGGCTCACTGGCCAACCACTATAGCTAAAGTGGTTAGCCCTAGGCCAGATAAAAGGTTAGCCTAGATAAAAGACTTTATCTTCAAAAAAAAAAAAAGGTACCTGTGGAATGTCACCCAAGGTTGTCCATAGATACACATACATGTACACACACACACACACACACACACACACACACACACAGAGTTTCAAGAAGTCTTATTACTATGGTCAATTTCCCACCAACTTTACCAAAAATTTCTACACAGAGCGTAGCCTAGCAATAAGGAACCCAGAGCTGACTGGTGAGTCACCCGGAGTCATGTGCTATCCTACAGAGAGCTCTGGGGCCAGCGAGCCCCTGGGATGCTGGGAGAAACCCTCCCAGAGAGTCCAGCCAGAAAGCCTCTACTCCAGGCGGGGCATCGTTCACAGGTCCCTGGGAAGAGGCTGGAGAGAAGTGGGCACTAAAGGTGATGTGAAATGCTTGAATTCCCACTCTGCTTCTTATTGGTCGCGATTTTCTCAGCTACAACCAGCCTCACCAACTGCCTGGGAGACAGGCTACCCAAAAACTCAGAACTACTCTGTGGGAGAGAGAGCTTTCGCCTGGAGCTTAACCTCCTGCACTCACCCAGTGCTCCTCTGCCTTGAGCCAGGTCCCTGCCCTGTCTTCCTGATTCCTGAATGAATGAAGAAAACTGGGGTCAGAGAGAGGCTAGCCTCAGGTCAGCCAGGAGAAACAAACCCAAACTCCCTCCAGCTCCACACTGCTCAGGTCCCCTAGGGATTTGTGTGAGTGGCCTCCAGACACTGCTGTGCCCCATGGGGCTGCCTCACAGGCCTGCAGTACAGCAGCCGCTTGCTTTATTACTTTGTTGAATGGCAGGAGAGATCCCATGCCTCCATCATGAACTAAGAACTAAGAAACTAGGGAACACGTGTTTAGGAATGACTGTAAGACCCATTTCAGAAGACATAGGACGGCCATTTGGGGCATCCCTTCACAAGCCTGTTAGCTCGATCTGCGTGTGTTCCAAGCTGGACTCTGGAGCCCAAGGCTACAGAGCAGAGCAGAAGACCTGGCTTCAGGAGAGTGGAGCAGACACTGGGGGACGCGGCTGCCCAAGTTTCACTTCCATGCTGTCTTCTGTGTCCCGCTTCACTGTTTTGAACAAAGCCAGGTCTGGCGAAGACACTAGCAGTACTGACCTTCCCCGGCCCAAGGCTCCCCATCTCAGAGTCCTAGACTTCGGGACACTGTACAGACCAGGGACTCAAGGGACAGAGCAGCCTCTGGATGCCCAAACCCAAGCAAAACTCACGGAAACATTTTCAAAGAGGCACGACAGGCTGAGAAATAGGCACTGAGAGGCCAGCAAGGTCATACAACCTGCAAGCGAATTCAGTCACTAAAGCGGGGCCCGCAGACATCCTGGGCACAGTGCACCAAGGGAGAAGCTGAGCTCTGGAGCCAGGTCTTGAGCCACAGTCCTGATTCTGTCTTGCGTGCATGTCTTTTGTCCCTGGGTCCCCATGGCCTTGTCAGGTTAAAGGAGAGGACAGCGTGCTTCAGGCTGGGACTCTAGGCATGAAGGTAGTACTCAGGCCTACAGTCAGGCCCTGTGGGAAGAGCTGTCTGATCGTGCTCTCTCCACCCCATCCCCTGTATCATCTCCAGACCTTTGGGGCTCACCTGAGCTCAGAAGACACTTGCCAACAGGCAACAGAGGGCTTCCTTCTTCACCATCTGCAACCAGCCCATGACTGGCCTAAGGTCTATTCTGGGCTACCATCATTTAACGACACAATTCAATATGCCTGCCTCTACCACTAGCTGCCTAGGGAACCTACAGGGGCAGAACTCAGATTTGCATCTCTGTGGTCTGTCTTCCTGGTCCAGGCCAGTGAGGCGGTATGATCTCCAAGTACACCTCACTGAATGTGTGGCTCACAGACCAGCAGCATCACCGCCTGTGGGACATGGAGACGCTCAGGCCACCCAGAACTGACTCAGGCTGTGGGTGAAGCCCTAGTGACTGGGCACACACTCAAGCTTGGGAAGCACTCCTCCCAAGAGACCACCTGATGCCTGTCAAACTGGGAGCCTGAGAAGAACTCACTCCGGCCTATTATTAACCAAAAGAGTCTGGCCTAGAGGACACCACAGAAGAGAGGGCCGAGGGAACGTAAAGAGCGTGTGGATGGGATGGGGAGCTGGCTTCTGGGCATGGCATGGCCACTGCACCACACACCCACAACAGCTGTGATGACCTGCGCACAACTGGGCCACCAACAACCTGTCACGAAAGGGGACAAGCTCATACGGCCCCACCCCTCTCTGAAGAGGCCGAAACTATAGGTAGTTAAAGATTGCTGGAAGGGAAGAGGGCCCGTTCCCTAGTACACAACCTCAGTTAAGTGTGCCGTGTCACCAAAACAAACGAAAGGACTAGAAAGTACACACACACACGTACACACACACACGTACACACACACACACACACGAAGATTTCATATGAAACCCATTATCATGTGTAATTAATATGTAGGGTTTTTTATTTTATTTTAAAAAGATTGGTCTTAGGAACCTTCAAGAACCTTCCGTGGAAGACAATATGGGACAGAAATGTATATGCCCCAGAAGGCACCAGGCATGGCTTACTTCAGTCCTCTTGAGTCTCAAGGATGCCCAGAAAGTGCTCATAATCTAGCTGTGACAGCTGGCATTAGTCCTTGTCCCTTGACTCCAGCTATCCTCACCCTTACCCCACAAACAGGCTGACACACGGTGGCTGCCCACTGACTCCTCACAGGTCCTTCACCCACATCCCCAGGATGCCCTTCCCTCACTCCGGTGGTGAAAGGGAGCCTTTCTGAGCACGATTCCGGTGTTTTAATAAGCCCTGCAATTCCCTTAATGGCCTCAGATCATCTGAAATACAAAAATCACTCTCAGCCACACTTCTTCCAGCAGATCTCCTCAGCTTCAATTATTTATATATTTATGAACGATGTTCACGGAGCAGATGGCAGCTAGTAAGCCTTCGACGAGTGGGGGGAAAAAATCAATGGGACAGAATGTAAACTGGATGACTCGCCCATTTAGGCTTCCCGACGAGCTCGGAGGGAATCATCTCCCATCCCGTGGAAGCCCATACAACAGCCGGTCAACAATTGGATGAAAATAGCACGCTTGGACTCCACAGTGCTTGCAGCCTCCAGAGCTCTTCTAGGAATAGCCAGCCCAGGGCTGCTTCCCAAGCAGAACTGAGAGGGGATGGGGTGGGGATGGGGGACAGAATCAGGTAAAGACAAGGAGAGCCTCATAGAGGAGAAGCAATAGACATTTATGGAGCACCGAGAGTGTGCACCAACCGCTGTGTTGACCCCAATGCCATTTCCAGATAGCCAGAAACACTGCCCATATCACAGATAAAGTAGGTCCGACGAGAGAGGAAGGACGTTGCCCAAGGTAACATTGCCTATAAGCAGCGAATGTGGGCAATCTGAGCCCCAACCCCACACCCTCAGTGCTGCTGGCAATAGAAAAGGATGAGGGGAGTGAATTGTTCCTCACTGTATCCTTAACTACAAAGTCATCTTTCAGCCCGAGGCCAGCCAATCTTCAGACTGTGTGAAGAGTAAGCGCTCAAAGTTCAACTGAAACAATTTGAACCTGGTTCACCTGAGACCCAGGGGAAGTGAAAAACAGGAACAAGATATAAAGGTTCTAGAAGATAAGGGATGGGTGTCACAAGCACGTGGAGGGTGAATGAGGTGAGAGAGAAAGAGGTGGGGGGAGCTCACACTGCCAAGCCTCTCTACCTGGAGTTACAGATAGACAAGAGCACACTTACAGTCTTCAGCAACCTATGGAAAACCACACCCCCTCTCCAGGAAGTCAGTAGTCCTCCCTCCCTGGCCCCTCCTGCTTTCTCTCTGGAAGTTTCTCATCAGTTAAAACTGAGAGGAGTTCCCGCAGTAGCTTCGTCTGTGTTCTGACAGGCAAGATCGCCATTACTATTGCCATAATTGTACTGCACCCGGGGCTTACGTCACATAACCGTGATGAAAATACAACCAACCCCATGACTTACCTGCCCATTTTACAGATATGAACAACACCGCACAGAAACCTGGGCATGCACGTGTAAGCAAGAAAGAAATGGTTTCAATGCAGATCCTACTCTCTTATCTGGATACCCTGGGCAATGGGCATGGGCCAGAACTATTTCACCTGCTTGCGGTCAGGAAAAGAGGGCTTCAAAGCGGTACTGACCTAAGACTACTGGCTGACCACACAGATGATCCCATGTTTTGTTGTTAGGGGTATGTGTCTGTTTCAGGCAGTGGCTCGCTACATTAACACAGGATGGTCTTGAACCAGTGATCTTCCTGGCTCAGTAATCCTAGGGTTACAATTACAGGTAGGCACCCACACACCCAGCTCAAGTAACATCAATTTTAAATCTACACAGCTCAATCTCAGATGGTTTTGCTAAAGATAGCCAAGTCCCACACCACCAAAGTCACTGGAATGGTGGTCTCTCCAACTAGAGAGATGGCAGAGATACCGAACATGAGGTCACAACCTCTTGGCACCAGTGTCTCTTAGGAGCTCTTTCTGCACACCAGTCTCCGGATTCTTATGCAAGGCCTGCCAGGGACCAGGATCCATGACTTCACTTCAAGGAGAACCACCAGAGGACAAGGACAAGGTCACTCAGAGGCCAGATGCTGACCTTGAGATGCAGACAGAATGTGTTTATAAAGAATGGGGGGGGGGGACTTTTGTACACATCCTGTCAGAAAGTGGGTGCATCGCTCCCAGTATAAGGCAGGCGGCCTGCCAGGTATTAAGAGACACAAAGACATTCAGAATGCGGCAGGGCAACCAGAACCCCCATGAGCCTTACAGCCCAAAGGCGTAGCTGATGACCCTGCCCCTGCCTCTCACGGGTGAGTTTTGGGAAGCCCTGGCCTCTCTCCAAGTCTGTGTGAACTGAGAAGGTCTCTCTTGTCACACAGGTAACCGTGGCCACTGTGAAGACGGGCAGCAATGTCACGGCATGGAGGAGCTTGCTTGCCTCTTTAAATGAATGGAAAGTGAGCCGGACAGGGGGACCCACACTTGTAGTCTCAACACTCAGGAAGCAGAGGCCACGGCATTTACCACAAGTTCCGGGACAGCCTGTGCTACATCATGAGATCCTGTCTCAATAACTTCAAAAACAAACAAAACAGATTAACAGTAGCTCTCAGACGTATCCCCTGCACTTCCTCCCAGGTCTTCAGAGAGGTGCTCAGTGAACTTCAGACATGAAAACGGACAGGGATGGCTACCAGAGAAAGCCACACTTCTTTAACATTTCCCAAAGTGCACAAACACAGCTTAGGCTTTAACCCAAAGCCATTTCTATGTATCCCTCTCTAACACCCTTCAATCAACACACACACACTGACACACATACATACTCACCAACTTCAACCAACACTCACACACATACTCTCTCTCACACACAATCACACATACACACTCACCAACTTCAACCAACACACACACACTCATACACTCACACATACATATTCACCAACTTCAACCAACACACACTCTCACACACATACACACACACACACACACACACACACACACTCCTCATAATCCACAGCATGCGTCTCCCCAGGAAGAAAGCCTAGGCAGCTGACCCGTTCTGCATGCCCCACCACAGGAGAAAAACCCACCGATCCAGCCTCCTTCCCAGTGACATGGAGCCCAGACCCTGGGAAACCATCCCAGCTGGCTACCCTGCCAGCCACCTCTGCTGTCATCTGGCCATAGCAAAGAAAAGAAAAGATGCTTCCTTTTTATGCACACTGAATACAACCCTCCAAGGATAGGAAGAGTCGCATAGTCGGAGTGGAAGCATCCTCACAGGGAATCACTATTTCCTCCAGGACTCAGTGGATTTCTGGAGGCTGGGGTAGCAAAATATGGCTCTGGTGATTATGGGATGGAAATTAAGGGCAAAGGAAGCAAAATGCGGAAGCATATGGGTTCACTTCTCAAAAATCTACCATCCACCAATTCATTTCACAACTATCCATGGGGGGAGGGGGGAGGCTGCCTGTGCTCCAGGCACGTGTCTTAGGGGATGGAGACATTAAAGGTGAAGTGACAGTCCCATCCCCTACGTCAAGGCCAGGAAACCTATTCTCATTTGCAAAGCAGCCCATTTCACAGACGAAGAGCTCAAGACCCAGAGACAGCAGACAAAACTTGCCCAAGGTCACAAAGCTCTTGTGCAGCAGGACCGGGAATTAGACAGAGGTGCACGATCCACGTGACTCTCCCCTGCTGCGCCACCTTCACACTCAAGCCCTCCCCCACCCTCCATTTCTAGCAGCAGGGTGGGGATCAAAGACAACCCCCCTAGGGCTCTGCCGGCAAAGGAAGTCCCAGTTCCTCTTTCCTCCCACCCCCAGACACAAGACCCACATTCGGAGGACACACGGGTTCCTTCCAGACCTACTGTGCACGGACGGCCCCCGGAAAGCCCTGCTGGCTGCAAAAGCATCAACCTCTGAACACTGAACTTACATTTAAAAAAAAAAGATGATGATGATGATAACGAGGATTATGATGAAAACATAACGGGCAAAGAGGAAGTACTGTTTAAACGCCGGCGGGGGTCGGCGCAGGAGGAAGTCGGGCCAGTGGGAGTCTATTCGCCCTTTTGGTTCCTCAATTCGGCCGCCTGGCCTGGGAAAAAAAAAAACCCGATGAAGTTAGCCGGAGGGCAGCACGGCGCTGGGGGTCAGGCCCCGCGAGCGCTCACCTGGCCTGCGAGAGGGGTGTGCCCGGGGACGGCCACTCGGACCCCGCGCCCCTGCCTCGGGAAGCACGCCGCCCCAGGCGCTCGCTCCCTCCCCGCAGCCGCCTGGATCAGGGCGGCGACGCCGCAACGGGCTCCCCGCGGGCCCTGCACGTACCTGGCAGCCCGACGGGCGGGCGGGCGGGCGGCGGGAGCCTGCGGTGCACACACGCCGCTTCCGGGTCGGCGGCTCGCGCGTCCCCGCCGCAGGTTCGCGAGCGGCCCCGCCGCGGCGGCAGCAGCAGCAACAGCAGCGCCCCGGCCCCGGCGCGGCCAGAAATCGCTATAAAAGGAAGAGGCGGCGAGGAGGAAGAGGAAGCGCTGTTTACCTTCGCAGCCCAGCCCGGCGCCGCACAAAAGGAGGACGCGGCGACGCGCCGCCCCCCGCGCCCCGGCCCCGCCGCACCACGGGCCCCGCGTCACCGCGCCCGGGACCGCCCCGCGCCGCCCCCGCCCCAACCCGCCGGGTGACCTTGGACGAGTCCCCGGCGCCTAGGTCCGACCCCCAGGGCGCCGGGCATCCGCGACCCCTCCCTCACCTGGGATGAGAGGTCTAGATGCGCGTGTCCCTGGCCCTGCCACCTGCCTGGCTGCTCCAGGCCTGGGGCTGCCGCGGGAGCCAGGCAGAAACACCTCAGTCTCCCCTGTGCAAGCCCACGGGGACCAATAAATCAGAGGCGGTGCGAGGTGGGGGTCTGGGCTACCCACAAGGTCATCCCAGGACTTGTAATTTAGTGGGGGGAACTCCCCAATTAATATCTTCATGCTGCCATTCCCATTTCTGGTTTTGTGGAAAACCTTATCTAGGGCATGATTAAGAGGCATCTTTGCTTTCCTTTACTCCCCTACCCTCAACCCTGTGTCATCGTTATCTTGATATTAAACCAGATTTTTTTTTCAGGAATATTTAGTGTTATGTAAAATAGATTTTTTTCTTCCCTGACCTCTCACATGATATCAAAAGGGTTACACCCACATCCTCCTCCTCCTCTCTTCATTCTTTCCACCCCTCCAGCCCTGCTGGGGGTTTTGCCGTGTGCCCAAACAGCATCAGGGAATGATTTACCTGGTCCATTTGGCGTGGGAGGGAGTTTCAAGACAGGGTATCTCTGTGTAGCACGGCTGTCCTGCAACTTGCTCTATAGACCAGGCTGGCCACAAACTCAAAGAGATCAGCCTTTCTCTGCTTCCCAAGTGCTGGGATTAAAGGTGTCGGCCACCAGCACCTAGGTGGTTTATTTTATCGTTAATAAAGGTGTGCCCTGACTTCCTTAACCTGGGCCAGTTCAGAGAGCTGGTGGGGGGGGGGGGGGGCGTTGAACGGACTCCAGAAAGGCTCTCAATGACTTTTGGTTGGGAGGGAACCCTGGAGAGCCACACCTCTGATGATAGATTGCTTGCCTTGGGACTAGCAAGAAAAGGTGTGTGACTCACCTGGAGGCGCAAACCCAAGGAGAGGGCAGAAGTCCTTTCCAAAAGTTTCAGGAGAGATTTAGGCTAAGGGAGGAAAAGAAATTGCCTGAGAGGCCAAGGGCGTGAGTTCAAATCCTCCCTCACCACTGCATTTCATGGCCCTGGGACAACCCCAAAGCCTGCCAGGCCATCAGCAGCCCTTGGCTGTGAAGGAGGGGAGCCGATGCCATCTTACAGCGTGAAAAGTAGTCTGAATAATGGATCAGCGATCAGCTCTAAACCAGTAGAGAGCCGGGCGGTGGTGGGGGAAGCCTTTAATCTCAGCACTCAGGAGGCAGAGGCAGCTGGATCCCTGTGAGTTCGAGGCCAGCCTCATCTACAGAGTGAGTTCAAGGACAGCCCGGGCAGTAACACAGAGAAACCCTGGTCTCAAAAAACCAAACAAACAAAAACTTGAAGAGAAACAGTTACAGGGCTTGATCCTGGGAGAGCATAGTAGAGCCACCTGGGAACAGGCCTTAATTCTGGACGTTCACAAAGTGAACGAGGTAGCAAAGGCTCCTAACTGTCCACCTCAGCCCCCACCAGAGTCCATGACGCAACCTGCCCAGAGTTATGTATGAAGAGGCTGAAGCTGGGACAGTTGGCATCAGCCTGAGGTCATACCTATCACATACCAGCCGAGCCAGGCATGCACCCATGTTTTCTTACTGAAGCCCAAGAACTTGCCCAATGTGGGTGTCATTGTGAAACGGGGCAGTAATGAATCCATGCGCAGAACCTAGGAGGGCTCTTCCCGTTGTTGCTGTTTCTATTAGAATAATTGTTAAAGATATAAGGACCTAGAAACCTGAAGTTTTCTAGGAAGCTCATGGCAAGGGTCTTCAAACAACTTAGGACAGTTGGAGGCTTGGGTACAGGCAGGAGACAAGGAAGGACAGGGGAGGATGAGGGCGTGGTCAGGGGGACCATGCTTAGCCTGCATGCCCTGAGTTCAGCTCTTGCTAGGATGGAGCCCTATGGTCATACCAGTGTACCTCAGATGGGGAAGTCTCTGCTCACTCATGGTCCCCCGTGAGACTTGCTTGTTCAACCAGACTTTGGTATGCTTGACAGACTCAAGCAAATGGAGAGCTGGAAACAGTGTATACAGAGCCTTTGACAAGTCTGTGGTGGCCTGGACTATCAACCCTGACAGTGAATTCCAATATCCTTCAGGAATACCACCTGCCATTTCAGCGATGCGCGAGCACATGAACGTCCTGTTCCCCTGACTCTAACTCGTCCACCTATAAATGGGACTGATAATGTCATCTTCTGGTATAGGAAGGACTTACTATATGAGATAATGAATTTTACATTATTTGTCAACTGGGACATGATCTTTTTATCTTAATATTAAAACTAGATCTCAGGGTGTCTTTCAAGCAAAATCTTTGCGTGTGTAAAAACCCTTCAAAAAGATGCCACTAAAATACGTCTTGCATGAGTGTGAGATCAGATGCATTCTGTGTAAAAAGCAACAGAAGGTGGAAGTCAGGTGACTTGGATACTTCCTTGTGTCCTGCTGGGTTACCAGTTTGCAAGTAAACAGATTCTACATCCCAGAGCCTGCCCAAAGCAAACTCGAAGGCCTCTTACCTGATTGCCTGGCTTCCAGCCCCTCTGGCCATTCAGATCCCAGAGATGATGCAGAAGAAGCTAACCTAGCTGGAGCCCACAAATGCTGCATGGGGACACACCAGGGCACGTGGAAGATGCCTGCAGATGGCTCACCAGCACCTCAGGCCGGGCATCGCCCTCAGTGAAATAGAGTGCCCTGCTGTAGTGTGAAGCTAAAGCTGGGGGTGGTGGAAACTGAGCCTTCCAAAGCTAGCTCACCAATGCCCATTCAGGAATCAGAGGCCTGAGGCCAACTGGGCCAGAGAGTGAGGCTTTGTCTCAAAAACAAAATCTGCAGGGTCCGGTGTCCCACGCCTTTAATCCCAAACTCAGGAGGCAGAGGCAGGCAGGTCTCTGTGAGTTTGACAGTCTGGTCTACATAGTGAGTTCTGGGCAGCCAAGGCTAATTCTCACATCTTGCTTTAACCCATATTTAGTAATCTGTGTAGCACCACGAAGTGGTGGCTTACCGGGAAGGATCTTAACCTGCATCTGTCTCAGAGAGGAGAGTCATGGCGACTGACTCACTGTCTTATTCCTCCCAGCATTCTGTTCTGTCTACTCTGCCTACCCAATTTTCTGTCCTATTAAAGGGACAAGGCAGTTTCTTTATTAACCAATGAAAATAACACATAGACAGATGACCCTCCTCCATCACTTAAGCTATCGGCCAAATATTGCAATTAATTCATATTTCTGTGTGATTATTTCAGGAGTCTGGGTGGCCGGGAAACAAACAAACAGCCTCCCCCAACACACTCTAGATCCATTTTCCACAGGATTGTGTTTCACAAGCTAAGCACTTTCATGCATTGTATAGCAAATGTCTCCAGTGACCTCATTCAACAGCCCAAGATGGCAATGCAGCAGGGCATGGTGACAGCATTTGCCTGTAAGGAAAAGGAAGCACAGAAACATTGAGTGTCTTGTGGAAGGTCACAGAACAAGTTAGAAGCTAATTTTGGACTAAAGGTCAGCTTTTTCGATGCCCATTCATCACTTAAGAGGCCCGTTATTATTCCCATTGTGCAGATAAGAAAATAAGTTTGATTATGACATGAAAACATTGGAGAGCCTTTCAAAGATATGGATCCGCAGGCCCTGCATCCATATTCTGTAGGTCTGAATGGGCCCTGGAATCTGCATCTCCACAGTTCTAGGTATTAAACCCTGGGTCCTGAACATGACAGACCCCTATGTTACCATGGAGCTGCATCCAGTTGTCTCTCGGAGAGAGGGTATTGCTATGTAGTCTAGGCAAGCCTTGAACTGCCAATCTTCTCGCCTCCTCCTCCTCCTGAGCACCGAATTACAAGCACATACCACCATGCTTGGGCTGGGGGAGGGGTCTGCAAGTTAATGAGTCTTGCAGAGAAGTTCATATTCACCAGTAAATTCAGCATATACCCTCCGCCCTGTGGCTTTCATGACGATGTATCTACAGCTGGCAACTGTTAACAAGGGACCTTGCCCAGCTATATGGAAGATGTCTACTAGAAGGAAGGCAGGGCTTGCCCATATTACTCAAATTTGAATGTATGTGACAGTTACTTTAAAGCTAAATCATATTGTGACAATGGCAGAAACCCCTGACCTGACCCAACCAACATAGTCCCATTGGGGGAAATTGCACTTCCGACCTGAATCCTGGGGGTCATGATCAACCCACATGACTTAGTAACCAGGATCACAACAGTAGGGAGTCAGTAGAAGCAGATTTGTGCGGGACAAGGGTGTATTTCTGGCTAAGATGGTCTAAGCAATAGATAGATTTATTCTCTAGCTTTAAGTAAATGGGGAAAAAACCCTCAAGAACAAGGCATCATGGTGGTACACACCTGTCATCCCAGCTCCAGAAGCAGAGGCTGGAGGAACACTGCCAAGTTTAAGGCTGACCTTATCTACTTAATGTGTTGTTATACAATAAGACTGTCTCTTAAAACCCATACCAACAAACAGCAAAGAAAACAACTCCTAGCCAAATTTATATATAAGTGTGTGTGTGTCTCTGCATGTGTATGTGTCTGTATTTATCTGTATGTTTGTCTCTCTCTGTGTGTATGTGTGTGTATCTATCTCTCTGTCTCTATGTGCAGGTATGTCTGTTCTGTTTGTCTCTGTCTGTGTGTCTGCCTGTCTGTCTGTGTGTGTCTTTGTCTCTGTGTATGTGTGTGTATCTCTCTCTGTGTCTGTCTGTCTGTTTCTCTGTGTGTGTATGTCTGTGACTCTGTGTGTGTGTGTGTCTGTCTCTGTCTCTCTCTTTCTCTCTGTGTCTGTGACTGTGTTTATCTGTGTCTGTCTATCTCTGTCTCTGTCTCTCTGTGAACACGTGTCTGTCTGTCTCTCTCTCTCTCTCTCTCTCTCTCTCTGTGTGTGTGTGTGTGAGAGAGAGAGAGAGAGAGAGAGAGAGAGAGAGAGAGAGAGCGCATTGCCATGGGCAAAACCATCAGTGCTGTGGATGATGGGACAGGAAGACTTATCATCCCCAACTTTGGAGGGAGGCCAACCACACTGCAATCACAGGAGACCTTATCAAAGGAAGATAAGGGGGTCAGGGTGACATCAAAAGAGGATTTAACCATGAAACAAGAAGTCAGTGTCATGCTTGGAAGTTAGAAAAAAAAAATGGATCTCAAGCCAAGAAATGCAAGAAGCTCCAAGAAGATAGAAAAATCTTGAAGAACCAATCCCTGACACCTTGATTTTAGACTTCTAACTCCCATAGCCACGAGAAATGTGCTAATATAAACTATTGGGTCTGTTTGTTCTAGCGGCCATTGGAAGCCAGGCCTGAGCCTCTGGGTCTGCCCTGTATGGACGAGCCAGCCTGCAGCCTGCAGCCAATGAGGGGTACTCAGCAAGGTTAGAACACTGCCTGGCACCCAGGATGCCCTTACCAGGCCTCTCAGTCTCCTTGAACCCAGACACATGAAAGATCAGGCAGGGCTGCATCTGGGGTCCAGTTGTTTTCAGAGGGTTTACAAGCCCTGGTCTCCCTCGCCCCTGGGTCTCTCTCTCTCAGTTGTACCCAAGCCTTGGTGGTTCCAGGTCAGCCTGGAGCACACAGCAGCACACGGCTCTGTTTCTGCAGGGCATGAGGAAGGGCAGACAGCTGATGGGGTCTCTTCAGCAGGAGGAGTGCGAGCCCCCAACTTCACTGCTTTGATTAAGTTCGAATGAACAGCCAGGAAAGAGAACTGAGAGCTCCTTCTGCCCTCCTCCTCCTCCAAGGCAGGGTGAAAGAAAGGCTCATCACTTTTGGTAGAACAGCAGTTTACCCCTGCCCAAAGCTTGCACCCACGTAGACACAGGTGCCAAGACACGCAGAGTGTGCCATCTGCATGTTCAGGTACAGAGGGTAGAGCTGGGAGAGCAAAAGGCTTGCTCAAGGCCAGGCAGCTGTCTAGGTCCCCGGGAAGGGTCAGATCCAGGCTCGACTTCCCCTCAACCCAGCATTTCAGGATGGTGGTTCCACACTTGGGCCCCCTTTCTAGGGCTGTCCTTGATGCACCGTCTCAACCTTCCTTCCTTTCTAATGGGGCACAACAAGTGGAATTAGTTTTATTCTGTTTACGCTCTGTTTTGTTGAAACTTTAACTCTGGCCAGCCTCACACTCACTACCAGACTTCAGGAAAGCCTTCTGTCTCAGCTCCCTCGGGGCTAGGCTTCCAGTTATTTCTACCAAGGCCAACCAACGCCAACTGGACTGGAGTTTTAGAACACACTGCTGGGCCACCAGGAAAGATTTACTTCTCCAAGGTTCTTCTATATGGTTATGGTGGGCTCAGTGGCCCCCACCTACCTGAAGATGTCAGCTGAAGCCTCCCCCTGGGCTGGTTGAGGCAGGAGCATGAGGTGTGTGTGGCTCTTTTAGGAGCTTGCTGACTGGCTAGTGGTCTGAACCCATAGTTCACTGAGGAGATGAGGAAGCCTAGAGAGAACACTAAGAGGGTAGGGCAAAGGCATGGCCTGCAGACACCTCATGGCGGGGACGCGCTGGGGAGGGCTGTGTGTGACCTGACTGTGTGGGCCCCAGAGGATCTGGAAAGGCCAGAGTGCAGGCACCGGCCACTTCCAGCTACTTCTCTTTTCACTCGGATCGCGCCATGTTTTGAATAAGTTTTTTTTCTTTTTTAAGTGTGAATGTTACCTTACAAAGAATAATTGTGACCATGTACTGAGAAGGCCCCTGGGAGGGTGTGAGAAGCAGGAACTCTCACTGACTCAGCAGGCTTCCTCCATCTACCTGGAGACTCAGAAGGCACGGGGTTTGCATCTCCTGGGTCGCCATGTCAGGTTAGGTACTGGACCAGTACACTCAAATGGACAGTCTAACATATTGCTTGGCAGGGGTGAAAAGTGCCTCATCTTGGCTCTGAGCCTGACTCCTCTGTGCCATCTCTGGAGCCTTTGCCCTGTTGGAGGTGTGTGGGCAGAGGCGTCCTGCCTGCAAGGATATTCTCTGAGCAGAGATGATGAGCCGCCCAGACACCAGCACTTCCGCCTTGATACCACCGCTCTGAAACTGACTCAGAGTGGGGAGGGAGCTTACCACCAGGGGCCCAGGAGCAAAGAAGAGGAACTTCACCGTGGTTTCATTTTTACTATTAAACCCACAGCCAAGTCTTAGGAGGACATGCCTGTAGCTGATGGATCAACTTGTTACGGGAAGTCAGCTTCTGAACCTCCAGAAGGACTCTAGGACTGGAGTCCTACCCCTTCCTTGAGACCCCAACACTCTACCCAGGGTGCTCTGTGACCTGACTTAGGAAGCAGAATACAGCTGTGCATCACAAGCATGGTAGTCCAGGTTACAAGGTACTGGTGCACAGGATATACAGGCTGGGAACCCTCGAAAAGTGTGGTGACGGATGCTGGAGAGAGACTAAGAAACCATTGCTTGGGGTCAGAAGGTCATTTCCCCTGGCTAGGAAAAACAAATGGGTGACTGTCCTTTGGTGTCAGGGGACAGAAACCCTCATAGACACAAGGGGTGAAGACTACTGTGACTCTTAATTTAATAAAACAGGAAAATGAAAAAGTATGGTATATCTCCCCATTGCCACCGGCCTGTCTGCCGCCGTCCCCCCACCCCTACCCGGACCCCACCACTGTGAGAGATCACGTTCAAGTTTCTCCTACTAAAGCTGGTATGTCCTGCACGGACAGGGTATGAGACTAAGGGGCTGTGCCAGGCTTTTGCACAAAGGCGTCTAAGAGAGAGAGAGAGAGAGAGAGAGAGAGAGAGAGAGAGAGAGAGGAGAACAGATTCTTACTGAGCCTCAAGCTTACACCATAACAGATGTACATCTATATTTTAAAGTGTAGGTAAAGAGGCGGGAGAGTTGACTTAGTAACTGAATTCAGGTCCCCAGCGCATGGTCACAGGCAGCCGCAACCCCTAGTTGCTGACAGGTGGCTTCTTAGAGCTCGCTAAGCAGTCAGTCCAGCCAGTCAGAGAGCTTCAGGTGCAGTGACCCTCTGTCTCAAAAATTAAGATGGAAGATGGGCTTGGTACACACTTTCAATCCCAGAGCTCGGAAGGCAGAAGCAAGTTATCTCTGTGAATTGGAGGCCAGCCTGATCTACATGCTGACTTCCAGGTCAGCCAGGGCTACAGAGTGAGACTTGGTCTCAAACAAGAAAAAAAGAAATAAAAATCTGAGGGTAGAAAGCAATAGAGGGAGGCACTTCTTAATCTCTGTCCTCACACTCATGTACACACACATGTACATGTGAATACACATGTTGTTGAAATGTACACATAGTTAAAACCACATAGAAAGGCCCACTCTGTCTCTTTCATTCTGTGTTGTGTTTCCCCCAAGGTCTTGCTAGGTAGTTATGGCTGGCCTGGAACTCACTGTGTAGATCAGGCTAGCCTTGAAATTTTGGCAATCCTCCTGCCTCCTACCACCCAGTTTAGAAGCACTTTAAGTTGCCTGTTCCATGTGCATCCTGGGAGGCCAGCAGTAGCTGCTGCATTTCATCTGTAAGCAGACTCAGGCCTCAGGAGAGTCAGGTAAGTTGCCCGTTCCTGCTCAGCTTTGAAGGGGAGAGAGCCATTTGGCAGTCACGTCTAGAAACTCAATCCTCTGATTCATGTTAGTGGCATTTGAAGGCAGGCCCTGTGGGAGATGTGGTGGCGAGCGGCTGCCTGCATAAACGGATTAATGAGTTACTGAGGAAGTGGCTTCTTACTACCTTCCTGGTACTCAGTGTGTCTCAACATGGGGCACCCTCCATTCTGTTAGAAGGCAGGAAGTAGTCCCATCATCTGCCGAGCAGATACGGCCTCATGCAACTGGACTTCCAAGAACAAATCAATGCTTTCTCTCTATAAATAACCTGGCCTCGGGCATTCACTGACAGCAACAGGAAAAGAACCAGCACACCATCCAAAGGCAGGTTCATGCAAATCCAAAGCCCACACCAGACCAAACACAGAATTCGTTACATGAGGGAAACTAAGGGCCTCTACACATGTTCCAGATGACCCTCCCAGCCTCTGAAGGCTTTAAAGTGTGTGCATCTTTTTGAAGAGGGAATCAGTGATCCAAAGAGAGCAAGAAAAATGCAGTCTATAAATGGCAGGAAAGTACCTGCCAATCTTACGGGTTGGTAAGGACATCTATCTAGACTATAAGAACAGCAAAGCTAGACAGGCTGTCGTCACAGCCCTTGAAAAGCTAAGTCAGGAGGAGCTTCATGACTTCGAGACGAGGCAAGGTTACACAGTCCTGTCTCAAAAAGCCAAAAAAACCAAACCTCCAGAAACCAAAAATCAAACGAGAAAAATGCAACACCCCCACCAAACCAAAATAAAACCAATCAACAATACAGCTCGAAAATTTCAAGATGGGCAAAGGACCTGAAAACGCCTTCCTTCGAAGCTCGGCAAATGTCTTCAGCATCATGAGCCTTCAGGGAAATGCAAATCAAAAGCACCGTGAGAGATCACGGTGCCCGTTTTAGGAGGGCTGCTATAAAAATAGAAAAGCAGTGTGGGTGTGGGGGAGAGCACGAGAAACGGGAAGTCTCCGGCATTGCTGCTCGAATGGAAAGCAGAGGGGCTGCTTTGGGAGATCTTCTGGGAGGCCCTCCGAAGGCCTCACGTAGAAATACCCCATGACCCAGCAATTCCTTAGACACGAACACAAGAAACAAAGAAACAAGCCCATCTAAAGCATCACACGAGTATCCCCAGCAACACGGTCCATCACAACCCATCACTGTGCTCAGAAGAAACGGAGGGCAGTCCCAAGGTGGAAGATTATTTGACAATATAAAGAAAGCTGGAAGCGACACTATGCTTTGGTCATCCCGGGACTTGGGAGGTCAGATGGCGGCGCTGGGTCCCTTAGAACCCAAATTATAGATGGTTGTGAGCTACCAAGTGTGTGCTAGGAATTGGATCCAGGTCCTCTATAAGAGCAACAAGTACTCTTGGCCACCGAACCATCTCTCTAGCCCCAGACTGTTAAGCAAGATGTTTGCTGAGGTACACCTGATGGCCTTCTGGAGCTGGCTTAATGCAACTTTTGACTAAGGGCATTATGCTTATTTTGTATTAGCTATTTACCAATATTTCTATATGTAAATTGCATAAAATAATGGTTTGATTGTGACATTTTCACACACACACATGACCCACCTCCAACATATTCTTGCCTTTACCCTGTCTTCCCCTACCTCCCCTAGTCGTCTTTCTGGTCTCTAAATGCCTTAGGAAGGAATGTTTTCTCCATTCCTAGCCTGCTGTTCAGAGGCATACATTGGTAGCTTGTCACATCTACAGCAGAAATGAAGATGCCACAGAAAATGGCATGACCACAAATAAGGGTTTCTTTCAAGCACTGCTTTGTCTTTTTCGGTAGGGTCTCGTTATTTAGCTGTTTCTGGCCTTGAACTTGAGATCCTTTTGCCTCAGTCTCCCAAGTTCTGGGGGTCACCTGTGTGTCACCAAACCTAGCTTAAAATTGTTCTAAAATTAAATTTACTTTGTAGAATTTCATATACCTGGGTTGTATGTCTATCATTTTCCCTTCCCTTTCCTCCCTCCAACCTCTTCCATGTCTCCCTGCTTCCTCTCAAATTCATAGTCTTTTAAAAGTTATTATCACTACATATAATGACCTTATATGAAATAAATTAAATCTATAAATGAATAAATACACAAATACAACCTTCAAGAGCTAGTTAGACGTTTACCAGCATGCCGTAGAGAGTACCATAGGATGGATAAGAAAGTACAAGAAGCTTAAACAAGCACCCACAACTGGCACCTACAAAAACAGATTAGTGTTTGTGCCCCAAGCCCTGACCCCCAGGGCCCCCTCCAATGGTTATCCCATTCTGACACATAACCATGGATCTTGTAGATCATCCACACCAGCCATTCTTAAAAACTTAATTCTTTTGAGTCTGATTTCGTGGACTTAGCAGTCATTCGCTAGTTTCAGCACGTGGTTGTGGACTGACTTTCTTCTTCTGTGTGTACATGTGTGTGCTTGTGTGTGTGAGTGTGGCTGTGTGCCACGGTGGAAGTCATGTGGAAGTCAGAGGACCTCGGGTGTCAGTGCAAACTGTCTACCTTGAGACAGGATCCTCTTATTTACTGCTTTCCATTTTGGTCTAGCTGCCCTATGAACTTCTGGTTCCACAATCTCTCATTACCAGCTCCCTGTAGGCGTATCCTGGGACTGTAGATATGCACACCACTGCATCCAGCTTTTACAGGGGCCCTGGGTGGTCAGGTCGCTGTGACAGATGCTTTACCCACTGCAGCCTCTGTCTAGTCTAGAATGTTTTTATCCTCACTACTGAATACATCCCACAGACACTAGCATCTTCTACCGTGGTACAGACAAGGGTGGGTGGAGAGGAAAGCTAAGCCTACAGAGAGAGGTTGGGAAGAGCTAGCCTGGGTATATCTGCTGGTTCTTTCTTAGACTGGCATAGCCATGAAAAAAGCATCAGAGAGCAGCAGTTGACTGGTGTTTGGAGGGTGAGTCCTAGTAGCTGAAGTGTGTGTGTGTTGCCCAGGCTGGTCTCGAACTCAAGGGCTTCCTGTCTGAGCCTCCCTGGTAGCTGGGATGACAGGCCTATGCCACTGTGCTGCCTGTGGCCTAAGTGACTTCAGCTGAGCAGGAACTAGGCTAGCACATTCAGACAATGTGCCCTTTGCATCTTTGTTCTGCAGCTTAGGGCTCCATAAGAGGTTCATTGTCTGGCTGCCTGCTTCTGGGTGGGAGTCAGCAGTATGCAGCCTGAGTGTGCAGAGCCAACTGCAGCAGGGTTCCCTGGCATTGACCTTTCTGGGGGTGAGAGGGCTCCACAGGCTTCTGAAAAGGGGAGAAGCTATGTGCCTCTCCTTCACCCCCTTTAGAAAAGAGTGGCCTCGAAAGATCCTGAAATGTACATACAGGTCTTTCTCCTGCTTCCTGGCACACAGGGCTCCACAGGCTTCTGAAATGGGGAGAAGCTATGTGCCTCTCCTTCACCCCCTTTAGAAAAGAGTGGCCCCGAAAGATCCTGAAATGTACGTACAGGTCTTTCTCCTGCTTCCTGGCACACAACTTCTGAATTCCTTGGAGGCTCAGGAGTGACAGTGTCATTTGTATGCTGATGCCGGGCTGGTGGTTGCTGGCTCTGAAGGTGGACTATTGGAAAGACCAAGGCAAGAGGATAGGGTTCTAATTTGTTAGTCCTAGCCAGCCAGGAGGACAGAGGTCTGAAGGTGAAGGTGAGCCTTCGGAACCAACCTGTCCACAGAACAAAGCCTCCCCCAAACCCCAATGGGATAGAGCTTCTAGGAGGGAAACTAGTCCCTGGTAGTTCCTGGAGGGTGGGTTAGAAGCCCTGCTTCCTAGCCTCCTGCCTTTCTACACATATCTCCTGCTCATTTCTGTGCAATGTCCTCTATTAAAACCAGGTCCTCTATTAAAACCAGGCACAACTTTAGTTTAGAGAGGCAGAAGCAGGGGGATCTATGTGAGTTCGAGGCCAGCCTGGCCTATAAAGCGAGTTCCAGGACAGCCACAGCTACAAAAAGAAACCCTATGCAAAACAAACAAACAAACACAAATAAAACCAAACCAAACCTGGTAAATGACTTTGAGTTCTGTGATCATCCTAGCAAGTTAATTCAAGTGGAGTCTATGGGAAGCCCAATTGCTAGTCAGTGTCAAGGTTGTGACTCATGCATGAACAGTTGGGGACTTGGGACAAACAAGTCCTCCCCTGAGGGCTCTGCAGACATCTTTAGCTAGAGAAGGCAGCAGGACAGAGCTGGATCAGCACACGCGAGAGTCTAACTGAGTGTTCTCAGCATTGTTGCAGGATCCCTTCTAGCTACTGACCGTACCATGTGCTCTGTCATTTGAGGGCTGCCAAGTGACCACCAACTGCATGTCCAGCACTCATTAGATTCTTTTCCCTAATTTCTCACTTGTCACCGAGGATGGTGAGGAAAATTCTTCCCATTTCCTGTGTTCATTTGGGAAACATAGTTCAGTTCTAAAGCCACTTACTGTTCTGTTTGTACTTAGAAGCTTAGAGAGGTTAAGAATCAGTAAGGATCAGAGCTCAAGGTGGTTTTTATTTGTTTGCTTTCTTGTATTTTTGTTTGTTTGTTTTTGTTTTGGATTCCCAGGACTTGTAACCCTTGAACTCAGGAGGGAAGGGTGGGTGATCACCAGAAGTTTGTGATCAGCCAGGTTTACATAGTGAGTTCCAGGTTAGCCCTGTCTCAAACAGCCTCTCCCCATAAAAATGGAAACACTAAAACAAAAGCCAGAGAGGGAACCCTGAACCTCCGGATTCCGACCCTTCAGGGCCTAAGTGGCAACATTACAAATGGTCCATCCAGGCCATAAACTGCCACAGTGGGGCTGGCCGGAAGATGCCCTGCAGGTGACAGGGAGTCCCAGGGCTTTTCCTGACTAAAAGGGGACAGAGGCTGCCAGTGGGTAGCTCTGGACAGCATCCTTCCAGCTTCTCTGAGCTGGGTACTTAGCTGCAAGCCAGGAAACACTACATAGTAATCAAAGGAAACCTGAGGCTCCCAGAGGCTTCAGCAACTTCTGTTGGCTTCTCAGTAATGTCTGTTGGCACATTTGCGGGTATGTGGCAGAGGCTGGGATCAATTGGGTCTGCCAAACATGATGTCTACATCCTTTTCTGTGCACCTGACTATGGAGCAAGTCACAGCCACAAGCAGGTCCCTGTCAGAGCCTTGTATAGGACTCCAGACCACCTCCCTTTTGGGGACAGTTCCAGAGTGTCCAGGAATGATGATGTCTGCTGCTAGTACGTGGACCTCACCCGATGTTTGGATTTAAAATGCTGGTTTCTGGCTCCCTCCTGGGACTGAGTTTCCAGGAAGCTATTTCTCTTTTGAGGAGACCAAAGAGAGCAGAGTCCAGCCCTAGTGTAATGTTATGGTGTAGGTTGCACATTTGTCCTGCTCAGAACTGTAAGGTGGCATTTGAACCCCAGCAAAGGCATCTCCCTTGGCTGAAGCAGAAAGCCTTCACAGTGTCCGGCTAAGGTTTGTGGTGTGGTAAGACTTGTGCAAACAGCTGTGTTTGTCTGAGCTTTAACTCCTGTTTTCGGGCGCTTACACGTTTCAGGGTCTCATGCAGCTGCTCAGTGCTCCCCTGCCTCCTTGTTTCTTTTCTGCGTTTCAGGACTCGGGTGTGTATTACCCAAGAACTGTCTGTAGGGCCCTTCTGGCAAATATGATTGCTGCCCTGAAATGGAAACTCCCTAGTTCACACTTCCCTGGTTCACACTCCCCTGGTGGCTAGCTGGTAGACGGCTAGGGCATGCTTGTTTTTACTCAGCTTCTTACTTCTGACCAGGAGTAAAAGTTCCCTAGGTTGAAATCTGGCCTCCAGCACCAGAAATGGCCTTTTTGTTGTTGTTGTTGTTGTTCTCTTATTTTTAAAAAGAAAACAAACTATATCTTTTCATTATATATACCAATCTAAGTTCCCACCCTCTCCCCTCCTCCCCTCCACATACCCTTCCTACCTCACCCTCCACCCATTCCTCAGAGAGGGTAAGGCACATTGCTTTAGGGAAGGTCCAAGACCATCCCTACTATATTTAGGCTGAGTAAGGCATCCATCCAAAGAGAATGAATCCCAAAAAGCCAGTACAAGCAGTAGGGGTAAATCCTGGTGCTACTGCCAGTGGCCCCACAGTCTACCCCAGCCATAAAACTGTCACCCACATTAAGAAGGACTAGTTTGGTCCTATGCTTGTTCCTTTCCAGTCCGGCTGGAGTTGGTGAGCTCCCTTTAGCTCAGGTAAACTGTTTCAGTGGGTGAACCCATCATGGTCTTGACCTCTTTGCTCATATTCTCACTCCTCCTGCTCTTCAACTGGACTTTGGGAGCTCAGTCCAGTGCTCCAATGCAGGTCTCTGTCTGTTTCCATCAGTTGCTGGATCTATGATGATATTTAAGGTATTCATCAGTATGACTACAGGGCAAGGCAAGTTCGGGCACCTTGGCCTCTACTGCTTAGGGTCTTAGCCAGGGTCATCCTTGTGGGTCCCTAGGAATTTCTCTAGAGCCAGGTTTCTTGATAACCCCATAATGGCTCCCTCTTTTATAAAAGTTTAACCTGGGAACACTAGTGCCATCTGCAAATGGAGAAGACAGTTCCCTTTACGGTACTGAGAACTCAGCCTCACAACACAGCTCCTTTGCACCGGGCCCACCCAGCACCAAGCTGCAACACAGGCCAGTTGGCAGAACGGGGTCCTCCTGCAAGAGAAGGCAGGGCTTGGGAGCGGGTATTCCACTCTCTGTAACAGCAAAGATGACCCTGGAGTCACCCTGTCTGTCTCTGACCTGTAGTTGCTGCTCTTAAACCCTGAAGCCTCTTGAGTTGAACCCCGTCAAGGCCTTTAGAATGGGCCACCTCCTTATGGCCAGTCCCCTTGTACCTGAGCCTACAACGTCATTTACCCGAATTCTTCGTGGCCTGTGAGTGTTGCAGGGAGAACATGGAACTGTCATTGCACCCATAGGTCTTATGAATGGCGGTGAATGGGCACAGGCTTAGAGCAGAAAAAGACAAGGGCAGGCCGGGAGGGACATTACTGTTAAGGTCGCGGGCACTGCTATTCATCATGCTATGTGCCCAGGAGGTGATCACTCCAGCTGTGCCTAATGAAGCTCACCTTGAAGGCTGTGCATGTGCAAAGGAATATGGGCTATCTGTATGAAGCACTCAGTGAATCAGGGTGTGACCCCAGTGACCCTCCAGTTTCTACACCATTCTTTCAGACATGGCTGGCTGCTCTCCAGAGGTCAGATGTTAAGTTTGTGTGTCACAGGACTGAAGCCACACACAACCAATGGGGGACTGTATCAATCACCAGAAAAGCTGGCTGTCCTTGATCCTGGAGTGTGCAGGTTACTGTTTTTCTTTTCTGAAAACATCCCAATGGAAAAACCACAGCCTTCCCTGACGGAGCTGTTATCCTTGGGCTCATGACATTTGTCTTGCTTTGTGACAGACAAGAAAGGACACTGTGGTATCTTTCTGCTGAGGCTTTACTGTGCTCCCAGCAGTGTCTCCAACTGTGTCATGAAGCCTCCTGACTACAGGAAATCTTTAGACCAGCCTCAGAGCCAGAACCACTTGTGTGGACTCCCGACGCCTTGTATTTTTCCAGCCACAAATCTCCAACCCTGTATGCATTTCCCTGCACCCCATTTCCAGACCCCTTGGGCTCATACAGGCCACAGTAGATGCTGCAGAGAGCATCTGTTTGGTCTCCACAACTGTCTGTCTGCATCAGGTGTTACAGTCAAGCAAGACAGGCAGATGCAGCACTCAGCACATTAATGTATGGTCCTACCCACAGAAAAAGGGACAGAGTGAAGGAATGGTGTATCATAGGCATGCCATGTTGGTTGCCTTGAATGTTCAACAGTTGTGACTACCTGTAAGGACAACCACAGGCGACCCTTTGCATTCATCATAGAGGAGGATGAAGGACTCACAAGGTCCCTCCCCTCCCTGACAGAAGGCGCTACAGTTCTTAGCAGTGCAGCTGCCCAAGTCTCCCATGTTCCTGGAAGTAATCCCTCACAGAAACTCCTGTAAGTGGCTCCAATTAAACACACTGATTCATCAAGCTCGATGTGGAGGAACTGTTTGGTCGGCCATTAGTGCCGTATCTAGGGTGAACAGATGTTTGTCTTCCCATAAAAAGTTCACACGAGGTGGGAGTGGGAGGGGACTCAAGTGAGCCTGGAAGGTTACATGCTATCATGCACCTAGAGTGAGCCGTGGCCCAGGAAGACGTATGCTACCCATCTCCACCCACAAACCAGATAATTTTGTTCCCAGTCAATAAAGTAGTGGACAACTCACAAAATGGCCTGATTTCAGATGCTTGGGATCAACTGAGAATATGTTTATTTAAAAGCAATTTTAAATATTAAAAAAGTAGAAATTAACACATACAGTACTGAGAAACTCTCACATTAAATACATGTGAAATGAAAAGTGTACTGACGCTTGGTGGTGGATCCCAGGTAAGAATGTGGGATTTAACTAGAGGCAGGCACGGCAGGGCTCCTATATACCATGTCCAAATTGTAGGCAATAAAAAAAATAAATAACAATTGCTGTCCAACAGGAAAATAAGACACACTGTTTGCAGACATAATTTTCCTTTCTAGGGGGAAAAAAAGGAATGAATTTGCTTTCTTTCTTACGGTTCCATACCTTCAAAATATTATGTCATGTACAAAATTGCAGATAGTGGCTCATCAAGGTTCCAGAACAAGGTCAGATTTAAACTTAACAAGATTGCCAAAAGAATGTCTACCTAGTTTTCCTATGTCCCACAGCACAACAGAGTAGATAGAACTCAAAATCCTGATGGGAAACAAACAAAAACCAGAAAAGAAACATACATTTGTGTGAGTTCCTGTAGCAGAAGAGGACGTCATTAACTCTCTGGCATTTTAGAGACAAAGCTTGTTTAAAAACCAGCTTATGTTCAAGTCAGCAGAAAACCGCTTAGACCTTCTAAATGCAACTTCAAATGCATCTTAAGAATGACGAACAAACTGGGGCACTGGGCAACCGCCACATTCCTAAAACCATTATGGCCTCTAAAACAAGGTTGGTGACGTTGCTGGCTGCACACTAGCATGCTGACTGGCACCTTCTGCTCTTGGTTTGATGTGGGGATGCACAGGTGCCCAGACACCATGGAAGCAACTGCTTAAGGTCAGTTTCCAGTGACAGCTGGTAGAGTGTTTTGAAGGTTTGTCATGCAAGGTTTGATTTATTTCTTGGGTGGTTATTCAGAGTTCTCACGGTAACCATTTAAGCTGAACTAAATTAGTATTTACTGAGCACTGTGGCTACGAGAGGGCTCTTCCCACAAGCTTCATGGGAACCGTGCTTCTGTGAAATCAATGTTTCTCATTCACTGCTGAGATTATCTGCTAAAAAGTATTTGTCTTCTGTGCCGTGGTCAGAACAGCAACTCAAGCAAACATAAGTCCAGAGGGACAACACACCTTGGAATCAGAATAGTCCTGGACCCAGGAGGACAAACCACCACTACATTCTCACCCCAAATCCAGACTGAAGCCGGAGATGGAAATGCAACGTGATGAATGGGCTGAGGGGAAAAAAAACGAAACAAAGGAAAACACAAGCAACAAGAGACCAGAGACAGACAGACAGATAGCCAGACAGACAGAGATGGCTTGCAGAGAGCTTTATCACAGTGCAATTCATAGCAGTGTCCCACAGCTCGGTTATAAACTGACTTGAAGGGCACATGTCTACTGGGTAAGTTTAAGATGAGAAAATTAACCTGTAACTGGAGTTTAGAGACGAGAATTGGAAGGAGGAGAAAAAGGGAAGCTTGGTGTCAGCACCTGGATTCTGCATTAGAAAACTCAAAGACCGACTTGACAATTTTTCATCTTGAATAGTAAAGGTTTAATCAAGAACAAAATGAAGAAAATCATTTCAAACTGACACTTTGGACGCTTCAAAACGGTTGAGGGGTGCTGCGCCAACGCGATGTGCAAACACTCTGGAGAAGGCCAAATGAGTGACCAGAAACAAGTATTGTTGCAATCTTGTAACTTCTGCTTTAATGGCAATCAAGTTTAAAAATGTACAGTTCACTTCTTCATACTGTTTGTTCCTTTATAAAAGGCAGAATTCGGGTAAGCTTCTAGATGCATGCATAACGTAGAGGTGGATATTTTCTGGCAGTCCTTGGTTCCTGAAAGTTGAACTTCATCAGACGTGGTTTTAAGCTTTTGTCAAAATAGTCATGAAGGATATGTTATTTTTGCATAATGAGGTAATATCTCAGGGGTGGGCACTCGCCATAAGATGTACACATCCACTCACCTAAACTTGCACGAGGCTGCGTACACTGTAAAATGCTGCAGAGGACTTTGTGTCAGTGACTATTTGCTGAAGGAGTAACACATTTAACTGAGCACTTTTCTGTAATAAATACCAAAGTATGTCTTTGTAGCTGTAAACTGTGTACACAGATAACTACAGGCTGCAGGCCAGGGGGCTAACTTAAAGTTCCGCCTGGAGAACAGACCCCACCTCTGCTAATGTTGCATGATCAGTAACGCCATTGAGAATACTGCACTGTCAGGAGTCAGTTCTGCACCCTTCAGCAGCTGCTGGAGACTCTTCACCTGGAAAACCAGCAGTTCCTATACTCCTGCTTTTTGTTTGCTCATAAACAGCACAGAGAGAGAGAGAGAGATGTAAGTGCTAGATGCCAACGATGGCTTTGGCAAACCAGTAAGGCGCACCAGTTCCTGAGGCTACCCTAATACTGGTGAAGGCCGATGACCACAGGATATTTACAATACATACTATATTCCCCTCCTGAGTGGCCCTTCCATGAGTTCTTGGTCTGTAACAGCAGCTATATACACGTTGTATACAAGATTACATGGAGGCAGCGGTCTGGCATGAAGGGTGTGGACGGACTGAAGGTTCTGCTTTTTGCTAGTCAGACAGGATGTGAACGAAGGACACTGGAAAGACACCCTTCCTTTCAGGCTGTCCTTCGATGTGCCCAATCTGTAGGGAGAAAGGAGTAGTTAGACAGGAGGTGGCAGCAAGCTCACCCCTCCACTCTTTGGTGAACCACACAGTGCTGATTATATAACACAGCGAGGCAACAGCCCTGAAAGAGCAAGGGCCAGCCTTGCAGTGGTCAGCACTTCTGCAAGGGTCGGGTTCTATGTCTATGCTTGATGCTATGATGAGTAGACACGCCATGACAAGCCCCTTTCTTACTTACAAAATTTGGTAAAAGAAAAAATTTGGTAAAACAAAAAAAGACTTGTATAATTAAGATTAAAAAAAGGACTGGACCCAGAAGAGCTTCTGGCTACTACAGATGTGTCAGTGTTGAGACGGACAGTGGCCTATGGCAGTTTACCATTTGCAGCACAGACCTGCAAGCCATGGTTACAAAACTTCCCTTATTACCTCAATGAGATCAATGTTAATTGCACTGAAAAGCGTCCTGCTGTGGGCTCTGCACAGAAGTAAGAGCAAGAGCATGTGCACTGGCTGTAGAAGCCCACCTCATCCAGAGAAGGGTGCACTAGTGAGCTAGGCAGAAGCAGCTGGACAGGCCACCTTTCTTGGTCCTTCCCTCGAGTACCTGTAGGAGTGTGCTGTGGCCAAGGCTCCATGATACCAGTCTCCTCTGAGAAGTACGGTCTACCTCTTTCTGTGCTCAGAAGCGTTGCATGAATTACATACCAGTATTAGAATTTTAACCTCTTTACTGGAATGCGTGTTGGGTTGGTGGCTCATAAAATTTCCCTGGGCATGCTACTGAAATATCATAAAAACGTTCCTTTATTCCCAGGAGTCTTGGTTGGAATCACTGGTTTCTTAGCAGTGAGTATAATCACCTCCGGACTCTATGTGGTAGCAGTAACAGACAACACGGTGAGATCTAGACAGTCTTGTAAAGTAGGACTCCGTCCTGATCTGTTTCCCTCAGAGGAAACAGGTCTACAGATGGGATGAGCCTGATTCAAGTCCACAGGGCTAGTGACTGACACCACTAGGGGACTTCAGACTCAAAGTCACTGTCCTACTCTGGTGGCACACATGGGGTGCAGGCCTTGCTCTGCTAACAAAGCCACTGACTCAGGAAGCACCTTTAAGTACCCCCTGCCCCCCGCCCCCGCTCACCCTGCCCAAGAGAAGCACTCCAGTCATGGGTGCCTGGCCCATTTTCAAAATAAGTTTGCCTTTTTATAGCACAGCCTTAGTGACAGAAGGGCACTGTGAACGGCCATGGGGTGACTTATGTACCTAGCAGGACCCTCACACCCGCCTATGGAATGCAGAGTGGAGGAATGGACGAAGAGACAGGCAGACACGGGTACATACCCACCACTCCTGGTCCTCTTCCCCCGTGACAATGATCACCTCTCCCTCGATGAATGTGAGCTCGTCGTCGTTGTCTGCCTGGCAGTCATAAATGGTCTTCACGCGCCTCACTTTATTTTTTCCCTGGAATAAAGAAAGCAGGTTTGAACGGGGAACAAATGAAGAAGGGAGAAACAGAACAACCTCTCACATGGTGGGCGAACCCAGGCAGGTGATTTTTCTTTGCCCAGACTTGACTTTCTCAAGTGTTGGTATTTCTCATGTGAGCGCATGCATGCACGTGTGTAGAAGATTGACATGCTTCCTGGGCACTGTGCATTCTCAGGAATGGCAGTTCCTCCTCCGGCAAGCATCAGCAGGGAGCTTTTGGCAGAGGGCAACCAATGCAGGCAGTGATCACAATTCAGCTTTCCCAAAATGCATGAAGAGATCTGTCCGTCCTCTGCTGTGCCCCACCCCACAGCATCAGCTTGCAGAGAAATGACAGCAGAAGCTGTAGAATGCCTAAGATGTGCATTTTCTGCACGCAGAATGTGCAGCACAGATGGATTTCCTAGGGGTCTCATGCAAAATGGGTCAGGACACATCAGGGAAACCCAGGGAACAGCTTGAGTCTAAACAGTTGTGGTTCTGACCAGGACTTTTATTGGCTGGACTTCAGTTCTCTGAAGACAGGAAGGTGTAAATAGCACCCTCTAAGGAATACTTTAAGCACCCAGTTAATCAGATTACTAGCAACAGAAACAGAAAACTACCTTTTTATTTTATTTCATGCCCATTGTGTTTTGCCTGTATTTACGTCTGTGTGAAAGTATTGGATCCTTGGAGTTCCAGGCAGTCATGAGCTGCCATGTGGGTGCTGGGAACTGAACCTGGATCTTCTGGAAGAACAGCCAGGGCTCCCAACCACCAAGCCATGGCTCTGGCCCTGGCCCTGGCAAGTTATCTCTTTAAGTGCTCTGGGCCTCATGTCTTTCCCTCTGTCCCTTGCTTCTTTCTGGCTTTCCTGAAGATCCCAGTTCCCTCCTGAGCTCCTGGGGGAGTGGCTGGTACATGTGCTGGTGAGGTGGGAAGGCTGACCAGACCCATAGCAGCAGATTGTTATCACAGCTCAGAAACTGAGAAGCCTGTAATGTGTTAACTTATAATGTGAGGAATAAGTGAGATATTATCACTAAGGCAGGCAGCGGGCACATAAAGAGACCAGTGAATCTGTCCATAGAGCTGAGGAAGGCTGGAAGCAGGGCACACAGACAATGGTGGGCTCAAATCCATGGGAGGAAGGGTCACTTTTACCTTTAGTGTTGACATACAGCACCAGAAATAGCAGATACAGTAGAAAGAGTTTTGGTTCTCTACCTTAATCTGGGGTGTATGGGTACTGTGTTACACCTTTTATTTTTGAGTGTTACACTTACATAAAGATTGGGGCGTCTTGAAAAAGACACTTTTATATAAGCTAAAGTTGGGACACATTGCATGAAATGATGGAAGGGCAAGATCACTACAAAACCCCCTCTGCGAGGCTTTCCTGGGCCTTCCCTCTGGTTCTGGCTGGAAGATATAGTGAGAAGGGATGGAGACTGATCCTAGGGTAGTGAAGTTCAACCCTCACTGCTTCTGAATCAGAGACACGGTAGCTGTGGGCTTGTGATGTGTCCACTGTGTCCTACTCACGGGTCACTGTACTGGTGCCCCTGAGCCCAGTACCATATGAGGTCTTCTTGCACCCCAGGAATCAGGCTCAGAGAAGGCAAGTTCACTGCTAGCTGGCAGGCGCATCAGGCACTGAAGTCAGGTACCACAGCATGCCAGTTGGGATCCAAAGGCAGTGTCTGAGGTCATCAGGCTCCATACCTCCACAAAGGCTTCAATGTGTGGGAGAGAGAGTATGGGCCACGGCTCTCTTACTAAGTACAGCAGTACAGCTGTGCATACTTCTTTTTTAAAAAATATTTGTTTATTATGTATACAATATTCTGTCTGTGTGTATGTCTGCAGGCCAGAAGAGGGTACCAGACCGCATTACAGATGATTGTGAGCCACCATGTGGTTGCTGGGAATTGAACTCAGGACCTTTGGAAGAGCAGGCAGTGCTCTTAACCACTGAGCCATCTCTCCAGCCCCTGTGCATACTTCTTATCACCACCTTCCGGAACTGCGGCAGTCTGCAGACGCTGCTTAGTGGAAGAGTACAGAGCACACACACACAGCTCTAGGTCATGCTCCCAGCACCATAAAAGGAAGAGCGCAATGGGCCTCACCAGAGGAGGAGGCCACTGCTTTTCACCCACCGTATTGATTTTTCTCGGCAGTGGTACAGGTGTCTCCGGCAGCGTAGGGGTGAGGTCATTGGAGTCCTCAGATGCCTGCTTCTGGATGGCATCTCTGGTCTGCATGTTTGGGGAGAGATCTCCCGTGTGTGACTTCTGTGTGACCTCTGAGGGTGGCTGCACCTTGGATGAGACTTCGCTAGCCTGGGACTTTGCCAGCAGGTCTCCCAGCTGTGGCTTGGGGGGCAGATCCTTCATCTGTGGTTTGGGAGGTAAGTCTGAAAGCTGTGGCTTAGGGGGAAGGTCACCTAATTGGGGCTTGGGGGGCAGTTCTCCAGGCTTAGGTGGCAATTCTCCAATTTGGGGTTTAGGGGCCAGTTCCATGGGCTTCGGGGGTAGGTCTCCAGGTGGTGGCTTTTGGGGTAACTCTGCCAACTGTGATGATTTCTGAAAAACCTCAGGTGGAATGTTGGCTTTGTCGAGGGAGAGATGATGGCTGGTTTCTGTCTTCCTTAGTGCCACTGTGGGGAAGGACAACGAGAGGAGGTCACGGCACAGACGGAATAAAGGTGGAAGGTGTCACAGTCATGGAAAAAGGCCAAACACTAACTGGAGCACTGCCCTGGCTGAGTGATGGTGGTTTACTCCTTTAATCCCAACACTCAAGAGGCAGAGGCTGGCTGGTCTACAGAGCTAGTTCCAGGACAGCCAGGGCTACACAGAGAAACCTTGTCTTGGGTCTTGGCAAAAGCAAGAAAAGGCATTGCCCTGCCGTGAGAACTGGTGATGAGCAAGCCCAAAGCTGGCCAAAGTCTCACTCACACAAGGATAAAGTTGGAAGCCAGGAAAGCATTTACAATGCAACTTACAGCTCTGGGCTTCCATTGAGTCAGTGCAAAATGACCATATCAATCCAGAATTCTAAGAACATACAATATGATTTTACAAAAAGAGAAAACTTTCCTGGATGTCAATCTACCACAAAACTTAGCCATTTAAATATTTTTACACATTTTTCTCCTAGATGTTTCTATAGGTATAACTTTTTAAATATGCTATTTTAGCAAAACCATTTACCATGTTATGTACAAGTATATTAGAAGTACAAAATCACTTTTGAAGGGACAGTCCAATCAATTCAACAGCCTGACTCATTGCCCCTCATTTTACAGGACTCACTCAGTGCCGGCAAGAGGTTCTTCTGTTGCCCACCTACCATCATGGCACCCTGTTAAAATCTGGCAACACATACATTGACTGATGAACATGTCACAACACACACAAACTACTGTATCATGCTTTGTCTAAAATAGCTCACTTAATATGCTTGAGAGTCTCTACATCAGTCCTCCTATTCTCTAAGAACTGCACTCTACTCCAAATCAGGAACATGCCCCTGCCTATAGAGCCATCCATAATGATGCATGAGCTTCAAGTATAGCATGTGCGACACTCTTGCTCACCCACCTACCGTGTGTGGTGGTCTCAATGAGGACAGCCCCCACATGCTCATATGTTAGAATGCTTGGTCCCCAGTTATTGGAACTGTTTAAGAAGGTTTAGGAGTTGTGGCCTTGTTGGAGGAGGTGTGCCACTGGGGGTGGGCTTTTCAGTTTCAAAAGCCCACACTAGGCTCACTTTTACCTTCTCTGCCTGCTGCCTGGGAATCAGGATGTATATAGCTCTCAGCTATTACTCCAGAGCCATTACCCCAGCACCAGGCCTGTCTGCTTCCTGCTACGATGATTATGGGCTAACCCTCTAAAACTGTAACCAAGGTCCCAATTGTTTTCTTTTACATGAGTTGCCTTGGTCATGGCGTCTCTTCAAGAGCAATAGAACAATAACTAACACACCATGTCACTGTGTGACCTTGGCCAAATTGTACAGCCTCCCTGAATTTCAACTTCCTCACCACTAAAGCTCTTATCTCAAAGGGCGCTCATGAGGACGACACAACTTAGTTGATGCAAACATTTACCGTGAGGACACTGCGGCCCTCAGTGTCCCCAGCAGGGACATCACTGTTGTTATCACGCGGGCTCCTTGAGGCCTGGCAGGAGCTCTAGTTTGACAACTCTGGCTCTTATCTTGGTAGGGGAGCTGAGTACTTAGTGTGTGCTCCTGAAGCCACACTGAGAAAGCGGTGGCAATGCCTTGAGAAAAGCATCCTCAGAGGAGAGGGGCAAGGAGAAAGCAAGCTTTTTTACTGAAACTTTATATATTGACCAAGATAGAATTTGGTCAGGCCCACTCTCGCAAACTTTTCAGCTGACTGGCTCCAAGACACGTGTGGTCTTATATGGACAGAGCCCGTAGGCCACCATACTTTCCTATGAGGCTTTCTTGTTATTTTTCAAAAAAATACAACTCCAAGAATCCCAGGAAGTTACCTGGTCCTGGGGTGGGGTGGGAAAGGGGTGATGTACAGGTTAACTTGGGATCTAACAGTCTCCCTGAAATTGTATCTTGGGTCGAATCCTTGACTCAATGATGGGTACCGGTTTATATTTAGATCAATAAACCATCAGTTTAATGGTACTCAGATAGGCATTATCATTTAGTTATTGTATCAATGATGTAAGAGCCAATAGTAATTAACAGGAAGCAGACGGGTCAAAGGCCCTGCAGTGGATATAACTCTTAGTTCTGCATAAAGCAAGGCAAGTGTCCTATCATTTTGTAGATCTAATAGTTAATGAATCTACCTGAAAATCGAAGTCCATTTTCCTGGTATATCAATTGGCATTATAGGTAGCCATTTGTCCCCTATGTCAGTCTTTTCTTTTCTTTTCTGAACAGTGAAGGGTTAACTGGGACAATGACACATGTGAGGAGCACTCAGTGGCTGCTACTCTGAGACCCTGCAGGCCCTGCCTTGCAGCCAGGGTACATACTACATCAGTTACTGCACACAGTGCAGTAGGGAGAGCTTTTCCTGTTGGACTATCAGTGTCAGGAGGATGGCGAAGGTGTGAAAGAGACATGGACAGCGGCAGCAGCCACAGGTGAACTAGGACTAAAAATTCTTTGTGTCTGAATCCACTGGAAGTAAGCTGAGAGACAGGCAGAAGGATTCAGTGGTAATATACGAGAAGCAGAGAGCAGAATCTGGGCAGAGTTTGAAAATCACCACCACGGGCTGGAGAGATGGCTCAGAGGTTAAGAGCACTGGCTGCACTTCCGGAGGTCCTGAGTTCAATTCCCAGCAACCACATGGTGGCTCACAACCATCTGTACTGAGATCTGGCACCCCCCTCTGGCATGTGGTCATACATAGAGGCAGAATGTTGTATACATAATAAATAAATCTAAAAAAATGTTTAAAAAAATAAACTTTAAAAAAAAAAAAAAAGAAAATCACCACCACTTCGCCCCAGACAGACTGACCGGGTGGGCCAGCCTTTCTACTCCATAGTCAGTAGCCTCGTGGGACTCTGTTATCTAAGCAGGAGTCCAGTCTCATCCCAAAGGATACCACTTGACAGCAGAGCTCAACAGAGCGGTACAACCTGATGTCCCTGCACTAACCTCTGGTTTGCCTTCTATTCAAGCAGGCCTTGGAGCACTGGGCTGGGACATGGGGTTCTACTGTCAACACTGACCACGGGCACTGATAACCTGGAGCAATCAGAGCTCCTCTGAGCATGTACCCAGATCTGACACAGGCTGCAGGCTGGAGGCTTTCACAAGGACCTAATGAAGCAGGAGCTTCAGAAGGGGCTTCATGACTCGCAAGCAGAGCTGTCTCTGTGCACTGGTTTGTGTGGTAGAAGAGGCCGAAAGTTTCATTTTATAAATGAAAAGCATGGTCAGGATTTGAGAAGGTTGGTCAAAGAGCCAAGTGTCTGCTTGGCAAAGCAGCAGCACTGTAGACACTGGTTTCCTGTGCTTCCCAGGCACAGGTGTCCCTGCTCTGCATGACAGATGCTATCCCGGGAAAGGCTGCCTTTGCTACCGCCTTGTGAGGGGCCATCTGAAGCATGACTTCACCCTGTCCTCACACAACCTCACCACTACAGATGAGGACTCTATGCGGGTAAAGTTAATGAGTCATTTGCCCAAAGGTCTCACGACTCGTGAATGAACAGCTGTGGTGGTTCCTCAGCGTCCATGGTCAGGTTTCTGATCGGGAGGATGATACCTGGGGGTTAGCAATGTGTCTTCTGAAAAAGGGTCATTGCCTTAAGGAAACTATAGTATTTGCTATATAGACAGATTTAGACTTTGTTCTCTTCATTTAACAAATATTTGTCAGGCACCTACTCTCTACTATTCTAGATACCTGGGACAGATCAGTGAACCAAAGGGACCACTCTCTGTCCCCAGGACAGACAGTGACACTTCTATAACATGTGGGTATAAAGAGGAGGAACCTTACCTTTCTGAGGTAGTTTAGGAAGCACTCTTGGGCCAAGGGCCGTCTTAGCAGAACTGGTGCTGATTAACAAATAACAGTGGTTTAGCATCTAAAAGAGCCATCATTTCAACAGTGATCTATGATTCACACTAATCAAAGGCATTTCATAGTTACCTTAAGGATCTTTTCTTTCTTTTTTGGAGACAGGTGTCACTATATTGTCATGTCTGGACTGGAACTCACTATGTAGACCAGGCTACCCTCAAATTCATAGATTTACCTTCCTATGCCCCTTTAGTGCTGGGATTAAAGGTATGTGCCACTTTGCCCAGACTCCAATTTCTTTCCTAGAGCTAGAGAGCTGACTCAGAGAATAAATGTATGTCCAGGTAAATGCAGCATCCTGTGTTAGATCTCCAGATCCCACAGAGGTAGGAGGAAAGAACTGACTCCACAAAACTTGTGATCTGACTTCTACAAGCCCTGCTGTACCATGCTGCTCCTCCATCACACACACACACACACACACACACACACACACACACACACACACACACACACACACGCACAACCACTAATCCTCCTAAAAGATAATTTAATAAAAGAGTATAGTATACTTTCTATTTTTTGGCTGGCCCAGATGGATAAGACCTTGGAAAAGTGAGGCAAAGCCCCTTGTTTTAAAACTTTGTTTGGAGGTGATCATGTGTGAAAGCTATTGGCACTCTGTACACTGTGATCCTGATGCCCTACACAGAACTTCGGCTAATGTCATCCTACAAGCAGCCCTCATCTCCCCCGCCTTTCCCGAGATGCAGACTGAAGTGTGAGTATCATAATCTGGTACGTCCCCAGTCCTCTCCTGATCATGGCCTCCTTAGAGGACATGCAAATGAGTAGGGGAAGAAACACCTAAGTCCCTGGAACAAGTCTGCACCACGTTGTTTGAATAAGCAAATTTGACATCTGCTAGCTGGAAGCCACTACTTCCCTTTCACAAGAGTGAAATGCTCCTCAGAGGACCTGAAAGACACCTTGTATTCAAGGAGCAAGAGCAGCCAAGCGCCTGGGCTGTACCTGTGAGAACTCCTTTTGGACCCCAGACCCCTTTTCCCTGTCCTCTGACGTTGCAAGAACTGGTTGACCTTTCGTTGTTCTGTCCACCTGACCACCACACATAGGGAGTCAAAGAAAGAGGATGTGCATGGGTTCCCCTTTTTGTCTGGCTCTTAGATATCCTGCTCTCTCCAGCTCTTGGGCAATTCAACCTCCCATCCTGGGGGGAGGGAAATAGCCATGTTCGGAGGAAGCCACTGGAGTACAAGCAACAGTGAGTAGGAGAGGACTCAATGTCCATCCCTGGCTGTTTTTCTTGTGTTCTGCCTTAGCATCTTGGGGAGGCACAGCTTCCCATTACTCGTTAGTTACTCCTGCTCATGGGTAAAGCCCAAGTCTAAAGGATCCGAGAGTCCTTTCAGAACGCTCCTGGGCCTGTGCTGCAGTGCCTGGGCATCTTCTGGTGTGCTGTGGGTGAGTGAGAATGGGGAGAACTTGATGAACGGCCAAATGGGTCAGGTTCACAGCAACCTGACTCTGTTTATGAACACGTTAGGTGAGCACTCTCCTTATGTCACTCTGCCCTCTCCACAGAGAGCCTGTCCAATAGCAGCTAAAGGACGAAGAATAAGAAGGAAGTCAGGCCGAAGGTAAGTGAAGGAATGCAGAGCCACTCTGACGCTGCTCCACCATTTCAGCGCTCTGAAATAGGACCACGGTAACAGGCTGTCTCCCTGGGGTAAAGAGACTAAAACTGACAGTTCTGAAAGAAATGAGTTTGTTTGTTTATTTATATTTTTAATACAAATTCAGCTGATTCTTCCCCAGGGGTGGAGGTGGCTCTTGCTTCCTTACTAATCTCTAGAGTAAAGAGAGGTCAACTTTCCGTCCTTAGGCAAGTTCCCAAGTACCTACCTCAAAGCAAGGATGTGGAGACGGGAACACTGCTTTAAGCCTAAACAGACACCAAACAAACAGACAAAAAAACCCTTTTCCCTTCAACACACACACACACACACACACACACACACACACACACACACACACACACACACACACCAGTCTCATTCTTATTTTAAAAAATCTTTAGATCTAAAAAAATTGTGCAGTTAAAAGGTCAGAAACAGGCCAGGCAAAGTGGTGCACAAATTTAATCTCAGCATTAGGAAGGCAGAGAGGTAGGTGGATCTCTCTGAGTTGGAGGTCAGCCTGGTCTATATAGCAAGGCCTGTTCCAGGCAAGGGCACCCCACTGGGGCCCAGCAGGGAGGTACCATGTAGAACTGAGCAAAGATGTCCAAGTTATCTTCCTAACTGGTGCTGCCAGGTGACTACACTGAATAGCAAAGCCCAAGTCTATTAAGTCTGCCCACAGCAACTACGAGCACAACAGGAGAGGAAGGCAGGGGCGGTGGCTCACCTTGCTTGCTGAGAAAGCCCCTCAAATTTGTTTGTTGTCTTACTTGAAGATGATGGGCCCACATCATTACCTACAAGAGAGACAAAAGTTACATCGTCAGACATGGACATGAGAGAGACTCCGGCAAATGGGCCGGAATCCCACAGGTTCTGGAAAGCACTAGAAGACCTCAGTCAGAAGAGCATGTACTTCCTGTGTTAAAACAAAACCAAGCAGGGGTTGGGACTCATATTTTTATTGCTAGTCAAAGACTATGCCAGTGAGCGGCCTGCCTCCCAGTAGGTTTCTAAGACCACAGGAACTTGCTGATGTCCAGAGGCTAAGGATCTGAAAAATCAATAAAACATTATGTTCATTTAAGAGGCTAGTTACCAACCAGACAGGGACGACACACTCAACCCACTAGTGAGGGCCCATGTGTGGGTGTGTTTCTGACAACCAGCCATTACACTCTGGCCACCTGCATAGTCAATATCCACTCAGTATTAACATGGTTTAGCACCTACTATGCACAAGACAGGGATGTAGAACAAGAAGAATAAAAGGCAAGAACATGTCACTGCTTTCACGGAGTTTAGGATTTGCTCAGCGGACTTACATAAAGGAATGTTTTAGTACTGTATGATGAGACAGAGTCAGGCTGGGTGATATAAAAATGAAGGAACAGTATCCAAATATTAAGCTGGTGAGAGAGGATATGGCATCTTGCAGAGGCAGAATTTCTAGTGGGGCAGTGTCCAAACAAGAAGAGCTCAGGAGTATTTGTGCAGGTGGGCAACGGACAGGCAGAAAGTGAGTGGGACTTTCTGTGACTGCTATATGGTATGCGGCAGAGCTGGGCCTCAGGGTTCCTATAGGAGTTAGGGGATGAGAAAGTAACTTAACTCTTTCCCACCCCATGATCAGTCTCATGTCACAGCACAGCACTCTGAAATGTGCTCTTTCCTGCCAGCTGTCATTCTGCACCACACGAGACTGGCATTTTTACCCTCTTTTAGAGATAAGAAAATGAGAGGCTAAGTTTATGTATTGCTACAGGTTCCATAGCTACAGTGAAGCCAAGAATCCTGACCACAGAGCTGTGTGCTCTATACAACCCCCTAGGATACTATGATAGTAACACAAATAACACCACCTACCATTAATTGAGTACTTAACACAAGCATGTTATTTGCCAAGTATCTGTAGGTAATCATATCCATGAGAAAAGACACAATTATCTCTTCCAATCTACACATAAAGAAAAAACAAAGGTGTAAAGGGGGAAGCAACAGGTGAAGGATCAGCACTGAGATACACAGCCAGGGGCCCTCTCCAGAGCCTGTACTCTGAACCACCCACTATCCTGCCAGTTTAGACAAAAACTGTTCCGTCAAGAGAGGCTGGCAGAGCTGAAACTCGACCTCTTGGGCAGAATGTTCTGTAATCAGGACATGAGGCAAGAAGAAGCAAACTATACTGGTTTTGACAACACCACTACCTTTCAAACTGATTGCTGCTTAATGGTGACTGGATACTCTTTAACCTTTGATGTGTTTCCAGCAGCACATGGGCTAAAACTGAGAAAACTGAGGACGTCCCTGGCACCTCTCAAATAACTCTCAGTGGTGATCTTCAAGGCAAGCATTTCTTTAGCACCATATTTCATGCTGAGCCTCCAGTCCTGGACACCACACCTTGTGCTTCCACATGTTCTGTGTGCCACAACAATGTTTGGGGGATAAGATGTTCCCACTAGTTCCCTTTCTACACAAAAACACTTATAGAAAATGACTATTTAACGCAGTTATGCAGAAGGGAACTTGACAATATCAAGAGAAGGTCCCTGGCTCTCCTGTGGTCATTCTCTGCTATTACACAGGTGAGTATCAGGGTAGGTTGGCGGTGGCCTGTGCCTACAGGCCTGGATGTTCAGAGTTCTCATTTAGTGTTCCTCTTTGGCCAAAGTTACTTGCTGTTCTCCAAAGAAAATGTTTGTAGGCCTCTGCAACTTTGCCTCTCTTGTTTCACCTGTCTCTTCCCACACTCGAGTCAATTCTTGCCCATCTAAAGAACATCTCCCTGGCTGATGTGATTCCCGCATCCCCTTCTGGGAAGAGTACAGATTTTGGAGCCATACAGTCTAGTTTGGAATTTCAGGTGGGCCGGTGATGTGGACTGAGCCTGGAGGACGCTTCTTATTCTGTTAAGCCTCTATCTCCTTGCCCACATAATCAGAGTGACAGCTGTGCCCACTACAAGATAAGCTATGGTTGTGAGCACAGTCCTGGTCTGCAGGAAGCCTGACACAGATGGAAATCATTCTCCACAGGCTCCAATGAAGTGTGTGGGAACTTTGCTGATATAGCCAACAAAGTGGTACCCCAGTGACGGTAGTTCTTTCCATGCCTTGGTCATCCTACCTCCCACACAGTGCCTGGAACAGAATAATCGATGACCCTTGCTGCAGAAAGAGGCCAGCAGGCTAACTATCTCTTCAACTTTAGTCACAGTGTGATTTCTCAGACCCAATTGGGAAGCCATCTGTGGTGGATTGACAAGAATCCTGTGATTCATATAGCTAGGCAAAGGATGGCTAATGTGCAGGTAGGAGAAATAAGGCTTAGGACAAATCCCCAACGACAGTACTAAAAAAGAAGAGAAGGTTCAAGAATACAGAAGCAGCTTATTCCTTTCCTCTCCTGCTACACAACTTGAATTTGTAGCTCGCACAAGTTCTAGGTATGTCAGAGAGGCAGTAAGAAGGCTGGAGTCAGAAGCTGGGCAGTCAATGGGAGAAACCACGGTTGATTCTCTGGTTTACTCACCATCCGGCTGAGAAGCCATGGGCTGAGATTTTGCGGAAAGAGCAGAGAATATTAGCTAGTCATGAGCAGCATGAGATTGCAGGAATCTTTTGGAACAGTGAACCAGGATGTGGGTCATTAATTCAGAAATGAGTTCAAATGCCACTTCTGAGGTTATCAATCTGTGATCTTATGCAAGTGATTTAACACCTCTGCCTCAATTTCCTTGCCTATGAACTGAGGGTGATGCCCTCCTATCTTATGGGATGAATGTGAAAGCTCAGTCCAAAAAGTACTGAAAAAATTATGTTTTAGATGTAAAAACATTTCCAGGAGAAAAACAATTTAACCCATTTTATTATTTATTTATTTTTTGTGGGAGGTCTTTTGACTGCAGGATGTAAAAAAAAGTACATGGGTTTTAGGTCTCAGTGGCCAGAGGGGATTCCTGGAGGCCACTAAGGCAGATTCTGTCCTTAATTTTATATGTGTGTATTAAAATACACATTAGTTTGTTTTAAAGTAAGTAATTTAAAAAGGGGGAAACTTAATGAAACGCAGCTTCCAAGGTCATGAGATTAGGCAGCTTCCAAAGTCATGGGATTCCCACACATCCTGCCCTTGCCTACTAGCCCCTCTGCTTTCTCAACACAAGCCTGCCTGAGACGTCTCATGAGACAGATGGCTGAATTCAACACCCAAGCAGGACTTTTAGTCACGTGATGCCCAGGCTATTCTTGGTACTGTGGACACTGTAGTTCTGGCAGGAAAAAAGCCTGGAAGGGTTCTTCTTGCTTGGACCAGGCTAGAACCACACAGTGAAGGGTGCTGCTACAGGGTACAAAGAGACAAACATGGCGAGTAGGCACGGCCAGTGAGTAGGGGCATGTGCTGGACTGTGTTACTTCTGCCGAAGACAAGCACAGCGAGGAGGCACATCGAGAGACTTATGCTCTGCCCTTCTCCACCCCATGCAAGAGAAGGCAGTGTATGGACAGGGTGAGGAGTGCAGGCTCTCATCTGCACTGGTTCCCTACATGTCAGCTATAAGAACCAGGGCAAGTCCTCAACCTTTCTAGTCTAGAAGCCTGAAAGCCCAAGAAACAGTATGTTCTGTCCCAGAGACTGTGGGCAAGAGTCATCTACGCTACTGACTGCAAAGTCTAAGATGGACAGAGCATCTGCCAGGAAGCTAGTGAGCCCTTCTGTGAAGCAGATGCATTACAGGTCAAACTCTTTGTACTCTTTCTTGCAGGCATGCCAGTAGTAGCTATGTGACTAGCTGAATTGTTTTCTTTTGCTCCATCCTGTGAGACTGCCACAATCAAATCTATAGTCTATTTTCAGCCACAGGTTATAATCTGACACTCAGGATTCTGAGGAGCTTACTCTATTCCATTCACCTTCCAAGGCCAAACTCAAGCTCTGTCTTTTCCTTAAACTGCCTGCTCCCTCTGCGAAGGCCATTGTGGAAGACTGCAAATACAGCCTGAGCAGGAGTCATCACGAACATCAGCGAAGGCAAGTCCTTCAGCCATAGCCGTCTACTAATGAGCTGAATGGCAAAGGTTCCGAGTCCGGGAACATGATGGAAACACTGAGTATTAACTGAGTGGGACAGGCAGCCTGGTGTGGTGGCACATGCCTATAATCCCGGCATTGGGAGGATGTGACTGGAATTTTCCTGGTTTAGGCTAGCCTGTGTAACATAGTGAGAGCCTATTTCAAAACAAACCCCAGGAAGAATCAAACAAACAAAACCCAAGAAACCCTGCCCTGAAAACTGCAGCAAAAACAACAAAAGACAAAACCAAATCAAAGAAAAGGGAAAAAGCTGTCATACTACGATCAAGTCACAGGTCTGATTAGACTGCTGGCTACATGGCTGAGTAGCATATTCTCTAAGATCTAAAAGGACAAGAGCCATGATAGAGGCGGACTTGGTGGGGGTGAGGGAAGGTGTTATTGTGAATGCATTCTGGATGTGGAATGGATGTGAATCTTTGAATACCAAGGAATAGGCTAGGAGCAATTATAAATCCAGGCTGGGAAGATAGCTCAGCCTGTAAAGTGTTTGCTGGGCAAGAATAAGGGTCTCAGTTCAATCCCTAAAACCCATATAAAAACCAGGTGTGGTAGTACACTAGTAATTACAGTGCTGGGGTGAGGGAGGGAAGGAGAGAGGGAGAGACAGAGACAGAGACTCGTCCCTGGGGCTTGTTAAGCTTACCTAGTTGGTAAGCTCCAGGCTAGAGACACACGCACATAACCACACGGACATACACATACTCTCCTGTGTGCACATGAGGATCCTAAAACAGCCAAGGGACAACTGGCAGTTGGTGCGGGAGAATTGTCTGTTTTCTGTCAATCATGTTTTAAATGAATGCTGATTGGCCAGGCAGGAGGTATAGGTGGGTCAACCAGACAGGAAGTAGAGCAGGGGGCAATGAGAATAGGAGAATTCTGGGAAGCAGGAAGCTCTCTCTGCAGTTCTGCCCAGATCACCAAAGAAGGAAGATGTGAGCTTCCCCGCTGAGAAAGGTACTGAGCCATGTGGCTAACACAGATAAGAATAATGGGTAAGGGCTGGCAAGATGGCTCAGCAGTTAGGAGCACTGACTGCTCTTCCAGAGGTCCTGAGTTCAATTCCCAGCAACCACATGGTGGCTCACAGCCATCTGTAATGAGATCTGGTGCCCCCTTCTGGTGTGCAAGTGTACATGGAAGGAATGTTGTATATATAATAAATAAATAAATCTTTAAAAAAAGAATAATGGGTTAATATAAGTGATAAGAGCTAATGGGCCAATCAATTTATAATTAATGCAGACTCTCTGTGTGATTTTCTCTGGGACTAACCTGCTGGGGGACCAGGTGGGACAGAAACCCCAAGCAGCCCGGCCCTCATGTCAAGCCTGGCCCTTCATGAGTTATTTCAGGGCTAAGCTAGCCAGGCGGCCAGGGCAACAAGCAGGCCCTCATGGTACAGGCAGTCACCAGAAATGGAGAGAAGCAAGGAACAGAATCCTTCTCTAGACCCCTAGGAGAGGACATGATTCTACTGGATGTCAGTCTTGCAACTTCTACAGTGCTTCTTAACCTTCCTAATGCTGTAACCCTTTAATATAGTTCCTTATGTTGTGGTGACCCCAACCATAAAATTATTTTTGTTGTTACTTCATAATTGTAATTTCCCTACTGTTATGAATTGCAATGAATATATCTGATATGGAACCCCTGTGAAAAGGTCATTTGATCCCAAGGGATCCAGACCCACAGGTTGAGAACCTCTGTTTTAGAACTATGAGAATAGGTGTTGATTGCCTTAAGAGTCCAAGTTTGTGGCATGAATTACAGTAGCCAAGGACACATACAGCACCACGACACACATATGGGAGTCTAAGAACTATGCATCCGGCAAAATGCCAGGCTGAGAGAGTTACAAACAGTAGGTAACATTTGTTCAATACTTTCTAAGTCACATAACCTTTATGAGAATTCCATGCATAACACATGACTAGCACCAGTTCTTATTTTATTGTTAGAGAAACTGAAGAGTTGAACAATGACAAATACGTGTTAAAAGCCACATGTGGTAGCTCAAACCTATAATGCCATGAAGGCCGAGACATGATTGCCATGGGTTCAAAGGTCAGCCTGAAGTATAGAGATTGACTGTTTCAAAAAAACAAAAGCAAAAACCATGTGGAGAATATGACACTAGGGTTTACATTAGGGACTCTACAGAGATGGTGTTCTGAGGGCGCAGACAAGGAGGCATTGGGACCTCTACCCCCCCGCAGAGGCAAACAGTGTGGTCTTTGAAACAAGCCCCAGGATCACTAAGGATCCCAGGATCAATGTAGCCCAATACAGGGAAAGACACTGTAGACACCGTGAGAGTCTGACATGACCAAGGCCCACTGGAGAGTGGAAGAGGAGAGAATGTGGACTGGGAAGGACACAAGTCCTGCTCCAGAGTAGATGGTGAGCGGCTGCTACTCAGATTTCCTCGGCTGTGTCTACCAGGGACGCCATCTCCACGGGCTTAGGGGAAAAGGGAGGTCTAGAGGAAAGCTAGGGCAGCTGCAGCACCAGGGAGACGCTGCCCAGAAGCTGACCAGTCCGACCCCTGCCTTAGCCTTGTGGAACACAGCATCAGCAAGAGATGGGACAGGGCCACTAAGCAGTGATTACGCAGCAGAGTGCACACAACAGGAGTGCAAGTTTCTCCTATGATCAGGAGTCTACTGTGTACTTGCAGGGTTGACAATGCTACTAACAAAAATCTGTCTCCTGTATGTAGATATCCATCACCTACAAACAAGCCTTGAATCAACACTCCAGAAGTTGTCTGAGCATCTACCACAGTCCTGCCATATGGAACAGTGCCACTTTTGCTGAGGGTAGATTTTAATTTCTGTTCCTTAGGGCTGATTGGCAGGCAGTAACTTCTTCACCTACCCCCCTTTTTTTGGTTTCCTGAGACAGGGTTTTTTTTGTGTAGCCCTGAAACTCCCTTTGTGGACCAGGCTATTCTTACACTGAGAAACTTTCCTGCCTCTGCCTCCCAAGTGCTGGGATTAAAGTTGTGTGCCACCAATCTGGCTGACAGTAACTTTTTTTTTTTCTGATACCAGGTTTCTCTGTAGCTTTGGAGCCTGTCCTGGAACTCACTCTTGTAGACCAGGCTGGCCTCGAACTTACAGAGATCCACTTGCCTCTGCCTCCCAAGTGCTGAGATTAAAGACATGCGCCACCGCCACCCGGTGATAGTAACTTTTATAATTAGGTAACAACTGAGTTTCTATGGGAAGAGGCCTGATCCCCACCAATATTGTGATAAAAAGAAAAGCCAGGTGCTAGAGAGCTGGAAAATAGAAATGCAATGAATTGATTTGAGGGCTGTTTCTGTTTCTATATAAGGAACACAGTAAAGCACACAGGAAGCAAGCAGAGGATCAAAGCTCAGTGAAGTCTGCGAAGAATCTTCACTGTGGGATGAAGTCCACAGAAAGCCTGTGGGGTCTGGGGGATGTTATCTGGCAAAGTCTGTTTTTTTTTTTTTTTTTTTTTTTTTAAACAGACCTGGGACTCTTGGAAGCCTTGGAATGCAGTATCATGTGTTCCTTCAATCGTTTTGCCTTGATTATTTCTGATCATGCAGATCCATTTCAAAGGTGTCCTGAGTTGACTTCTTTATGTATTCTCACACTCCATTTTCCGGCATGCCCATATGCACTTTGATACGACAGTAATTATACTATGCATACTCCTCTGAACCCTCATAATACCATGAGCTCCTTGGGCACAAGGAACTGAGACAGCTCAAGCAACAGAAATGACAGGTATCCTGGGTAGGTCTGCTGACTCAGATGAGTGGCTACAACACACACACACACACACACACACACACACACACACACACACACACACACTGCACTCTGTGGTATTTGGGACAAGACTGTGATAGTCTTAAAGTGTATATTCTGGCTTTTCTTCAAAAACAAAACAAATCAAAACAATTCAGCTAGGCTTTTGAAAAATTCATATGTCCATTACGCTGAATTACTTATCACGTGTTAAGCACAATTTATAAAAAGGGAGAGAAAGCCACAATGGAATCGTTTGGTGGGAACAGGTGAGACACAGACCAGTGTGCTCATCTGGCAGAGCTCATGTGTGTGGGTCAGGCTGTGCTGGGCCACTGGATGATGGTGACCTATGGTGCCGCAGCCAGGACAGCAGGCAAGGTGAAGATATTGCTGTTGGTGTTGCTGGAAGTACTGTTTTGTAGACAAGATAAGTCCATGCAGCCAGTGTTCATCTCACTCTGGCTAAGGCTACTCATTCTTAAAGAGATTCCTGAATATCCTGCTTGTGCCACGCGGGATTCCTCACAAGTGAGAACAGACAGACAAAGATGATTCTCTCATGGAACTCTCATTTTTAGCAGGGTGGGCAAAACATGCAAAGAATTTAACTCTGATAGTGTTCTGGAAGAAAACAGAAAGGAGCCAAGGAGGCAGACTGGACAGAATGCCAGAAAGGATGAGGGCCTTGGATAGAGCACATGATGAGACTAGGAGGTGAAGGGTCCAGGACAGAGTAGAGACCCTCCTGCACAGTGCTTTGACATAAGAAGCCAGTTCTTGTCTGAAGCTCAGCAGAAAGTCATTAAAGGTGAAGAAGAAAGTCTAAGATAGATTTCAGTTTTACAAGAAAACTATTCTGGTTATCACAAAGGAGTTGATTGTTTTGTTTCTTTTTTTTTTTTTTTCTTTTTCTGATACTGGGATTGAACCTAGGGCCTTGTGCAAATTAGACAAGCACTCTAGTTAGCATGAAGACAGTCCCTAACCTTAGCCCACTATTTCACTGTTCTGAGTTCTATGAGAGCCATAATTCCCACTTCAAACAGTTGCTCTTCTCGCTGAGACTTAGGATATGCTCAGTTCCTGTTAGTATAATATTTGGCCCTTTACATTTGTGGGAGGAAAAAACTATGTACTGAACATGGACCCCTTTTCTGTTTTCTTTAACCTCACATTTACACTCCATTAGACATGCTGTCTAGAGAGGGTTTAAAGCGTATATGTTCAGGTTATAGAAACACTATGCCACAGTATGTAAGAGGGACTGGGGCATCTGCAGATTTTGGTGTCTTGCGGAGTGTGTTGTAGAACCAGCTCCCTGATGATATCAGAGAACACTGTATTTATTACTATAGTTTTGAGTGCCCCCAAACTTTTCAAAATGTTTCCTGGCCTTAGAAGGCAGGTATAATCATATTCACCTCGGTCAGGGTATGTGCACTTTGGACGGTTTTCCTATCATGCAAACTGTCCAGTGACCAGTAGAGTCCCCCCGAATATCGGGCTCTGGGCAGCTTCAACCCTGACTTTAGGAAAACTTACCCCAAGGAATTGCGCCTTTGTTTGGGGGCCCGTGAGGTAGTGGGCTGGGAGGGTCGGACAGGGTTCTCTTGTGTCCGGGTGGTGGGGGAGGAGGCCTCTTCTTGGACAGGGTGGAGCTGCCACTAGAGGTCTGCGTGCTTAGAGGGAGTGTAGAAGGTGGGCCAGTAGGACCTAGAAAGGAAATTGAACGGGGGCAGGAGGGTTAATCCCAGTCTCACAGACACAGAACAGTAAGTATGTAATTACTCATCAAAATGTGGTATAACATGGGAGTCCATCAGCCCACTGATTCGCAAATGGATTTAGATCTGTTGGTTAGTGGAATGTTTAGCCCTAACCAGAACATCTGTATCACATCCTCTCCTCCCAAGACTCAACCACCTTTGTGGGATAAGTATAAAGGCCACAAGTGGCGAAGGAGCACAAGGAAACAGTTTCCTGAACACAGCAGAAGGCTGCACGTATGCATTCACAGCAGGTGAGGTAGCACTCAAAAGACCTGTGCAAGTTGAAGCTGGGTAAGATTCCAGCACGGAGAGGGCAAGTGGGCACCAAGTCCTGCCCCTAGCTAAAGAGCCAGTGGTAGGTGATAGCTGCTGGGACAGAGAGTCACTTTTCCTTAAAGGTGTGGTCCAAGGTGGATTGTGACCAGCATTCAATGAAGGCCATACATCCTAGAAATAAATGTGTAGCACAGATTATACTTCATGGGTTTAAAAAAAACGGGGAGGTGGGGGTTGGGGGACAAAGTTAATGGCTAGGGAAGGAGATGGATCTGAGAGAAATGAGCCAGCGGTGAATATGATCAAAACACACCGTGTGAAGTTGTTGGGAACTAAAGAGAAAGAGCACAGTAAGAATTCAAGTGATAAATAGATAGTGAGGAAAAAAAAAAACTTGGTTAAAAAAAATTACAAGAAAAGAAAAGAGTAAGTATTTCTAAGGAACAAAATCCCAGGCAAGCCAGGTACAGTTGGTACAAGCCTATGATCCCAACCTCTTGGGAGGTTAAGGCGGGGGGGGGGGGGGGGGGGGGGGGGGGGGGGGGGCGGGGAAGGAAGAGGGATCAAGGAGTTCAAGAATCACACATTCAGTCGGAAATGAGATGAGAGCTCATTTAAAAAGCAAGGCAAAGCAAAAACCCAGCAGTGGTAACAAATGCTAATCAACACAGAGGGCTCAAGGATTCTGTCCCTCAGACAGATACAATGGTAAAAAGAAAGCACACACACATTTCAGCCAGTAACTCACTCACTGGAAATCGCAAAATCTACTTAAGAGGAAGGCATACTCCACTGCCACCACGACCAAGAGGGACAGAGAGTGCTGTGAACTCACGAGTCAGTGGCCCACAGGCTGAGGGATTAGAGTGTTCAGTTAGCAGAGTTTTTAATTCTACTACAGCTTTCCGTAGAGTCAGCAAACAAGTTTTCCTTAAAAAACTTCCCCTAAATAACGAAGGATCTAAACTGACCTAGAAAAAAGAACTTGGAAAACTTTTTGTTCTAATATTGTATTATTCTGGAAATCCCAAACATATGTCGTACTGAAAGTCTGAACGGCAGCTAATGAAGCTGGTTCTGCAGCAGGGAGGGGGATCGATACACATTGTTGACGTGAGCGTGAATGCCAGGCACTGTGTTGGGCACTGGCATGGGTATTTCTCTAGAAAACACAGCTATGGGCCTGCTTTAACCATGTCCACAAATAAACATTTAGGAAAAAAAAGTGAAGCCAAACAGGAGGGGAAGAAAGCTAAGAATACTGTCACACCAAATGCTTGACTCGGGCAGGAGACACTTGGTAATCCAGAAATGTTCCAAAGAAGTTTTTTACATTCTGTATGAAAAGAAAATCTTAATTACTGCTGGCCTTCTTCCTGGGTAAACTTAAGGTAGTTTTAATTATTAATTAATAGTTAGTACTAATGGTGATTAAGTCAAAAGTTCTCAAAGATAGCCTAATTGTGGCAGTAAACACTGCTCATCTCAGTAAAGCAGCAGTCTGCATTAGGATTAAATGACCATAGTAACAGAACAGATTCTGATTAGCTGATGTGACACACCATGGCATTTTATGGTTACTTTAGACCAATGCCTAGTCACACTATTAGTTACTCAAGTTTTAGAAACCATTTTCAAAATAAGGAGACACCTTATTTACTACATTTACTTATTTACTTATTTACTATTACTACAGCCTGACACCTGTGCAATGCTTTGCCATCTTCAACTGTGGTGTCTGCATATTATTCTTTTGACTGTTAATATAACTCTATGAGATAGGTCTGATGATGGCTATCATGCATCCAAGAAAAGAGGTTTGGCATGGCAGATCCCACCGGACAGGAACAAAGCAGGTCCAGGAATGGGAGAGGCACTTGTCCTAGCAATCAGTGCTATTAGATCCTCCGGTCCAGGGCAGCACTTTCTGCATGGCTCATGAGAAATATGACAATGTTCAGTAATGGAAATAAATTCAAAATAGATAACAGACAATGGTGAGTTTCTCTTGTACTTTAATTTTTATTGCCATCTAGAGACTATCTGGTGAAGTGCATCTTATGAAAGGTTACGTGATACTACAGCAAATTTTGTCCAGTACTAAATACTGAAGCAAGATGCTATGTGTATGTGACTTCAGGAATAATTGCATGCAATAGTCACCTAGTCACTACCAACCAAGCAGAATCCAGATCCAAAGATCTAGGGAGTTGGTCAAAGAATACATGAAGCTACAACTCAGTGAACTATGATCTGATTCTGGCCCAGGCGTTCAGCCCTGAAAACAGCTTGCTTCTTTGACCACACTAAGCCTTTCTGTATAGAATCCTTAGACACACAATGGGGATCTTTTATACCTCTTACCCTCATCTTAAAATGAAAAAAAAAACCACAAAATTTTTATTAATTCTTTGAGAATTTCATACAATGCACTTTGTTGCCCTCCTTTAAAAAGGGGATTCAGATGTAACCTTATCCAGAATTTTTCTTTACTACCTCCTTTTTCTCTGGAGTGAATGTCTGGACTTCAACAAGGCTTCCAGGAACTAGAATGTCCCCTGCTTTGCACCATAGCAACTGCTCTTTTTCTTTCCCTACCTGCACACTTCCACAGGGGAGAAGAACTGCCTATCTATCTTCCAGGGCTGGTGCCTGCCATAGCCTGGACACTCAATGCACATCCATGCAAAAAATTCCTGGTGCAAGCCAGCAGGATGATTTTCCTGTATGTTGTGCATTTGGGTTTCAATAAAGTAGAAAACTCAGGTCTTCTACTTCAAGACCAACTACAAGTGAAACTTTCAAATTTCACAGAAAATGACTTGAAAAATTATCTAGACAGGTTTTCGAAAAGCTCATCTGTAGAGCTGTAATTTACACATCCTAACATGCCCTACAGAAGACTTAATGACTAAAGTTATATTTAAGTAACTCTGGTACTACTGATAAAAGTTCTATTTTTCTAATGGTTTTCCTTTTACATTTTTTATTCAATAAGTTGCCTATGTTCACTGGGCACACCACATTGATTTGAAACACGCACACATTGTAGAATGGTTCAACTGGCGAATTAACATTCATCACCTCGTATACTTACTGTAGTGAGAACACTCAATCTACCACTCTTAGCAATTTCCAAGACTACAATTATTATTTGTTATAAAACATGCTCTACAAACATCTCTTAAATTTATATGGCTTATCCTCCTATATAACTAATCCAATTTTTTAGTAGTATGGTAAAGGTCTGGGAAGTGTTTATTAATCACTGTAACAAGCAGTCTATAAAGGCAGGCACTGTATAATTACACGGAGAAGGACTCTGGAAGGAAGGAGCTGTCAGAGTGACAAGTTGTTGTGTTGATTTCTCTGCCTTAGCTTTTCATCCTGCCCTCAGTCTCTTTCCGATAAAAGCAGCAGAGTCAAGGGGCTTACGGTTGGTTCTGTAACCATCATGCACGCACGCCACCACCCCTCCCCAAGCAAGAGAAATCAGGCGTTCCTCTTCTTTCTTTTCCATACCCACAAGTCAGGTTGACTTGGCCAAAGAGCCTGAGTCAGTGCTCCCTATTGAAGACAAAGCTCTTGGTTAGCCCAAGGTGTTTCACGTGAGGTGTTTAAGCAAGAAATCTGGTACATCACAGCTTCCATTCTGAACGCCTTTTTCCTTTTTGGTGTGTGTGGGGGTTTGAGACAGAGTTTCTTCTTAGCTTTGGAGCCTGTCCTGGAACTAGCTCTTGTAGACCAGGCTGGCCTCAAACTCACAGAGATCCGCCTGCTTCTGCCTCCCGAGTGCTGGGATTAAAGGTGTGCGCCACCACTGTCTGGCCCTGAACATTTATTTTAACTGTAAGGTCTGGTTGGTTTAGGTGTGTAAAGTTTCTATTCATTTGCAAGTTTTTTTTAAATAATAAGACTTTAACAATTATTAAAATAATAATAAAAGGGAATGTGAGAAATTTTATAAAGGTCATCAAAACAACAAAAACCATAAAGCCCAAGCTAAATACAAATCCATTGTGACTGAAAGGCAAAGTCCATGAGTTGTTATATGAAGCTACTCACAGGGCTGTCCCAGAAGATATAGTCCCAGAAATGACAAAGCATCAGGTGATGAGAACTGCTGCTGAAAATGCTTCCCAGGTTTGTCTGACTCAGCCAGTGGTGCCTTTCCTGATGGCAAGCCACGGCAGTAAGCCGAGTGGTCTGTGCCTCTGCACTTGTCTCTGACTTCTACCACCGACCTCTGAGAAGGAGATGCTGTGCATAAAATGTTTGCACAGCTGTATTTAGTCAAACTGTTACAACATTTTATACAGGGCTCTTCAGCAAGTGAACTGTCACCTCCCTAGCACATGTGGTTTAGTTTTGTGTGTGCCTACTCCTTACTTTAGCTATATATTTTTGGGGTATACTTTAACTGATTCTTATAAATAGCCCCTGACACAGATGAACACCATTCTCTTACAATGTGCTAAGAAAACCTATACACAGGCCCTGTCTTAGAGGAGTTTTAACTGGGAAAGGATGAAATGCAAATCTTGTCCCTCAAAGCAGCAAGCTTAGCTCTCCTCTTGCATCGCCCCCTACTGACCCGATGGTGCATTTCATGCTTGCTTTCTTACTACTCTGTGAGCTCACAAAGACATTCTTCACCGTCCTGTATCTCTGGCTCCTGAAGTAGGTGCTGCATGAGCACACTCTGGGGGAACTGTGCAGACTCATTTGCTTGCCACTTCACTGTGTATGCTCAAAGCAGTGACTCAGCAAGGCAAATGCCAAATCCTTCCTTCTGGATAAAGATCCTGAAACTCAGCAGGGTCAACTAAATACAGGATTAGAGACACACGGGGCTAGACTGGCCTTTAAGGAGAAGGAATCCTGGGGGCTTGGTGAGCAGAGGAAAGGGAGCTTCCTGGAGAGGGAAGGAAGTTGGAAAGGCTTCCTAGGATCTGAGTCTGCCCAAGTAGCTGAGGTCTGGCCTCACACAGATGGAGCCATCTGAAGGTTTTTAACTCTCAAACCATATTCCTTGATTAATGAAGGTGGTTAGTCTTGCTACCTAAACCGATGGCAAGGGTAGCACCTGGCTCAGTATTTGTGGCACCAGGCTATCATCAGCAGCATCTACTGTGCCTTGCAGTACTAGGTATGGCGCCGCTTTTGCACAAGTTGCTCCTGTAGCAAACTGGGGTTAGAGCCTATGTGAGGTAGGAGGTCTCCATCATAGCATGCATGAGGTTCAGGGTTCATATTCTCAAGTATCCACGTGCTGTTTAGGGCAGTAACAATTCTGGATTCCAGCAGTAGTTGTTCCTGTTCCTAAAAGCTTAAAAATTTAGTTCTTCAAAGCAACTACTGCTCACTGAGATTAATCATTCCTTACTTTATAAGGTTTCTTTCAGTTAAGAAGCCAGTATGTGTCAGGTCTTGCTATGTTACATGCTAATTTAGTCAATGGATGACTTCACTCTAGTCCCCTGAAGTTCTGCTATAGTTCCCTGAAGACTGCTTTCCTCTCCTTTTTTCTTTTCTCTCCCCCCCCCCCCCCACAGGGTTTCTCTGTGTAGTTCTGGATGTCTTGGAAATCTCTTTGTAGACCAGGCTGGTCCCAAACTCACAGAAATCCACCTGCCTCTGCCTCCTGAGTGTGGGGATTAAAGGTGCACATCATTATGCCCAGCTGAAAACTCCTTTCTTAAAAGAGGCAGTGGCCAAGAGAGGTACAAAGCTAGGCAGAGGAACAACCCGATGGATCATATGGTGCCTGGTATTGTACCAAGAGTTTCCTACAGTTCTCAATTATCTCTACCAATCTAGTGAGAGGCAATGATTCCACGCTGGGTTTAAATTTATGCCAGTGACACACAAAAGGCCTGAAGGTGAACATGGCAGACAGCCATGGTTCTAAACCCTAGAATTACTGTAAAATAGTTAAGTCAACCGAACATAAGAAAGCAATATATACCTGCACGTTCTCATTCTGTGGGATGGGCTGTGCAGCTCTGCTGTGCCCCACGTTCTGCCACTCCAGAAGCAGCTGCGGCCACAGCCCAGCAGACCTAAAAGGAGTGCCTCGGAGCAGTGCGCATTTCACATGTTCCAAAATGATCTCTCCATACATACTGAGGACTACTCCATGTAAGGAAAAGACAGCGGGTTTCACTTGACAAGAAGACATCTGAGGTGACAAGCTGTAGACTTATTTAACTTTCTCCTACTTCAGCACTGTATGATCTGCAGAGAATTCTTTAACTTTTCCAGGGCTCAGTTTCTTTGTCTGTGTAACAGGATACAGGCAGTGTTCATCCTTCAGGATTCTCTTAGCTTTAATATAAAAAACTAAGTTCTATGTTAGCATTTAAATAGTGTTGGGTAGGGGCTGCTGATTATGAGGAATATCTACACACTTAGCTGCTGAGTTTTGAGACTCACTAGGGTGCTACTCAAGTACAGGAGGCGTTGGCTGACAGCAATTTAGATCAAACTTCCTGAATTCTAATGAAGCAGCTGGAGGGCTTTGAAAATATTCCTGAGCTGGGTTCAGAAGAATTCTCTCTCTTGCTGCCTTTTGTACTCCTCTTATTTGTGGGGACTTTGTCAGTGGTATCTCTTCTGACACAGGAAGCCATTATCCAGAGGTTCCTAAATTTGGGTCTGTGGGGACAGCTTCTACTATAGTCAAGGACCAGGGCTTTCCATGCTGTGAAGAGAAAGCAATTCTAATCCCAAGGATGACTGATTGAAGACAGCTTTGTTCTCACGCAGATGGTTCTGCCAGTTAGCTGGATGGATTGGGAAAAACACAGGGACTACGACACCCAAGTACCTCTGCACAGGGTGTCAGCTGGCTTTTTAACAGTGGCCTCTAAGAATTCCAGCCTAAACACTACAAGTTCTCCACATGTGAGAGCATGGGAGCCCAGCTGGCTAAGGGCAGCTATGGTTCAGTGCCTGGTAACTGTCATTAGAGACTGTCTGTCTGTGTCAGCATTAGACAGTCCAATGTTGGGAATCTGATGTCCCAGAGGGAGTGCCAACAGTCAGCAGAGCAAGTTTCATTTTCAAGCATGGGCTTTATTTGTAAAGGGAAGGGGTAGGGGGGCTATCTCCTCAGTTAACTGTGGTTGCTATCGCCAAATCTCTAAGCCTGTTTCAGCAGCTGACCCATTAAATAAACGTAGTCTTTGTTTTCTGGGTCTTTGGTAAAGAGCTAGTTAGAATTTATTCAATGCAGGCCAGTGATGCCTGGCACTAAGCCAGATAGAGCACTTTATGGTTTTCTACGTCCCAGTGAGATAAAATTACAGGAGGAGGTTGCAGGAGGTGGGGGTGGGGTGTGTTGGTTCTTGGGTCCTGGTGTCAGGGAAGACTCTCTGAACAGGTGCAGGCTCTGCCTGTCAAGACAGCCCATGAAATCATTCCGAGTCCATTTTTCCATCATATAATCAGGCTTGGAGGCTCCTCTCTGTCTTGTTGTTAGAAGTGTGATTTGCTGGGGTACAGGTTGTGTAGAGCCAGAACAGCACAGGGCTCACACAGCATGGATTTGCAGCTGTATTTGTTAGTGGTCTTTAAAAGTGTGTTCTAGTAGACTGCAGAATGGTAGAAACTCTTGGCTTCCACGCGCTTTACTGTTAAGGCCACTTGTTGTCTTTGATGAGAACTGCTCATGCCAAAGTCTTATTGTAACGTTCCCTATTATTTTATGATCTACAAGGCCATTTGGGGTCTCTCTAAGAACACAGCTCCCATTTATAACACGATTTCAATGGAGAATAAGCTGTGAAAAAAACAGTTTTGAATAAAGCTCACATTTGCCAGAAAACAGCACCAGTGTGATTCAAATAGGCCTGGCATTGTATACCAGGAGGCGCGGCAAACCTGTGTTGATTTGGGAGAATCCCGCATTTGAACTCTGGCAGCTACAGCTTTGAGCACCTCATAGTTGTAGCCCTGGGTGTAATAACCCTTGATGCTATTAGCATTTCTGCACTTTACTTGACCCTCTACACTGACTGGAAGAAGACAAAGGGCAAGTGTTTTGTGGTAACAGAGCAGGAACCATCTCCACTGGCCTGAGATGCAAGGCTGGTGGTGAAGGTATCTGTAACATACAGAGTAACAATAGCCTAGGCAAGCCTCCCCAAGTCTCTGGGAAAACAACATCATCCAGGGTATAAGATTGTGGGTTCTGTTCATACAGGATCAGGCTAAGGATTCTGGGTAGATGAGAACCTTAGGCAGTTAGTCACTCAGCATTTGTGAGCTCTAATCCCTAATTTGCTAGACACCAATAACCGTAGCACCAACCTCATTTGGAATCCTTAAGATGAGGAAAAGCTTGGTGTATGACTTCTCATGAGGCAAGTGTCTCATAAATACTACCTACCACTATGACAACTCCCACCCCACTTTTGATCCAGGGTCTCAAGAAATCAAGGGTGTTCTCAAACTTGCTATAAACTCAGTCAATAATGATCATGAATTAATGGTCATTTCGTTGTTTCCTATACCAGCCAATTAAGTAGGGCTATTATAGCTATGGATATTGCTATGGTAGTGCAGCTTTTTTAAAATCAATAGTAGTAATTCATTTGACTAGGAATCCTGTAAGTAGTAGGGGCAGCAAGTGAAAGAAGGATTATAAAGGAAACTAATAGTATGGTAGGTATTTCATATTTTAGAGTGGAAAGCGATAAAAGAAAAGGGAAATGGATATTGAAGTTGTAAAAAGAATATAAATAATTTGGTTAAGAAGCATGAAGGTAGTTGGGCGGTGCTGGTGCACACCTTTAATCTCAGCACTTGTGAGGCCAAGGCAGGTATATCTCTGAGTTAGAGGCCAGCCTGGACTACAGAGCTAGTTCCAGGACGGCCAGGGCTACATAAAGAAAGCCTGTCTCAAAAAACAAAACAAAACAACACATGAAGTTCAGGTTATATGGAAGAATATCAATTATGCAATTGCTACATACAATTTTACGTAGTTCTGGGGATCAGACCCAGGGCTTCGTACACAAAAGACAAGCTTTCTACCAACTGAGCTACCTCTTCAGTCCAGCAAGTCACATGTTTAACAGAGGCATCTCAGTAGAGAGAAAAGCAGCCTTTCAAAGACTCAAGAGTACAGTCCTACTACAAAAAGCACAGGCCATGTGGTAGGCAGACTGGAGCTCAAGTATTGGCTGTGTGACACTGAAAAGCCTCTTTATCTCTTTTAATCTTAGTTTCCTTTTTTGTAGGATGGGCACACGTAATCCACAGGTGCTTACTGCAAGATAACAAACCAAGAATACCCATGATACTACCTTTGGCACCAGTGGTGCTTGAGAAACAAGTCTCAATTTCAAGCTATCCCTGACAGTACGTTCCATATTCTGCCACTTAAAGCAGACTAGCAGCCATGAGGTCAAATCCACAAGCATTCATTGAGCCCATACCTTTCCCGGCATTCCTGGGTGGCAAAGGGGGAGCCTCAGTGGTGGGTGATGTGGGTGAGTCTGTAGAGGCGAAGATCTGGTTGGTGAAGGCTCCATAGGAGAGCCGCTGCTTGTCCCGTGGAGTGCTGAATCCTGGCAGTGCCAGCTTGTCCTGTGGTGAGATGCTGGAGGAGTGGCAGAAGCTCTGGGGTCTGGGTGAGCGCTCCTTTTTGATGGGGCTTGGCTAGTACAGGAAACAACAGATGAGATGAGACTCAAGGACTGTCCCTGAGGTGTCCAGAAGAAGATCCTCGCAGAGTGGATTAAGGGTCACCTGGTTCCTGTGGCTCTCTGTGGGTATGCCAGCCATCAACACAGCTTCACAGCAGTGACACAGAGAAGGGAAGACTTTATACCTCCTACATCTTCATCACTAACAGTCCCACCAATGAGTGTCAGTCAGGGATCAATAGGGCATACCAGAGTTACAGGGCAGGTCATGGTTATATTTAGCCTTCAACAAACACCTCCCTGCAAAGGATGTGCCTGCCTCGTTTGAACATCATTTCCAGTAACCTATGATCTGTTACACAAGGTTCTTTGCCCTGTACAAACCTTTTACCGTCACCCGTCTTCCACACTTGGCTTTGAGGTGCTACCCACATGCCAATGGCTCGGATCTCTAAATCCCACCCTACATTATTGGGCTGCAAACCATTTCCAATCGCCCACGCAGTGATTCACCAGCACCATTCAAATATAACTGTGGCAATTACACATCACCTGGATCTCCATGGAGACCTAAGATAGACCCTCTTAACTCATTCCCAGCATGCGATCTTTCCCCGCCTCTCACTGTATATACTGAAGCAAAGGCTGGTGGGAAACCGAGTTCAGCTAATAAGCCTTTGCTGGTTTCTGACTACTTAAGGCTACTTAAAAAACCACTCCTGACCTTGCAGGGCACCTCCTCCCCTTCCCCCTGGGGATGTTTCTCACTCACAGCAAGAGTTGATTATCTTCCCCACTTTCCTCTGGCCAACATCCACTTCTCTCAGAAACCTGTGTCTAGTGTTGCTTCCTTGATGAGATGGTCAGGGCTCACCAAGGCTGCAGATCTAGAGCTCAGGAATCCCCCAAACTCTGTGACAGGTACATTATCATCTGAATTATCAAGTGTCTCCTTTTGAAATGGGAGCTTTAGGACCTCTGCATCTGAACATTCCTTACTTTCTGCTTGGCACACAGGAAATGCCTGGCACACACATGATAAACATGGCTGAACTTTTGGAGGTACTTCAACACCATCAATGAGAGTCACTGGGACCTGGGCTTTAATCCTAGTGATGGTCTCTGTCACTAGAAAGCTTCAGAGAAGATGTCAAGTCCTCTTTGTGTCTAAGTTTTCTCTGGGAACAATAACCACATTCCTGTGAGTTTCAGAAAAGACAGAGTTGCCAGAAAAATATTTAGTTCAACTTAGACCACATGTAAGTTCTTCATAAGTGACATGAGTATTAGTTAGCTGTTTATAAGGCTAATTCTATAACTTAACTAGGCTACAATGGTCTAGTTAAACATCCGTTTAGATGTAGATCCCTTCCCCCAGTTTTTCTATGTAGCCTTGGCTGTCCTGGAACTCACTCTGTAGATCAGGCTGGCCTTGAACTCAAAGAGACCCACCTGCCTCTACCTCCCAAGTGCTGCAATTAAAGGTGTGCGCCACCAACGCCTGTCAGATGTAGCTTTTAAAGGTAATTACAACTTAAATCAGTAGGATTTGGACTACCCTCCAAAATGTCAGTGAGCCTCATCTAGTCAGTTGAAGAGCTGAAGAAAAAGTGACCACAGGTCCTTAAAGAGCAAGGAATTTGGCTTTCAGAACCCCTTCAGCCTTAAGTCTGTCACATCACTACTGCTGGACTTGCAGCCTGCTCGCTGGGCGGTCCCTCAATTGCTTGTACCACTTCCTACAAATGACTGTTTATTTCTCATCTTTCCATAGGTTCTGCTGTCTGGCTGTAAAGTGGCACCCAGCAGGGATCAAGTCAATGCATTCCATAGACAGCGGCTCAGACGCTCTGGAAGGGTGCAGCTCGCAGGCATGCACCTTCGCACCAATGCATTCCATAGACAGCGGCTCAGACGCTCTGGAAGGGCGCAGCTCGCAGGCATGCACCTTCGCATCAATGCATTCCATAGACAGCGGCTCAGACGCTCTGGAAGGGCGCAGCTCGCAGGCATGCACCTTCGCATCAATGCATTCCATAGACAGCGGCTCAGACGCTCTGGAAGGGCGCAGCTCGCAGGCATGCACCCCCGCACTTACTTTGTCATCCAGATCATCATCGCTTTCGTCCATTTCGTCTTGCCGAAGATTCCACTCATACTCCACGTGGACATGTGGGTTGAACTTTCCGGATTTAGCCTGGGAAAGCTGGAAGGAACAGCAAATGCACACCAGTTAATGTAAATGCTCAACTACTCCAATACACAAGCACCCCCTCACTTGTTCCCAAAGGATCAATGACACGGCCCAGTGGGCCCCACTCTAACCAGACAAGTTGGGAGGTTGCATGACTGGCTCTGGGACTGTGAAGACCTATCCACTGCTGGAATCTTTCTGAGTCTGACTGCATGATTTTCTCCAAAAGCAAACGTTTCCTTACTGCAAAGATCCTCAGAACTTCAGATTCTGGATTGGGAAATAAAATCAAGAGGCATCAGGTTTATGAGAAAGATTTGGAAGTATGAGCCAATCTGTGGTTCTCCTCTAGTTCATGAAGTGTGGGTAGAGAAGGCGGTCTCAAAGGAGCTGTACGAAATACAGGTGGAGAAATGGCTCCTGCTGTGCCTGCAGATAACCCAGGTTTGGGTCTCAGCACCACAACGGCCTGTAATTCTAGTTCTAGATGATCCAACGCCCTCTTGTGGTCGCTACAGCACCAGGCACACAAGTGGTACTTAGACTTACATGTAGGAAAAACACTCACACACATAAATTAAAAATAAATAATCTTATGGGATAATAAGAATACAAAATACAGCCAGTGAGTGAGGAGCAAAGCCTGGCACTAGGGAGACTGAGGAAGGAAGACTAGAAGTTTGAAGCTATCCTCCTCATCTTCATTTCCTTTCTCCTTTCCACTGCAGTCTCCCACAATGACTCAACCAAACAAAACAAGAAAGAAACAAAAGTATCAAAAACAAAAACAAAAAAAAACTACAACTGCCAGGCCTGGAATCTGACACTCTGAAGAAATTTAAATTCAGTGGAATTTAATTTCTTTTCCTACCCTTTCTTTCCTATGTGCTAGGGCTGTAGCATCTGAAATGCAATTATTTTTCTTATTACAATGCTGTGCTATAAAGCTCAGGTTTGTCTTAAACTTGTGAGCTTCCTATTTAAGCCTCCTAAGTGCCTGGATTATAGGCACACACCACTATTCCCAGTCCATTGAGATAAACTTAATTTTCACCTAAAGTCTTAAAAGGGTGGAAACTTGGGTATGGTTCTGAGAGGCAGGGCATTTGGGAGGTGATGGGGATTAGTTAAGTTTATCAGGAAAGAGCCACTGATGTTGGTGACTTTAGAAGAGGGACAAAGATCAGGCATTACAGGTACTCCCATGTCTCTCATGTATGATTAACTGTGAGAGGAAAAAGGCCACCACAGATGCATCCCCTCTGCTCTGAACCATGGGTCCAAATAAACCTGTTTTCTTTATAGTTTGTCCAGTCTGTGATTTATGCTGCCAGCAACAGAGAGCAGCCGTTATATAGCATGGTTAAGAGAACCATGCTTATGTGGAGGCAAAGAGTATTAGTCAAGAACTAGTGGGGTGAAAAAGCTGAATGTGTACAGAAGGCGGGGAAGCAGGAGGGAGGATGGTGCTCAACATGCAGAGAACCATTACACTCAATAGTCTACTTGTCTAGTTTTTGAAACTGACTAAGTAATTCTTTACCCTTAGCTGCAAAGCAGCAGGCATCCTGGCAAATACAAAGCCTGGTCCTAACCCTTAGCCCCACCAAGGCTGTTCACCTCCAGTGTGACAACTGCAGTCAGGAGACAAATCTATGGCTTCTCCACCCTTCCAAGTGCACCTCAGTAGGTGCCTGTATTTTTTTTTACCTAACATTCAGAAATAAAAGAATTTGCTTCATTGTTTTCCAATTTCAGTCTTCCAGAGTAACATTTTAAAGGCTACTGATGTCTCACAAAGGTCCCATCTTAGTTTTGCTTACCAGATCTTCACACTGCGTAGCCTTGAGTCTCTTTGCTATATCCAAGGCAGTTTCTCCATTTTGGTTAACTGAAACAGTGAAAGAATAAAGTCAGTTAATTATCTTAGGATACCATCTAAGAAGCAAGGAACATTAAGTATGATGTATGTGCAGTCTCCGTCCTGGGGAACATCTGAGAACGGCCACACTCACCAATGTCCACGGTAGGCTTGCTCCTAAGCAGCAGCTTCAGACACTCCGGCTTGCCATACATGCTGCAGTAGTGCAGAACTGTATTCCCCACAGATGTCTGCTTATCCAGGTTCCCACTGAAAGAGTGCAATATTATTAGAAAAAGAGAGCTACTCAAACTGAAAAGAGTGTGAGCATCGGTCTCTCATCTGTGAGGTGTATGCATGTTTAAAAGCACAAATGGTTCTAAACTCTGTTTCCTGTTTTTTCCCCTAAACCTAGCAGATCATACATATACCTATGGACACACTATAAAGCAGGTCTCATAAGAGAGTAATCATAATAATACGATGGAGTAATAAAGTACTACAGTGAAAGCTATTTAAGATGTATGAATTGTTTTTCTGGGATTTTCCGTTTACTTCTATAGCTCAATGTGTGATTATGGGTAACAGAAACCTCAGAAAGGGGAACTGCATATAGACACAGATATACTCTAACACCTCTCTCCTTTTTTCCCTCTAAGACAAGGTCTCACAACGCTGAGACTAACTTTCAACGCCTATGTGGCTCAGGGTGGTTTAAACTTCCGATGCTCCTGCTGTACCTGTATGTTGAAATGGTAAATATGCACTATCATACTTGGCTTCTTCACACCTCTCCCCTTCCACCCACCTCCGGTACCTAAGGCCTTGTGCACACCAGGCAGGCACTGTCAATTGAGCCATATCCTCAGCTATACCAGCATTTAGATATTTCATGTTAGTGTGTGTATGAAGGTCAGAAGAAAATTTGTGGGAATTGGTTCTCTCCTTCTACCATATAGATCCTGGGGGAATGTCTATGGGACAGTTTCTTGATTAATGATTGGTGTGGGAAGGCCAAGTCCACTTTGGGCAGTGCCACCCCTGGGCAGGTGAGTTTTATAAGAAGGTAAGCTGAGGCCAGGCATTGGTGGTACACACCTTTTATCCCAGCACTTGGGAGGCAGAGGCAGGTGGATCTTTGTGAGTTCGAGACCAGCCTGGTCTACAAGAGCTAGTTCCAGGACAGGCTCCAAAGCTACAAAGAAACCCTGTCTTGAAACCGCCCTTCCCCCCCAAAAAAGAAGGCAAGCTGAGCAAGCCATGAAAAGCAAGCCATTAAGACGCATTTCTCTGTGGTTCCTGCCTCTGCTCCTGCTTGACTTCCTGTCCTGGCTTCCCTGGTGATGAGCTGTGATCAGGAAGTGTAGGCTAAATAAGTACGTTCCTCCCAAGTTACTTTTAGTAATGGCGTTTATCACAGCAACAGAGAGCACACTAGGACATGTTGAGAGGTTATTTTGGCTGTTGTTATTTTTTGTTTTGTTTTTTTCCAGACAGGGTATCTTTATACATTCCTGCCCGTCCTGGAACTAGCTCTTGTAGACCAGGCCAACTTCAAACTCAGAGATCAGCCTGCCTCTGCCTCCCAAGTGCTGGGATTAAAGGTGAGCGCCACCACTTCCTGGCTAAATAAATATATTTATGTAAAACTCTGTGCTGGCACATGGCACCAAACACCTGACAGCATGGTGATATCCTTACTCTGAAGGCTTGCCTCTGCCTTGGTGTCTGAGGGTAACCGGAAGCTGTTGGACATTCTGGACTCTGCACCACCTGCCCACTCTGTGGATGGCGCTGTGAGAGCCTTCTTTAAGAGACTATCATGTCATCAGGCTTGATGGCTGCTGTGTCATCATCTTTCCAGCACTAATCATTTATTTCTTAATCTTTTTATTTTTCCCCCTTTCAAGTCAGGGTCAAATATGGCCCTGTGTACTCCAGGCTGGCCTTAAACTTGTGGTTCTCTTGTTTTTGTCTCCCAAGGAGCTGGACTCCAGCTATGTGTCACTGAGCTTAACCTTATAACCATGTATTCCTGTGTGCTAATACTAAACTTAAAGACCACACAAACAGACCATCTGTGATGTTTCTAACATTACATCGAATCTGTAAGATACAAACTGACAGTAACAGCACTGACTGTCTACTGTGGGACGGACACTGTCTACTGTGGGACAGACACTGGTGACTGTTGCTTAGTTTTGCTTTTTTTCTTTTCTTTTGTTTTTTTCTCTCTCCCTCCCTCCCTCCCTCCCTCCCTCCCTCCCTCCCTCCCTCCCTCCCTCCCTCCCCCCTCCCGCTCCCTCCCTCCCCCCCTTGAGACAGGATTTCACTGTGTAGTCCTGGCTGTCTGGAACTCACTATATAAACTGGCTGGCCTTAAATGCAGAGATCTGCCTGTCTCTGCCTCCATGCCCAGTCTTCACTTAGCTTTTATACGTAGTGCCTCATTTAGTCTTCACACCCACCTCACAAGGGACTATCAGAGAGTAGCGTCTACCTTACAGATGAACAGTATAAGGCAAGGAGAGGCCGCGTTGCTCCCTTACCCAGCTTTACAGAACAGGGGCTGCGGCAGGCAGTCTCTGGAGACAATACTCTTAGCCACCATGCTGTGTTAGCTCTTAAAAGGAAAGCTAGGCCTTTACCCAGTTAGGCCGTGTCCATGTGCTATTCTTCCTACAAGAGTCCAGCTTTCCTATCTGACTGCTGCTTTCGGGATAAGTTCTGCTGCTTACAGAACAGGCCAGTAAGGGTTGGGCAGGGACAAACCTCCAGTGTACTTCACTTGAACTGGCCACGGCAGCTTTATATCAACCAAAGACAATGAAAACTCCTAAGTACGACTGACCTAAGCTGCTAAGTACTTTCTACTGATTAAGGCCACGGGTTGGCAGCATGCCATATGTGGCTTATATCCTCTTTATATAAGTAAAGATTTACTAATATACAGTTCCATTAACTGTAAATTGTGGTTTATGGTTGCTCTGACTGCAATGGCACAGATAAAGGGCTGAAATTGAGCTCTCGTGTCCTGTAGAAGGTGTTTTAACAAGCTAACCACAAAGAACTCTTATGAGCTCTGGTATAGGTCCCACACAGGACTGGTTTGTGCTAGTAAATCATTCTCAGTTCATTTAGATAAGAAAACAAAAGCCATACCAGTTTTGTACAAGAAAATCAACCAGATGGAGAGATGTCTGGTCTGCGGTCCTGACGGCAAGGTGAAGGGCTGTCTCCCCGAGCTCCTGAGAAGGGAGGGTGGAGAGAAATGCAGTTAGCAGGCCTCTAGCAGCTTCACTGTCAAGGAACCCCAGGCAATTATCAAGAGCATTTCCATTCTCCAACTCTCTTAGACATGGTCAGCTAATGCACACGCATCTCATTAAAGATTACCAGAAAAGTATGATCCCCCATTTAAACTCATTTCTTTTTTCTTCTTTTCACTGTTTTGAGGAAGGATCTCAGCTGTGCAGCCCAGGGTGGGTCTCAAACTTGTTTTACTCTCCCTGCTACTTCATCCCAGTGCCGAGATGAGAGGAGCATGTCACTACGGCATGCTCATTTTCTATTTTTTAATCCTTGGGCTTCCCTGAGGCCTTACCTGCCCAGGTTCCAGCAGCGGCTCCATTAGCTCCACCCCCTCTGCATAGACCTGGATTAGTGCAAGTAAGTCTCTGGACTTGATGGCCTCAAGCAATTCGTTCAGCTTTGCTGAGGAAGAGGCACAGGTCTTCCTGGAGAACCGGTGATCAACATACTTTGCAGTGATATATTCTTTTCGTACAGTCCTAAGAAAAACAAACGCTCAGAGCATTTCTGCTTCAGAAGAGCTGAAAAACAGTTCTCCTCCCCCTTCCCTTAATTAGATGTGCTTCTTCTCAAACAACAAACCAGGCTTTAGACCAAGTCCAGCAAAGACAGAACAAGGAAACGGATATCGCGTATGTGTAGGTAATGCATAGTGACAAAATTAATGGCACAAAGACCATGGCTGATTCCCACGCAGAAAACATGCTATGACTGTTTCCCATTAACAACATATGTGGACAGATTTTAAAAGTTGAGACAAAAGTTCACAGAGCTTCATGAAAAAGATTTTATTTTTCTGATCTAACCCCTATCTCTTAGGTGAGAAAACTGAAGTTCAGAAAGGTTGCCATTCAACCAACCCCACAAGCAAACATGGGAGTGGTACAAGGGCAAGGACGAGTTGACTTCCCTGCAGAGGTTTCCTTTGGGAGTTGGAGCTGGGGACACCAGGCCTGAAGTCTGAGTGGCCATGTGATATCTATCCTTTGTGTGTCCATGGAGACTAAAGCAATCCTGGGAGACTGGGCTACCTCCCAACCCCAAGGCTGACAACAGAGCCTCAATGGCCTACAAAGGAAGACTGAAATGGAAGTCCACTCACAGGAAAACAGATGAGAGCCAAGTAGAAAGAACTAGGGTGACATTGCCTGAAACCCCAGAAGCCTTCTGTCAATCCCTTGAGTGTCCCAATTATACAAGCTAATTAGTAAAAAGGAGAGATGAAGTTTGGGTTCAAATGCTGCCTTCTAGAGTGTACCAGCTGTGTGTATTTAAACTTTATGAGCTTCAGGTTTTTATCATTTGAAATGGAGACATCTACTCACTGGCACATTAAAGATCTACATGCTGATTTTGAATTTACACGTATGCCTGAGTTTATATGCATCATGTGCTTGCATGCAGGTTTCTGAGGATAGAAGAGGGGTACTGGATCTCCTGGAAATGGAGTTCCACGCAGCTATTAGCAGCTTGCTGTGGGCACTCAGAACTGAACGTCTGTGCCACACTTGACACAACTGTGATTCGTTAACCACCCACTGGGCAGTGTCTGCCTTCTGGTACTGAGGGCGAGGCTATATGCAGTTTGCTTTCCTGTCTCCTCAGCACAAAATGAGCACACCGTAAGCATATGCAGAATTCAACAAAAGACCGCTGCTGCCAAGAGGCCTTCTGGGAGACTTAACTTCATGATTTCAGACTGAATGTGCCCTGTAAAAATTTTAATACTTGTGTGAATTTGGTATCCATGGAAGCTTTGGTCAAATATTTAGACTGGTGTTCTTTCTTCCTTCATAGAACCTCCCCAACCAGTAAGCAAGATTAATCTGTCTTCCTAGTTATCCACAGCACTCATGGGCTGAGGTAGAGTCTTCAGCATGTATAAGGCTCTGGATTCAATCCTGAGAACTCTCTTTTTTTCAAGTCCCGGGAATGGAATCTGGTGTCTTCTAGGCAAATGCTTTGTCACCGAGCTCATAATTCCTAGTTCCTAGTTCTTCTCTACCTATTAAATAAGTCCCATTTTTAAAATAAATTTATTTATGTGGTTCAAAAGTAAAGTGAAAGTGTTATCAGAAAGTGTTTATCAAGAAGTCTCACATGCCTGCTCCTATGCCAGACTACACACTCAAGTTCGTTATGCAAACATGAATTCCAATGAATGTGTTGTTATGGTTTGGATCTGAAAAGGTTCCCTTCTGGTTCATGTGTTGAAAGCTTGGTCTCGAGTCAGTGACAGTAACAGCTACTGACCAGGCCATGAGGGCACTGACCTGACGGGTGGATGCACCTGTGGGCTCATGGTAGGATGAACTATTAGAAGGGCTAGCTGGAGGTAGTGGTGGCTGTAGTATGTTATCTGTGAAGGGTATGGCTTCTGGGCCACTTCCTGCTCGCTCTGCTTTCTGGCTGCTGTGAGGTAAGCACTTCCCCCCACCACCTCCTGCTGCTGTGCTGCTTCTGCCTTACCACCCTTGGCCACAGCACTGTTGCCAGCTGACTATGGACAGAAACACCTGCAACCTTTCCCCCTTAAAGTCTTTTTAATAAGGCATGCACTATGCTCACACAGAACTTTGTATACAAATGTATTTGGTTTCTGAGTAGACAGTGGAGTAATGAGAGGGATTTAATCACCAAATTTAGCCACAAATCGGTTTTCCGATTTTGACAGTGGGTATAGGTCCAGATTTCCCACTTCCTCCTTTCCCAAAAGACAGTCTATTTTGGACTATGCTTTTCTGTTCAAAATTTACCAACATTCTTGGAAATCACTTAAACCAGGGCATGGGACTTAAAGTTTTTTTCACATCCGTATAGTGTTTTTCATCGCCTGGTAGTCATAGATTCCCTTTCTCCTGATTTTTTTTTTTTTGGTTTTTCGAGACAGGGTTTCCCTGTAGTTTCTAGAGCCTGTCCTGGAACTAGCTCTTGTAGACCAGGCTGGTCTTGAACTCAGAGATCCGCCTGCCTCTGCCTCCCGAGTGCTGGGATTAAAGGCGTGCGCCACCACTGCCCGGCTCTCCTGATATTTTTTCTATCACACAATAGATACTAGTTTCAAGAAGTGGAAGAATTGAGTTCTGGGTACAGAGATTTTAATCCTGGTAAGGAAAGCCAGCTTGTTTTATTGTACTCTTGTCATTTTGTACTCCCATTGAAACATATCAGACGAAATGTCAGCCTCCCCAGACTTGCTGAGTGGGTTGTTCAGCGTCTGCATTTTCGACAGTATGACAGTCCTCTCTGGCCACTGCCTTGACAGGTCTACAACCATAGCACACTGACTAGACATCACTCTCCCTGAGGATCTGCTCTATGGAGCTGGTATTCAGTAGCAGCTCCCAGGAAGGGTACTGCTAAGAAGATGCTTGCTACTCCAGAGACATGCTTCAAAATACCTTCATAGCTTTTTCTTGATAATGGGGAAGATACTGTAATCATTAACTAGTTCTTTCTTTTCTTTTTTGGTGGCGGAGGGGAGAAGGATAGAATGGTGAAGAATTCATATATTCAAAATACTTACATATCACTTGAAGGGGTGGGCTTTGGTGAAGGGCTGGGTAAATTTGCTTCCATAATATCGTTAAAACTATTGTTTCCTACATTCTTGGCCAGCTGTAATATAAACAAACAGAACATAGTAAACTCTCTACCACTGGTTAATAGACTCCTACTATTTGCTTTCCACATTTTTTGTCTATGTGTTTTTCTTCATCTGACTCTGAGTATACAAAACTATCCCTTTTTCTGATTAGCAGAAATTTCCTGAGAACCTGTCACATGCCAGGCACTTATTCTCAGAGGTGTTCAGAATCTAGTGGGGTCAAGATAATCAACAATGTCTACAGATATTATGTGATGGATGTCCGAAGGGAACAAGACTTAATCCCCCACATAAAGTTTCTGAGATCAGACAGACCTCCGCATGGGAGCCTAAACTTATGAACAATAGCTTTTCACACAATACAGAAAAGTAAGTACATTATTCCCTTCCTGGGTAGAGATTAGGGTGTTGTGGGTACCCACAAGACATTTTGCTACCAGACTCAGGATTGTTCCAAGAAAATGTTTGTGTCCTTTAGAAGGGCCTTTTGTCATATCCACAGTTCTGAGATCCATGCAAAGCTCAAGAGACATCCCTACAAATAGTCTTTGGGTAGAAAAGTCTTGGGTTTCTTGTTCAGTGAGTATTTAACACTTGGACTTTCTCATCTCTGGTGGAAGATTAGCTCTTACGTCTGTAAGCAAAGGGCTGTCATGGCACCGTTCCATAGCCTTCATATTTTTCAAGTTATAAAGCAATTTATTCCCTCAGTAGCTATGTAAGTTAGGCTAAGGAGTAGTTGGCTTTGTGACACTAGGTAACAGGTCATATGTAACTTTACAAATATGCAGTAGCAAAGATTAAACTGGGAAAAGCTTTTGTTGTTAGTTTTAATAATATAAGCCACTAAGTATTCTGCACACATGCTTTAATTGCCATTGTAGTGAACTGTATGAAAACTAATCCCTAACGGGAGAAAGCAGCTTGGGAGAAGCCTTTCCTGAGGGGATAAGTCCAGCATAGACTACTTTTTTTTCTTAAAAAGGAAACAGAAATAAACAGTAAACATTATATATCACAAAAATTAAATCCTAAGTGTTCAGGCAAATCCATTACATTTGATAATTATTTGTAACCATTAGAAAAAACACCCTTAAGAGGAGTATGTTAATATGTTTTAGACAATGAACTTTTCTTCTAAAGTACAAGGCAGAACTTACCAAGAGTTCAGAAGTTCCTAATTTGTCTAGTTCCAAAGACTGAATGCGAGAAATGTGAACCCCCATTTCTCTATGGATTCCGGAACATTCTATACAGGTCAAAATACCCAAGTTGGTTGAAAGCCATGTGGGTTCTGTGGAAAACATTTAATGAAACAAGACATGTCATTCAGAGTGCTGGCTGCGGAGGAACTCACAGCATCAACCTTGGGAAGAATTAGCACAAGGGAAAGGTTAAATGTGGGGATCTGGTACCTTGTGTTTTAGTTCAGGAGCTCTTGGTATCCCTACCACGTGGTAGTAAAAACCAAAATGAAGCATTTATCCTTGTAAAAATTTGCTTCAATCCTTTCCCTAGAGATCCTATGGAACATTCCCAGGCCTTGTGTCAGTGTTCCTTTCTTGCCCCAGTCACTCACACCAGGTGATGGTGCTGCAAGCCTGTTAAGTAGTGAATTCTACAGCCATAGTCAACAGTTAGGATACAAGTAGCTCTGACCCATCTTTCCAGCTTAGTCCTCAGCAGCACCAGGTTTACATTTTCACCTTAAGCAAATCACTTTCATGCCCACATGGGGTCTCATCTTTCAGAGGAAGCCACTAGTACCTCACTGACACATGCTCTGTGAGGACAGTGTGGTAGAAAACGCGGAATACCCAGCAAATCCTTAGTACACTGTGCTCTCTTGCCAATGCCGTTTTCTGAAAACAGGAGCCCAAGGAGTGGGGATGCCTCCTTGGTACAGAGATCAGGAGAGGCTTCATAGGGGATGGGGAAGCCTGTATCACATGCCAGGAGATTTCAAGCAGAGTTTTATCAAGTGAGTATCGAGGGAGGGCTTTCCTGATCCCAGCCTGCAGGTAAGACCAAGAATGACCTTGCATTAAACACTGTTGTGGCTGGAGTGGTAGACTTGGGACTTAGAACATGAACACCATGTTCTGTCCTCATTTATTTAGTGACCATGAGGCACATGTATGGAGAACAATGGTGGTAACCATCTTGGTGAACAGGTTGGGAATTATCCCTGTAGGGAACCTGTGCTGTGTGTGTGGCTAAGTTGGCCTACAAACTGTAAGGAATTCGAGCAACCGCCTCAATAAAGACTACACAGAAAGAGAAAGGATGCTGAACCAGGGAGTCTGTGCACAGGACAATACCTGATGAGCCGCAATCACAGCAAATGTCATTCCCAGGGAGCCGCTGTACATCTTCAATGATGGCTTTGGTCAGATCCTCCAGACTGTTCTCCCCTGTGCTCTGCTCACCACGGAAGGCCATGGTTAGGGCCTCTTCTTTGCTATTCGTCAGTACTGATATCCACCTGTGGTCAAGATACCAGAGGAAGGTAACCTTCATAAGGGCACGGCCACCACTGTCTTTCTCCACTGAAAACCTACCTTCAAGGGGCCCTTTCACACCCCTTCCCTCAAACAAGACAGCAATAAAGTGAGAAGAAATGGAAAACTAAATTGGAAGAAAACGATTGTTGGGATTGTTTGAGCACATGTGAGGTCCTAGATTCAATCATAAAACCACAAAATTCAAATCACAAAAATTAAGCACAAGTGGCTGGCTCAGAGGTTAAACACATTGGCTGTTCTTCCAGAGGTCCTGAGTTCAATTCCCAGCAATCACACGGTGGCTCACAACCATCTATAATGAGATCTGGTGCCCTCTTCTGGTGTGCAGACATGCTGACAGTCAGAACACTGTACACATAATAAAAAAAAAACCTAAAAAATTAATACAACAGCAAGAGATTTAAAAGCTTCACCAGGCGGCTAGGTGATATGCTTGCAAGTCATGCACTTGGCTCTAGGTGGCGCTCAACTTCAATTTGTTTTGAGAATTATCCCCAGAATTTTATTTCTATGATGACACAGAAAGCAAGCTTGGGAGTGGGTGGGGTATCCAATACACTTTAAATTACTTAGCATTTGTTCTTTTAGTTCTATTAATCTCAAGTTAGAAACCAGAGATTTGCATTTAAAAAAATCAGAAAATTATTTTAAATTTGTGTGTGCACAAGCACGTGCAGGTGCCTAAGGAGGTCAGAGGCATCAGATCCCCTGGATCTGGAGTGACAGGTGGTTTTGAGCCACAAAATGTGCTGTGGACTGCACTGTAGTCCTCTGGAAGAGCAGTGCGTGCTCATAAACCCTGAGCCACTTTTCTAGCCCAATTCAAGAAACCTGTTTCAGCAGGTCGATGGCAGCCCTTCACTCTGGACCCCTACTAGATCCTCACTCTGAACACAGGCTCGGTTTTGCATTCCTCGCTGTGACACCTGGATACTCGATGTGGATCAGTATCTCTTAGGCACTTGATTCGCAGGTTTTAAAAACAGAATCCTCCCAGAGCCTCTACCTTACAGGTTAAAATACGTCAAGGCCAGGAAGCCAGAGAATTTGTGACTTATCCAAGGTCTTAAGTTGGACTGGGTCACAACATAATCTACACTTTCAGAGTACCCATTAGGCCATGCATGTCTCTTTACCATGGACTCATGATTTTTTTTAAAAAAGTTTGTCCTGATAATCAGAAAATGTGAATTTAAGGACAATTAATTAGTTTTCAAAATAAATAATTCAAATTTGGTAGAACAGAATGGAATAGCTCCATTTCACAAGGGCCACGAATCTAATGACGGTGTGTGACATGGTCTCACGTGTCCCAGGCTGACCTCAAAGTAGCCAAGGATGACTTTGAACTTTTGATCCTCCTGCTTCCATCTCCCAAACTGATCACAGGCATGCACCAGAAGGTCTGTCTATGCCATGCTGGGGTCGAAGCCTGGGCTCTGTGAATGCTGGGCGAGCCCTTCACCAACTGAGCTGCATTCCCAGCCCATGACAAAGCAGTGGCTCTCAACATTCCCAATGCTGTGACCCTTTAATACAGTTTCTCATGCTGTAGTGACCCTCAATCATAAAATTATTTTTGTTTATACTTCATAATTGTAATTTTGCTACTGTTATGAATTGTAATGCAAATATCTGATATGCAGGATATTTGATATGTGGCCCTGAAAAAGGGTCATTTGGCACACCCATAGGTTGAGAGCCACTGTTTTACCAGGCAAACCAAAAACAAAAAAAAGTAATAAATGATACAAGCTACAAAACTTAGTTTGAGATTTTAAGCTAAAAAACAAACTGCCACGTGCCAGCAGGGCTGTATGTTTTATTTCACTCTCCAAGTGTTGTGATGTATATAACCCCTACCTACTCAGCTGCCTCTGGGCGAGAAACTTAGGCCAGATCGTATGTCTGAAGAACCAAAGCCACTTAGACAGCAGAGTCTGGACTAGCATCCAGGTTGTCAGACTTCAAATGCGCACCTGCTGTTACCTGTCCCTTCCCCAGTGAGAAGAAATCTTTAATTTCACCGGACAGTTCACATGAGAAAGGAAGTCAGTGTTGCTATTTAAACCTGGAGGTAAATGAAGAGGGGAAAGAAAGCCCATCTTCCCTTCCAGAATATCCAAGAAGATTCAAAGTATAAAATAGCCAGTAACATCAAGATGGACTGAAGGGTCAAGTGGAGGTAGTACATGCTTTTAATCCCAGGGCTCAGGTGGCAGAGGCAGAGGCAGAGAGACCTCGGATGGTCTACAGAATGAGTTTCAGACAGGGCTTTACAGAGAAACCCTGTCTCAAAACAAACAAACAAACAACAAAAACCCAAAGACTGATGGGAACCTTTTACTCTGAGTTCCACACCCCACAGGCAGGAAACCTGCACCTAACAAGACCTAAGATATGGAAGGTTTGCGGTCGAGCTAAGAGAACAGGATAAAGGAGGAAAGAGGTTCCTTCCCTCTTCAGGGTTCTCATTTGTCTTCCGCTTAGGGCTTTGAGGACCAGGGAAGAGAGAATTAGGAAAAAGTAAGTCTGGGGACTGTCTGGTTAAAATGCTCACTTCCTGGGACTGTGAACATGGGCACTGGACCACTGTGTACAAGGTACCTCAGCATCTCTCTGAATCTGGAGTGGGTTGGGGGACAGCTTTCCTGGCATTTTCCTTTCTCATTCCTGTCCCTCCAGCTAGGCAGCTCTATGCCACAATATCAAGCCATCGGTTCCCTCCAGAGGGAAGGCAGAAAAACACTTTTGTAGCTTTCCTGGCTCAGGCCAGGGTTACCTGTCTGTAGAAAGTCATCTTTCAGCAGTGCCCTAAGAATCCAAGGTGAGTGCAGTCTGGATGCCCCCAGTACATGGGCCTCTTCTTAGTCCCTGAGCTGAGAGCCAGCACCATGTTTTGTGGCCTGTCTCATCCCTAGGGCAGGGCTCTGTCTGTTTTAATATCATATTCTCATAATTCTTGGCAGCTGGCTGGCCTTCATGAGCTCCTCTGTTCTTTCTCCCAACTTGTCCTACTTCTGGTCCATTTCTTGTTCTCTTTCAGATTCCTTTATCACTGTCTGAGATGGGGAAAAGTAAAATACTCCAGAGAAAAGAAGCATGGGAGGAGGAGAGGTAAGTGAAACAAATGGATCTAAACAGAACTCTGTGGCTCCATGGAGTTAAGGAAGGAAAATAACAATGACTGTGTCACTGATAAGACAATGAGTTTTGGTAGTTCATGAAACTTGGTTTAAATTACTAATAAGAAATAAAGTTGTAAACACTTCAAAAATGGCTTAATTGACTGCTTTCACACCAACGGAAATAGCTGAGAACACAACAAACTGCCATTTGAACTCCAGGCAGGCTAGCAGAGGGGAAAAGGAATGAAACTGACTCAGCGTGTAGCCAGGCGGTATGTGATACCCAACTCTTCCCACTGCACCAGGTTCCCTCTGACTGTGCCATGCTCGTCCATCAAGAGGACACTGCCAGTGTCTTCCATTAGGGCCAGCCTCTTCTGCTTCTCTCACAAGAACAGCTGAGCATACCATTACCCAAAAACATCTCAAATGGCTCCCATTTGTGACCAAACATCAAGCAAGACACCTAATGTGGGATGAGCAAGGCTTGCTCTCAAAGAGCTCAGGGACCTATCTCTAAATGGCTGTGCACGGATGTGGACCAGAGAGAAATCATGTGAAGAAGCAAGAGGCAGAGAGAAGGGAGCAACAATCTTAGTGGAACTGAGGCTGGGGCTGAATATCCCTGGTGGGCAGGACAGATGGAGAGAAGAGGAAAGTGTGAAGGTCCAAAGGCAGCAAAGAAGTGGAACACGTCACCAGGGTAGTTAATAACTCTTTAACTTCAAACCATTGCACTGTCATTTTGGAAGTACTTACGCTACATAATCCTGCTCATCTTCTGCCTGAAAGTGGTATGTTCTATTATCTAAAACACAAAAACGTAACATCTCAGAAAGTAGAATATTGGCAAGCATGCATAATGGAGTTTTAAAGTTCCTGCAAAAATATAAACTAAGAACTTAGTATTATTTTATACCATTAAGTATTAGTAGCTTAACAATTCACTTTACTAATATTATTTTCCTTTAAGTACAACGGACTCAAATACCAAGCACACAGTAGGCTTTTTTTTTCAAACAGTCTTGCATTTGCTTTCTTGACTAAGTCTCATTTGTGCTGAAACTGCAGGCATGGCTAAGCACACCTTGCTGAGATGCTTCTTTGAAAGACAAATTGAAGATGGGACAGGTCCTATCTGACCCATAGGGGTTTCAGTGGCAAACGGACACAAGATGGTACTTCTGCAAGAAAGGATTCCCCGCTCCCCGATAGTCCAAACGCTACAGGAACTTAAGTTGCACTCTTGGCCCTGAATGGGATGCTCTCTAGCTGAATCAGGATCCACGGGAGACGGGTTCGACCTCTGCCTTTCAGGAAGGTCTAACATATACAGTAGACAAGGAAGACCATTTTAAAAACGTAGGACAGTTCTAGTGCTTCAACATATTTCACTCAAGCAACACAGAACACTTCCTTATGTGACTGCTCCAGGCAGGTACTCCCAATCAGAACCCTTAGAGAACAAAGTGCACTTGAGAGTGTCCTCCCTATTGTTGGGTGACCTGGCCCAAGTCACCTAGCTTTTCTTCCCTGTAAAATGGGAAACTGATGATCTTTTGTGGAAATTAATAATATTATATACCTGACAGATTTAGACAATAATTGATACCTATTAATAACCAAGTCATATAGTAATTGCCACCAATTATCCAAGTAATCACAGAAATCATAGGGAATCTGAATTTCATAGAGATGCTGCAGGAGACTTAGCCTCCAGCTGAAGATCCTCACAAAGGATTCAATCATAGGACCTCGCCAGAGAGTTTCAAGAGCAGGACTGTGCATCCATGCTTCTACACAAGTCATCTGGCTCAATGCCTGTCGTGCTGGGCTTTAAGCTGGTGTTGCAGTATTTCAGGATAAAAAGAGTGGTTCTGGTCTACCCTAGTTATCTGTTTGGTTTTGAGGTGCTGGGAATGGAAGTGAGCATGAGCCAGACAAGTGCTCTCCCTTGAGTTATACACCCCCAGCTGAGTCCCACTGTTCTGTAGAGCAGTGTAGAGTAGAAGGACTCCCTTCAGCTGCACAGTGTGTCAGTCAGTGCAGGCTACCACGCCAACTGCTGAACACAGAGAACACAGGACACAGGCAGAGAGCGGGTGGTTCGTCTTGCTCCCTCATCAAGGAGAAAACAAGTCCCATGCAGTGACAAAGTGAGGGGTGTGATGACAACAATTCAATGAGTTTCAAAGAAACTGTTGGAAGCAAGGGAGCTGAGTTTTCCTTGAAGAGCCTGATTTTTGCAAGGATGCAATGGACAAATCAGATGTGTTGCAACAGTGGTGTACCTACACGTCTGCGTCTACACCAGTGCTCCTTAACCAACAGGTAAAAGCTGGAATTGCCTATCACTGTAGTGTCTGGGCTTCACATCAAGATGCATATCATTGCAGACTAATGAGTGACATAGTAATATAATTAGAAAACTTGTCTGAGGGGACATTAGAAACAGTTTAATGCATAACCTTAGAGTCTTACTCTTTTTTTCTGAGACATGGTCTCACTTTGCAGCCCTGACTGCCCTGAACTTGACAGGTACAACAGGCTGGCCTCCAACTTACAGCTCTACCTACCCCTGCCTAAAGTATGCAGACCGCACACCCAGTCATTCATTCACATTCTAAACGCATTCACGCAGGACTTGCTAGGCCTTCACAGTGCAAACTGAGGCCCAGGTGTTGCAAATCTATAGATGCAGAGACTAGAGAAGCTGAGGTAGGATTGTTCCAATTCAAGGTTAGTTTTGGGGACAGAATAAGATTCTGCCTCAAACAAGGAAGTGAGCAAACAAAAAGGGTGCCAGGGGTCCCCCTGAACAAGCTGGGGGTTAACTTTGAGGAACCCCATTTTGAAAAGTTTTGGTGCTTAAATACCTAGACCCGTAGCTGTCAAAACCACAGTGACCAAACAGGTATTAAAAACAGGACTCACGTGATATCAGGTCAAAAGACTTCTTGTCCTCCGCATTTGGTTTCACCTGGCAGGTGAGAAGGTTTAGCTTAGCCGGCTGCCTGTTAGACTGTAGAAGAGAAAGCAGAGGTTATAAAAGCAGTACTCCCCTCCGTTGTCAGTGCAGCATGTGCTCAGAAGGCCTGCTGGGTGACAGAAGGACGCAGTTTTAGTAAGTGAGAAAACAGATATCCGAGTTCACGACAACACCAGACCTTTTAAGTTTTGCCCTCACCTGTGAGCTGGTAGGTCGTCTTTGTAGATCCCATTAAAATCTGACCCCAGTAAGGAGGGAAAAACAAACTAGTTGCCCTACTCAATGTCTCTTCACCGTACACAAGCTTTCTGCAAGTTAGCCAGAATGGAATAATGATGTGGGAGAGTCTTCTGTTTGAGTTGATTTCATTGGCTAATAAAGAAACTGCCTGACCCATTTGATAAACCGCCCCTTAGGTGGGTGGAATAGACAGAACAGGAAGAAGGAAGTGAGGTAGATGGCTCAGTCAGCTGCTACGCCTCTCCTAAGTTAGACAGACTGCCATGCCTCTCCTCAGAGAGAAGCCAGACACGATGAAGCTCCAGCCCAAGATGGACATACGCTAGAAACTTCTTGGTAAGGCACCACTTCGTGGTGCTACACAAATTATTAGATATGGGTTAATCAAGATGGGAATAAGAGGCTGAAAATAATGGGCCAGGCAGTGTTTAAAAGAATACAATCTGTGTGTTGTTATTTTGGGTAAAGCTAGCTGGGCAGCCAGGAGCCGGGCAGCGGGAAGCCGGCCCGCAGCCCCTCCACTACAGAATGGCGCCCACGTGGATAACCAAATCCGCAGAAAGCTTGAGAAAGCTTGGGAAAGAATAGAGTAAAGCTCTATTTTTCAGGTCTGGCAAGCAAGCACTCTCATCTAAGAAAGGCTTCCTTACTCAGCTTCAGCTGCAAAACATTGCAGCTCTTTTAAGAGGTTCGGCTACGAAACACTTAAATGCTGTTGATGAAAATCAACTGCATGCTTTACGGTTTTCAGCCGTAGCAGGAAAAAAGCTGTGTCGTTTTAAAATGCCATCTTTCTGGGCCGTTCTGCCAGGGCAAACTCTGACTCTTTCAAGCAGCCGGTCCTGACTATGGAGCTTTTGAGTGTTGTTTAACACTGTTGCAGCTTGCTTGCTGGCAGGGACCTTGAACCGCCAAAGAGTTGTGGTACCTCTGCCATGAGGCTGGAAAGCTAGGGAATGGGCTGGATCTAGCCGTCAAAGTCACAGCTTTAATCCTACTGATATTGTTTGGTAAAGTAAAGACTCATGTAGTCAGAAAGAGAGATATACAGTAAAAGAAAAATTCAAAGTCAAAGAAAATGTCTAAGTGGTTTACACTGTGTTAAAAATATATGCAGGCTAAAGGTTAAAGTTCTTAAAAGTAAAAAAAAGAAAAAAAAAGGAAGTAGTTTGTTGTGGTGGTACACACCTTTAATCCCAACACTTGGGAAGCTGAGGTAGATTGACCTCTGTGACTTCAAGGTGTGGCAGCACACACCTTTAATCCCAATACCTGGGAGGCAGAGACAGACAGATCTCTGTGATTTCTAGGTGTGGTGGCATACGCCTTTAATCCCAGCACTTGGGTTGCAAAGGCAAGTGGATCTCTGAGAGTTCAAGGACAGCCTGGTCTGCAGAGTTATTCCAGGACAAAGATACACAGAGAACTTGTCAAAAAATAAAAAAATAAAAGTAAAAATAAACGAAATAGAGGTTAAAATAAAGCCGTACAAAGATGGAAAATATACGGAGAATCTTGATACTGTATACTATTATAATCTCTTTGAATTGTTTGAATGCTGAGGAAGAAGCAATAGCTGCTAAAAGATATTTGTTTACAAATGCTGCTGAACTAATCCAAGATAGATATTTTGAAAATACCTTGACTTCAGAATTTGGATCTCAGGATATGATGCTTTGGAAAGGAGTTTCTTTTGTTTTTACAGAAGATGAGACCGTGTGGATTGCTTCTATCCCAATATGGTATGATAGACCACGCCCTCCTGAAAGGTTGCTGTGAACACCTTCAGAAAATTACTTCACCCAACTGATGACTGAGATGAACCTGGCACACAGGTTACACCATGAAAGACCTAATTAACAGCGTCCCCATTCAGCAGGAAGCAGTTTGGAGAGAAATAACTGCGCCCATTTTCCCAAATATTGTTTATAAATGTTCTTTTACATTTAAAGGGGGATATGATATAGATATGAATAATTTGTATTGGTATAGATTTTAAGGTCAATTTTGTTATATGTATATTATTTCTGCTCTTGATTAAGGTATTGTGATTGTGTAATTCATTTAAAAATGTAATGTATAATTAGGAAATATAGGTTGTTAATGAATAATCATTGATAATAGTAAAACTTGTAGTCATGTTAGTTAGATTTTCTAGATATACAGAGATATATTTCAGTTAGATAGGCATACTTCATATCTTTCAAAGACTGCAAAATATGGCATTTAATGTTTTAATAACTTAGGACTTTTCATGACAATGAGACATGTCTGCTCCTGGCAGCACCAATCTACTTCAAAAGGAAGATGGGCATCAAAGAGGATCCTTATTGAGTTTGATAGCCATTTGGGCAAGAAACTGCTCTTGCCTGGACTATTGCATAAACTGGACATAGAGAACCCTCAGAGAGAGGACTGCTGAACTTGCCTAAAAGTGAGATGATCTTTCGGGATTCCTGATTCATGAAAGAGTCTGCAAGACATTCTGCAGGACACAGCAGAAAGTGTCTGAATTGTCTTTGAAATTTCTTGCTTTATGGAAATGTCTGCTGGAAACTATGGGCCTGAAGGCCGAAAATGGATGCCCCAACGGTACAGAGGAACTTTGGGTGACTGTCCAGGCAGCGAGATGTCTCTGTCATTTCTAGAGTTTTGTAAGTTGCTTACTTCTTATTTACTTAGGTAATATTATATCCTTCTGGAGTCTTTGATGGAGTTGAAGAATGGATAGATAGTTAAAGTTTTCCTTTGTTATGATAAAAGATAAAATGAATATAAGTATTGTAACTAATTCTTACTTGATAACTATTTTGTTATATGTAATTTTACTATGTTAAAGTTAAAGCCTTTCTTTTATTGTTTAAACAGAAAAAGGGGAAATGATGTGGGAGAGTCTTCTGTTTGAGTTGATTTCATTGGCTAATAAAGAAACTGCCTGACCCATTTGATAAACCGCCCCTTAGGTGGGTGGAATAGACAGAACAGGAAGAAGGAAGTGAGGTAGATGGCTCAGTCAGCTGCTACGCCTCTCCTAAGTTAGACAGACTGCCATGCCTCTCCTCAGAGAGAAGCCAGACACGATGAAGCTCCAGCCCAAGATGGACATACGCTAGAAACTTCTTGGTAAGGCACCACTTCGTGGTGCTACACAAATTATTAGATATGGGTTAATCAAGATGGGAATAAGAGGCTGAAAATAATGGGCCAGGCAGTGTTTAAAAGAATACAATCTGTGTGTTGTTATTTTGGGTAAAGCTAGCTGGGCAGCCAGGAGCCGGGCAGCGGGAAGCCGGCCCGCAGCTCCACACTACAGAATAAAGAAGAGTATGCCTCACTTCTAGTGAAGACTGGGCAGAAGCCACAAAAACACAGTTTTCTAGAACTTGGACATCCTCAGGCACAAAGCTGGCACTCTTAAACCTGTTTTCATTCATTAATACAGGATGACCCCTGCATCAGTTACCCCAACACTGACATCCCAGGCATTGGTGAATACTGGTTGCAACACAAAAATTGCAAAATATCCAAAGCACAAGGATAATTACCATCTTACAGGCTTTCTGTAATGAGTCCTAATATCTGAAGAGAGCAAAACCATGGTAAGGATTCATAAAACTTATTAGTAAATTCTCTGTCAGATATATAAAACAGACCCAATAAGCACTTAGAAAGTAGCTTAGGGGGTACAGTACACAATCATTCTCGCCCTCCTGCCTGAACTTGCCTAGGTCCCCTGCTTCCTGCAGTTACAACCAAAGAAAGAATGTCTGAGGTCAGCTGTACTTTGACGTGAGAAGTCTGTGGAACTTGCTGGTCAGACCTGCATGCCTACTTCATATGACAGTCATGACTTCAAAAATGACCCAACTGTTGCTCAGGAATTTCATTTTTTAAAAGGAATTGGAGAGGGCAGAGAGGTCACACTGTAAACCACTCAGAGATCTAAGCAACATGGATGGTGTTGAGCAAGAAGTTTCAACACATACTGCATCTCTCCTAAGCAACAGGCCCTAGTTGCTCATCATCTCCGTGTGCACTCACTCCCTTGCTCCCTCAGCAATCTGACCTTCCCCTCAGGATCTCAGTGGGATCAGTGCAGATGATGCCCCTCATCCCACATCTAGCTGCTTCACAGCAAGAAGCCTGGGAGCAGAGCGAGGACCTGGGGAGGTGACAATCACTGCATGCACCTTTGACTGACAACTGGAAACAAGTGCAGGAGAGTAACAGCCAGGAGAAAACGGTGATTTCCACGCTGCAGTATCATCAGCTGGGCCCTGTGTTTCTTAGATAGAACTGAGTTTGTCTTGCTAACTGCCTACAAACTGGGCCCCATCTGCTGTTAGTCCTACATCGCATCTTTCTGGATGTGGATAATGTTACCCATTTCCTGTATGAATGACTGGGACACATGGGAAGGGTGGAAAGGAAGGAAGTGACTTTAGCTAATGGTGAGCCTTGGAATATTATGTTCTGCTTGGAATCAGAACTTAAGGAGAACTGTAGAAAAGCTTAGGGGAAATCAAGAAATGATTAAAGGGATAGGAAATGGAAACTCTGAAGATAGGATAAAGGCATCAGTCACTTAGCCCAGAGGAAGAAGACTGGGGCGACCTTACCTCTGGGAGCACATAAAGGTTGTCGTTGGGAAGGCTGAGCAGCTGTTTTCCATTTGTACAAATGAAAAGAAATGCACTCGAACCATAAAAGATTTGGGCCAGACATAAGGAAGAACTTCCCAAGCTTAAACTGATTAGGCATAATAAGAGGTTTCAGGCTTCCATTAAAAAAATCTTTTAAACCAATGTTTAGGATTCTTAAGTAGAGAAATCTGTTCTTTAAAGTTTAAGATGCATTATATACTATTCATATTGAACATGCAGAAAGCTAACACAGTAATTTCTTCTTTCCAAATCTAGCATTCCTAGGTGCTTCTTAATATCAGACACACCCAGCAATAGACACAAAATCTTAAAGAACCAGTGAGTTCAGTATTAGGGCACACAGGCAGGACAAACAGCACAACCCACGTCTCATTCCCTAGTTCAGAGTATCTGCTGGACAGCGTCCCATTAAGGGCCTCACACGGTTTACTCCATGACTGACCGACAATTCCATTAGCAATAACATGTGGGTGTCTATCCCACAGAACTGTCAAGTTGACTTCTTGCCACATCAACATGCACAAGTGACAGGGGCACATCTTGCCGATACCTCACGTTTATTTACCCCAGGCTGAGCTGCAATAAGAAGTAGCCAAAGCAGCTGATACAACCAATGCAGAGTGGAGGAACATTGGGAAAGGCCTTGGGAGTGGGGGTAGGGAACGCTCCACTCAAAGTTCAAAGAGCATATAGCAGAAGCACAGAAATCACTATGTAATAATGGTAATTCCAGATGTTTGTATAACTTAGAAAATTTCAAAAACACTTTCTTAACATTTAGGCTAAATTATAGGCATACTGATGAAAGGAGACATAATCATTCCACAGATTAAGATCAGAGCAAAACTAAACATCTTGGCCTGGCTTCATCATGGTGGGACAATTCAGGAAGTGCCTTTACACTGTCCCCCATTCTTCTAGGTCTTATTTTCCAGTGTCTAGAGGTCCTGGTTTGGAACCAACCGTCTCCTCATACATACCCCCTCTGGCTCTCATCACTGTTTGTCTCTTGTCTTTCTAGTAATGGCATGCTTTCTGCTCACTGAACTATGCCATGTATACAGCAAGAACTAAAATATCAATCAAATGACCACATTCCAGGAACCTCACATGCACCCCTTGTACTCCCTAAGAAATGCTTTTAGTTTCTTTTATTAGATGAAGTGAGAGAGGAAGAGAGATATTATCTAATGTTCCTAAGATGCTCTCCTCTACTCCACTGTGTAGGCCAGCATGGAAAGGCAGAAATGATGGCAGACCTCAGGGGACAGCTGTACATCTGATTCTCATCCAAATTCTTAATTCGTATTAAAAAAGACATTTTAGAATGTGAAATAGTTTCCCATTCATTGGACAGTTATTAAAGTCTCTTCCACGCCTTTAAGCACACGTGAGAAGCACCGCTGTCCACCAGCTCTAGGAAAAGCCGACTAGATCAAGAGCACACCTGCTGCTCAGGAGTGCTGGCTCTGATCCTGGGGTGTGCAGTGAGGGCCCAGGAAAAGTTGAGTGTGAACAAGCCAGACGAGTTGTGGAGGGTAACGAGAAGCAGGTGCAAAGGCCCGGGGCATAAAGGGGGACAAATGACATGAGGTCATACTGAGCAGAAAAGCAGAAAGGACTGGACTGTGAGGTCAAGGTATCTACACTCTGGGAGTTCCAGCATGCTAGTGAAGAAGTTATTCAGAACAGTGGCCATGGAGAGCTGCATTCAAATGGATGGTGGAGGTCGAGGGTAACAGAGATGAGCAAGGACAAGATCTGAGTTATAGGCATGGTAGAGGCTAGAGACTCCAGATACAGCTGACAGAGACTTCAAGTACATTATTCAAAAATAAGCTTTCCATCTAGGACCTGGATGATGAGTGGGGCAAAGGCTGGTGTTCCTGAGGGTGCTGTCAAGGTGGACCTCGCTCAAGAGCCCCTGCTCCAAATGCAGCTGCCATACTGGTCAGAACTGAAGACTTTACAGCTCAGTGATCCCCAACTCCCAGATTTAGCCTTTCACAGATTTTACCTTTTGTTAAAATAATAAAAGTCACTGAAGAAAATCTAGGAGACACTGCAAAGGAACTGGACCTTATTATTATACCCACTGCTATTATTCTGATTTTAACAAGATTTCTCTGAACAGCCTGGTTTTTATTTTGAAACATGCACTGTTTCAACTTGTATACATTGTTTTGAAAACTGCTTCCCCCCGCCCCAATTGACAGTATACTCCTCTAAGACAAATATATTCAAGTTTCTGATATGAGGAATGTTTCAACTGGGGAATCCCTGAATACATTCCAAGAAACAGAGGGGCCAGGAATGTCTCTGCCTGACACACCATTCAGCTAGATGAAAGTGGACATGCATACAGAACAGCACAATCAGCTCCATCAGGCTTTTCCTCTGGAAAACAAGCAAACCTCACTCATTCGTCCTGAGGCAGCTCAGTGTGCACCACAGTGCTGCATTGATGGAGCTCCAGAGTTACCGGCGCTGGCCTGTTTCTCTGTCAGAACACAGCTGCTGTTCAGAAACAAAATTACATCCCCAATCATCCTGCTGAACTGCTCTGCATCACAAACAAGACGAGAACGCAATTAATTACTTTGGAAATGAGTTGGACCCCACTAGGCTGAGGTAAAAATAAAATAAATTTCTTTGTACTTCCTAAGCCAGTGCTTGGAAACAGAGATGCTCGGACTGTTAATCACTTCAAAATTTTCATTCAGTTAGATGCCTACTGTCTCTAGGGGAACATAAATACTCGACATGTGCTCAATAATGGCAATAACCCCTGGCCAGAAATCAGGTCCATGCCAAACACCTGCCACAGGGAGAGCTACAACACTATTGCAGCAGATGAAATCTCCAGCCTTTGAAAGGTATTTTGGTTTAGTGCAAGAAAAAAAATTCTTTATGATCTCTCAAATGGTAGGTATTTACTCTCATATAGTTCTTGAACAACTCCATGAGTTAGCCATGTAGGAGAAAATGCAGGCACAACCTGGTGGTCAGCCTACTTGGCACAATATGCTTCTAAGAAGCATGGCACAGCAAGTTCCTGAGTATTCCCTGAAGTCAGAACACTAAACTGTGAAGTATCACAAGTAGCTGGCGGCTAGCGCATTGACAAGTCTGTAGTCTCCAAGTCTCCTTTTATGTGCTTAAGAGTGCTCACTGTCCAATCCAAAGTAACGTGCTAACCAATCACAGTTGACAGGCTCCCACTATCTGCAATACAGCAGACGCTGGTCCTTGAAACCATCTCTCGAGAGGTTCTTCTCCATACCCTTTACCAACAGTGTGATCCACCGCAGCAATGACAGCCTAGGCTCTTACTGTTCCTAAGCCCAGTCACAGGCAAGGAAATCAGGGGTCAGGAAGGCGAGGCACACTGACCCCTTTTTTACAGAAAGATACAAAGAGAGAGCAGAAGTTATTATCTCCCCCCTACTACAATGTCTCCTTGTCAGGGTCAGACTTGGAAAGCTTGCCAACTATCTTTCGTGGTTCTCCTTTTTTGGTTCTTTCTGGCCTTAAGGGGCCAGCTTTTTCATTTCTCCTTCTCATCATGCAGTGCATCTGCTGAGAAATGCCACCATTCCTAACATGTTTCGGATCCTGAATTGCTACTCTGGTCACAATTGAGTCCCTCCCTTCAGTGGTCCTTCCCACAGCAGGGAGCAAACACTGGCTAACAGCTGAAGTTCCTCATTCTGCACTTGGTGACTCTGGAGGTCCTGACTCTCCCAGCTACTGTAACCACTGGACTAATTTCCACTGGACAGGAGGATACATAAGAGAGAAATACCTAAAGGGAGGTTTTCTCTGTTTTTTTTTTCTTTTCTTTTCTTTTTTTTTTCCCTCCTCCTCTTCATTTTTTTTTTTTTTAAAGCTTTTCGAGACAGGGTTTCTCCACGTAGCCCTGACTGTCCTGGAACTCACTCTGTAACCCAGGCTGGCCTCAAACTCAGAGATCCACCTGTCTCTGCCTTTCCAGAGCTGGGATTACAGGCGTGCACCACCACACTCAGCTTAAAGATTCATTTTCAAAAAAATCTGTATTGAAGAAAGAAACTTTCACCTTATTTTGGAGAGTATGCTCTACTCTAGGATCAATATCAAATAATGTAAAAGTACTGTAATGGGGGAAAAAGCTTATCAGGTTCCGAATAAGGAAGTGTTCGTGTTACTATTATCTGATGAGGGTGTTTCACTCTTCAGTGTGTCACTATTTTTAAGTCATTTACACAAGCAATTAACGACTCTGCTATTTGCACTGTATAGAGTGTAACAAGCTGGAAGCAGGTCAATGAGATTTTTTTTTTTTTTTTTTTTTTTTTTGAGACAGGATTTCTCTATATAGCCCTGGCTGTCCTGGACTCATTTTGTAGACTAGGCTGGCCTCAAACAGAGATCCACCTGCCTAAAAAAAAAAATTTAAATTAACATTTCCTGTGTAGCCATTTCAATCCATGTCTTCTTGTCCGTCAATGTATAAAACCCCACACCTTCCAGACTCATAGTATTTGTATGAAGTGTATTTGATGATGAAACAGCTGAGGTACCAACCTAGAATTTATGGTGCTGTCTTCTAATTTGTTGGAGAAAAGGAAATAAGTTCTCTTCTCCCAAGAACAATGGGGACAAATGGAAGCAGCGGGGAGTCCAGAACAGGCTTTAAAAAAATGCCACAAAGGCCTGTCACAGAAACAAGTTATTAAATACATTGCACCAAAAGCATCAATCCTCTGGCAGGCCTTTCTGTGCTTCCTCAGTGCAAGTGGTAAAGCCCTGGCTGGAGAATGTTGTTGTTAGAGTTTTGGACCAGTCTGAAAGACAACAGTCCTTGGGAACATCAACTGCTTCAGAAAGTCCAAGGACAATTAGAGAGGCACCTGATTCTTCCTTCAGTGAAGTGCTCTGAGAAGACACACTACTGACAACCCCCACCAGGCAGACATTTAACTTCTATGGGTAAAAAGCTATGGCTCAAACTGTCTTATGCCTAGAAGTCAGGGGAGCGGCAATACAGGATTCCTGTGAACTACAGTCTAACACCACGGAGGCGGCAATACATTAGGAAGATAAAAGAGCACTGACAGCAGCAGCTGACATTTACTGAGCACTAATTTTGCCCCATATCCTGTCCTAATTACTCATAATCAATGAACTCATTTAATCTTTACAACCACCTACAAATCAGGCACTATTAATGGCTCTAATTTATACAAAAAACTCACTAGAGATCCAATGTCAGAGAGGATTCATCCAGGAGGTCCAGCTCCATGGCTGTAGATAGTACAGTCCCACCTCAGATCGCAGAGATGATAATGACCACCAAGTTTAAGGAATGCTTACTGTAATTCAGACTTAGTCAACTGCCCAGCACTGCTTCCAGGACATTGTACAGGTGAGGATGGGTGAAGAAGCACGAACACTCGAAGGACCTGAAACTCATTTAATTGCAGCAGAATTCACAGGGTTTTACGCTTCTCTTCTTGTCATCTGTTGTACTTTTGTGGATCTCCTGCATGTGTTCTAACAATAAGGAATCCTTCGACACCAAGCCATACTCTTAATCTCCCTCAGTTACAAACAGTGGGCACACACATGACCTTCAGTCACTTCAGTGGTCTAGAGTCCTGACCTTTCCTAGCAAAGGCCAAACCTTCTTGGTAGAATTCCGGGTGACAGCAAGGCAACTTTCGAGCTGTCTGAAGAAAAAGGGCAACTATCAACTTAATAGCTGTTCCAGTGCTACTCATAAGGGAACCTAGAGGTATTTTTAAAAAATGTAAAATATTATGCTCACAATTTTCAGTTTCAAATAGAACTTCCTAAAACTCTTGTAATATTTTGAACCTCCCATCCCCCACCAACACACAACTGCTCTTCCTAGAAGATCTCAGAGTATTCCCTACCCTGACACTATGGTGATCCAGTGATGAAGCACAATGTCTCATTCAAAGAGCCCTGCTTACAGAACTGCCAGAGACCCAGCAACAAGCTGGCACCTTAGGGAAGGTCTGTGTTTGATGAAAAGAGCAGAGTTGCACGTTTGGAAGTTACAAACTGTATAGAGTTAGGCATGGGGTGTAGTCTCTCTGAACCTTATCCACAAAATGAGGTTTAATTTAAAAACATTCACTGAAGCAAATGTGGGAACACACACATGTAATCCCAGCTCTTAGAAGCACGAGTCAGCACTGTAAACCAAGGTCAACACGGGCTACATAACAAGACCTGTCCACAAAGAAAAGATATGCATTCACTTCACGTATGCAAACCGCAGTGCTAGCTCCTGGGAACCCAAAAATGGGCAAACAGGGCGACTTCCTGCTTCTCACCTCTTGCCTAGTGAGAGCTGAAGACAAGAGCTCCTGCTCTGTGGGCATCCTGACGACTAGGTGAGGCCGCACTCTACAAGTGGTGGCTCTTCTTTGAGCCCACGTGAGCAGGTCCATTGTCTGTGTCCCTTTCCTCTGCAGAATCCCATGAACTGTTGGTTTTGGCTTTCATCCAAATTCTATGTGATCAATGGTATCTTTCTGTGGGGGCAGGAATGTGGTGCAGCTGCCAGCAGAAATGTCTGGACTAGAGAAAAGTGGGAAACACAGTAACAACTTGGAGGGAAGGAAGGAGAATCAGGGAAGGGCCTCAGTTCTCCTTTACCCAGCTCCTTGCCAGCAGACTTCAGCAAGGCCACTGATGAGCTAACAGTAACAGCAGTACCCTGTCACCCTCAAAGCACGCCCACCCCCTTTATCTTTTATTCCTCGTGAGATCTGTGAGCTGAACACTATTCTCAAGGTCAGAGAGTAAACAACAAACTGGGATTCAGATCCAATCTGACAGATGCCACTGTCTATTCTCTTAGCCACCAAACAGTGTGGCCAATGTGTTATTTGTTATTAATTAGAACACATGGAAACAGTTGGCTAGCCACTGTACTGTCTTTTGGCAGGAAACAGAAAGTAGGGGACAGAACTGAGCTTTCATCTTTAGCAAATTGTCCAAGGTCAAATAACTAAGTAAGCAATACACCGATGCCCTCATCACCCACATGGTCTCCCACCAGGAAGCCCTTCTCTAGTGGCAAAACAGAGCACAGGAAAGCCAATGTGAAGAGCATCAAGTGACACCTGAGGTGGTGATGACAGGAAGAGTTCTCCCGTAGAAGGTACATGTCAAGTCAACCTGTTACAGAAACATGCAGCTAGTATACACATTTGCTGATGTGTGGACTAGCAGTGTATCCAAACAATCTGATTTTCTCCCTCTAGCTCTGATGCCGAGGTCAGCACAGGAAGAACGGTAGAATGGAGGTTGAATAAGTTAACAGTGTCTGGACAGTGTATTAGCGACTTTCCTTGTTTCTGTGACAAAATAATCTGACTCAAGGGAACTCAGGGCAAAAGGGATTTTCCTTCGTTCCTGAGTTAAGGAGAAACAGTCCATCAGGGCAGGGAGGCACGGCCGTGGGAATGCAGAGCAGCTAGTCCACCGCAAAAGCAGTGATGAAGCAGAGAGAGAGTGGGAGTCTGGATGCAATCGGCCCCCATAAGCTCATAGAGTGACACTTGCAGGAGGTGTGGCTTTGTTGCAATAGGTATGGCCTTGTTTACGGAAGTGTGTCACTGTGGGGGCAGGCTTTGAGGTCTCATATGCTCAAGACCTGCCCAGTGTCCCAGACCACATTCTGTTGCCTGAGGGTCAAGATGTAGAACTCTCAGCTCCTTCTCCAGCATCACGTTTGCCTCCATGTTCCAACCATGATGATGATGGACTGAACCTCTGAACTGTAAGCCACCCAATTAAATGCTTTCCTTTATAAGAGCTGCCATGGTCCTGGTGTCTAGTCACCTCAATAGAAACCCTAAGACATACTGGCTCACTTGAATTCTTCATTTCTCTTTATTCATTCGCTCTGGGACCCCTGCCTATATGATGGTGTCACCCATGCTTAGGGTGGGCATTTCTTTCTCAGTTAAACCTCTCTAGGAACACATTCAAAGATGTAAGCAGAGAGGTATATCTTATAGGTGATTATAAATCCACTCATGTTGACAATGAACTTTAACATTAGAGACAACCTCAAAGTAACTACTAACTGGCCCGAGGATTTCAAGTATCAGGTGGGTAGGCTGGTTACAACCGGCATGACATTAAAAAATTTAGCAAGGTTGTCTGAGGAAGACCTAAGGTAAATGACACAATTCTGCAGGGATAAGGGACACAAATGATGTAACTGCTTAAAGATGAATGCGATAATCTTAAAAGAGTTTGCCAGGAACCTTCCGGATGGCAAGGTGATGATGGCGAGATGGGCAGGACCAGAAAGACAAGAGGTTCTGCAGAGTGAGTTTAGCAGGGCAAAGCCCCACAGGCCTCCATTTGTTTTCCCACTTTGGCGGTTAACAGCCAAGCTATAGCTCTCTTGGTGGTACCTCAGGTTCTTCATCTATGAAAGTAAAGTTAGGACACCATGGGCTATCGGGATGACTGAGTGAAATATATTTTACGGAGGAGCTGCACTTCTTTTAGTTCTCAACTGTAATGAACTAGTAATATAATGCACATCCACCTCTCATTTTGACTATCCTATTTGTAATTGACTGCATGCCTTAGCTTGTCAGGGACATCACTTAACCCAGGATTACTGAAATTTAACTCATTTTTCTCTAAGCAGAAGTTACTGGGTTAAATTGCACATATATTTTAAAAACTCTTGGTATACCCTTTGCAATTTCCATTATGGCCTTTATTCTCTTAGAAAATTTAAAAGATTTTTTTTTAAAGTTTTTAAGTTAGAAATGCCCTGTTTTTACTGTACACTCTAGCAACATGTTTGAAGATTTTACAAGCATTGTTCTGCTTTCTCTATTACTTTGTCAAGCAAAGAAAATCCTCCATTATCTTTGTAATTCACAGGCTCTTCAGGGTAACAATCAATTCTTTTTTCCTCAAAGTAAGATTATAAAATCAAGCCCTACCTAACATAGGCTGAGAGAGGGAAAAGAACAACAAACAAACAAACAAACAAACAAACAAACACATTCCTGCCAGAGATGCAGAGGCAGGCAGGTCACAATGGGACAATAGAAACCAGTAATTCTGAAGGATCGTCCTGAATGACATGTTCAGATTCACAAAGTAGAGGTATTTCATCTGTGCTGGCTAATTTTATGTCAATTTATACAAGCTAGAGTCACCTGAGAGGAGAGAATTCCAGCTGACAAAATGCCTCCATAAGACTGGGTATTAATCAGTGATGGGGCAGACCCCAGCCCATTGTGGGTGGGTGGTCCTGGGTTCTATAAGAAAACAGGCTGAAAAAGCCATGTGGAGCAAACTGGTAAGCAGCACCCCTCCCTAGTTTCTGTATCAGCTCCTGTCTCCCAGATTTCTGCCTTGTTTGAGTTCTTGCCTAGACTTCCTTTGATGAACTGTGATATGGAATCATAAGCAAAATAAACCCTTTCCTTCCCAAGTTGCTTTTGGTCCTGGTGTTTCATCACAGCAACAGGAACCTTAACCAAGGTGTCATCAAAAGTGCAGGCTTGTTCCCGCAGCTCATTTGGCCTCTAGTTGAGGAGGTTAGAAAACATGAGGACAGGTAGGAAAGTCTTGTGTACACTTACAGTTGCATGTGAGATGGTCAGGATCCCATTCTTTACTGCACACTTTCTTCTCTGCCACACCTTCCGGATCCTAGGGAACAAGTCAAACACAACTGGATATGGCACATGATTCACTGTGGGCTGTACAATCACACAGCCAGAGGCAAAACAGTAATTATGAAAAGCTGTCCCCAAATAAAACCAGCTTCCTTCCCCAAACCACACAAAACAGAATATCCTGGATGTTTGTTATTATACCAGATGCAAAGAAATTTAGATAGGCAAGCAGGTACAGATATGCTCATGGTAGACTGTTTCTGACAGTGACAATGGGAAAGAGAAGAAATTCCAGTGGCAGAAGTTCCCTTCTCTGGGATGGGGGTCCAGAGCTCTATTAGGGGACAGAGCTAGTAAGGATTCTTAACACATCTGTGAATCTTTTCTAAGAAGGCTCTGCTAGTATATTACTTCCATAATTAATAAACAATGGAACTTTAAAACTTAAAGACATCTACTATGCAAAGAACTGTCAGAGCTGCCTCAGGACATAGAGAAAAAAGGTTTGCATACTTTTCTTTGAGGGATGCTAGAGTCCTCCTAGAGACATTTCTTTGATTCTTCTGGGAAATTAAACTGTGTTAAAAACAGATGTGACATACTTTGAATATTTTGATCTGATGGTAGTAAAGGATAAAAAAAGAATCCAAACAGCTCCTATCAGCACATTTTCACATAGCCCTGGGCGTAGGCATAAGGCTGGACATGAGTAGACCTGCACACACGCACGCACACACACACACACACACAATGCAGCTGCCCTGGGACCACAGCCAGCAGCTCCACAGAAACAGGGACACCCCAGGCAAGGAAAGGAGTCAGGCCTTCTGTTGCCATAGAAGTAACAGCATCAGAGGCCACTAAAGGTTTTTTAGGCCTATAAACAGTATTCTGTTGTGCCTCCTCCCATTTCTTAAGTCAATCTTGTAAGAAGATTGCCACAAAACCAATTAAAACACTGTGATCATGTGCTTATTTAACTACTACAAGTAGTTTGCGCTTAACAGAGGGAAGGGAAAACCTACACCATTGGATCAGATGTAAATGGAACATATGCACAAAACGCTAGACTGCTTGGAAGGGCAAAAGAATCATTAACTGAGAAACTGTCCTCTAATTACAGCCAAATGACATCATTCTTCTCCAAGTACTAACTAGGGGCATGCCTGATCAGAGGAAGCATCTGTCAGTCATACCTGCATTTGGTTTATGTCATCAGCTCTGTGCAAGCGGTCCTGCATCTCATCTTACCCTTACAGGAACCTATTAAGACACCCCTTGCCTAGCCAACACCACCCACAGCCCTCCCTACCAATGACAAACTGCTGACTGGGAGGGAGGGATCAGTTCCTACTAGATTCATTTATTTTACTTAAAATTTTATTAGCTAGCTTTTCTTATGTATATACATTAAAGAAATACAATATAAAACAAATTCCAATTATTTTCAGGCACAGCTAATAAAACTGAGAAAATTAACAAAAAAGTACTCATCTTTCTGGCTGAGCTGCCTAATGAAGTGCTTCCTGGTCCCAAGACACCCCCCGCACAGGTGAGGGCAGCTGAATCCCACCTTTGTGAACACTTCCTCTTCAGCCCCCAGGAAAGTGAGCTCATACAACTAAATAAGTATTAGTGTTGACGCTGTTGACTACTGAGGCTACTATCGTGACCCCTTAGAGACCCTCTCAATCTGTATCATGAAAGTATCTGGGAATATTCTGAAAAAATAAGTAAAACAATTGCTCCTTTGTCTCTTAGTAAATGCCTGTGAGGCATACACTTTAAAAGTTATTAAAAATTAATTTTCCCCAAATTTTATAACATTTTTTAAATAATGAGTATTTCAATAATTGGGTCAAAATTACTCACATAGTGACCCTTGTATGAAAATGAAAATCATACAATATACCAGTGCTGTTAACAAAGAGGTCTTCAGAAGGATTTCAGTACTGTTATCTTTTCTAGAAATCACCCAAAGCAACTCTGAATTATTAGTACTCATCTCTCTGCCTGTGGGGCTATGGAGGATGGATATGCCTTCTTTTTTTCTAACTCTAAGATAAAATAGCTCTTTCTCCTCTGTTCCCTTCCTTCCCTGCTCTTTCTGGTACTAAACTGAACACAGGGCCTCGCCCATGCTGCCACTGAACCATATCTTCTCTTTCTTCATGTCTTGCCAACAGAAAGCGGGCTGCACGGGAGCCAAGGCAGAGTTCCCCTAAGCCTTTACCTTCTAGCATCTAGCAGTCTGCTTCAGATGCTAGAATATTTGATGTGTGTGTGGAGAAAAAAATGTTTGAAGGGGGAACAGAAAGAAAGAAGGGAAGACTCAGGACAAATGACTTTATGAATACAAAGGGGAGACACCTGCCATTCAGTCAGAACACCCAGGATGAAGTTTGGGCTCTCACTTCTTGTCAGTACAGTCCCAAGGGGTGCAGAGATGAGGAAGAGGTGCAGCAACACAGAACAGACGCTAACAGAGATGACTTCTAGGTTCAATTAAATAATATATATGAAAAAGACATCTACTCTTCCTGCAGTGTGTGGATGTTAAGCACTCGCCATGGTCAAGGGCACCTTTGTGATTTCAGGCGAAGAGTGACGTAAGTGGGAATGCTCTCCAGTTCTGCGGTGGAGGATGTGGCTAACAAGAGAACACTGATGTTTCTTGAAGACTAAAGGTCAGCGTCTTTCCGAGAGATGTCCCTTACATGGGGACAGGAAAAGAATGAGGCTTTAGCCTGGAGCCTTTTCTGCAACACATATGGGACTCAGTGATCTTCACACACTCGATCCGCAACTTGTGTTAGAATTTGGTCACTGTCAGCTGAAAACAGGAGCCAACCTAAAGTTGTGTCTTTGGGAGCTGGCATTTCCAGCCAATTGGCTGAGTGTTCAGCGAGCCAGGCACCGTGTCATTTGTGAGGATGCCTCTCTTTCTTCACACCTCATCAGCATACCCAAGTGACCCTGCTTTCACGGTTCAGAGCGTGGCTTTCACCACCTCTAGTGCTGTTATTATCTCCTTGTAGGCTTCCTGAGCAGCCTGTCTGGTTCCCTGTGTTGCTGCAGCCAGGAAGAATGTTTTAAAATGTCAGATTGGGATATTCCTCTGCTCAAAGATCTCCAATGACTCCTCTTTGCACCCGGGAGCTTCTGAAGGCCCTCCTGGATTGACTGCTCACCCCTTATGTCTTGTGACACACTTGTCTGCATCTATGCTAAACTCCTAGGTATTTGCCACAACTAGTAACATGTTCCAGGCTCCCCGCCCCTCCTCCGGGCTATCTGTAAAGGTTGTACCCCTCACACTTTCAGGGTTTTGCTCAAACATCACCTTAGTAAAGGCTTCCCTAACCTCCAGTGTGACAGCAAGAATACTGGCAGCCCCCATAGTCCCTGTACCTGTCTTGTGTTCTTTCTCACACAACACTGAGGTTATCTTCTGACCTAGCCGTCCTTACCCCCTCTTCTGTTTCCTTCCTTAGAGTATAAACTCTGGAAGGATGAGCACTTCCTTTTACTCAATGCTCTATATCCAGAGTCTTGATGAATGAGAGGATATGGAGGATTCCCAAAAGATATTTACTGGATGCATGAACAGGATGATGGGCAAAAAACAGTGATCCTAGACTTTTTAAAGATACTTACATTTTCAATAAATCAAAATAAAAACATATATACCTAAGATGAACCCAAGGGAAAGTAGTCAGAGAGCAAGCAGCTTTTCTTTTGAAAACAACAATTGGTAAAAGGGAATCACCCAGATTTTCCTTAGGTATTTACTTGAAGTAGACCAATTTAAGCAACTGAAATGGCGAAGGCAGGACTAGAGAGAAAGAATGGTACAGAGGAAGTGCAATGGCTGGCTGGGAAAGTGCTGTCTGCTAAGGGGACCCTAAAGCGCTTCAACGAGAAACAGAAATTCACTCAATTGCCCAGGCTGGTCTTAAACTTTTGATCCTCCTGCCTCAGTTTCCTGAATATTGTGATTACATGTGTGCCACCACATTCAGACCTGCTTCACAGTTCTGACAAGAGCACTGAGTGCTCTGTAGAAGTGAGACAGAGGGTGTTATGATCTGTTGGCCTGGTCTGTCACCTGGGTAGCCCCGCCCTCTACCACCAACCCCTCCTGCTTGCACCAGCCTTTGTTCTCTCTTTCTGTCTCTCTCAAGAGGTAACTTCTGCGCTCGCTCTCTCTCTCTCTCTCTCTCCTCTCTCTCTCTCTCTCTCTCTCTCTCTCTCTCTCTCTCTCTCTCTCTCTCTCTCCTTCCCCATTCTCCCCTTCCCTTTCCCTTCCATAACCCACTAAATAAACTATACCCACTTTCTCTACAAGGCATCTATCCATCTCTCACAAGCTGTGGCTCCTCATGGGAGCGGCTGCCCCGCCGAATCACCCCAGGTCTCTCACCTGTGGCCTCCCACAGTCTGTGGGTCCCACCTGCCTGGGAACTGCGGGGCAACTTTTACCTAAACCTTTACAGAAGGAGCCGTGTTGAATGACAACTACTTAGGCTGCTACAACAGTCTGATGAGAGCAGGTCATCCTGGAGTAGAAGCAGCTGAGATGGCAAGAGGCATATTATTTTTAGTTAGAAGAGGAAGGGGATATGATAGATTGGTTGTGACAGAGACAATGTCTGGGGTTACCACCAAGGTTAGGGTTTGGGCAGCCAAGTGCCATCTCAAGTAGAGAACATGACAATGATAAAGCAGAGCCGAGTTTCTCCTTTCTCAGTTTCCTAATCTTGCAGATTGTAAGACAATCACTGCTACTTTTAAAGACATGGGCTAGGTCAACTGTCTGAAGAGAACCAGCTCATAAAGCTTTAAGGTGCTTTCCCAGCAAAAGGCTGGACAAGATCCCAGTGGAGCACCTAGCAAGCATGCTGACCCCGTACTGGGCTAGCCAGGGCTGGACACATACCCATCACTCTTCTTCAGCAGGTACCCCTTCTTTTCACTGCCGTACTCCTTATTGCCCTGGAGCTGATGCATGCTGTATCCGCCTTGCCGGCTCTGAGAGTCCTGGAAAACAGAACCACAGACTAGCAAATGCTGGAGACTGCTCTGTTCAGACACTGAGCCTCTGCCTGTTGGTCTGTGTCTAAGAGAATTAAGGACATTTGGTAGTTGTTAAGTCCTCCCTTTTATTTTAGCAGAGGAAACAGGACATGTCAACATGTGCCAGACTCATAAAGAAAGACCTAGGCAGACCCAGGTCCAGGTTTATCTAGTTCAGTACCAGTTCAAACACACAAGAGACAGTACTATGTTTCAGCCCAGTTTCCACTCACAGCAGGAAGCAACGGGAAGGGTTAAGTGGAATCAGAAAGCAGGGACTGTGCAAGCTGGAAGCAAGTGCTCTTTCCTCAGGCTGTACCTGTTCTCCCTTATGTATGTGCTAGAATCCTCTAAATAAAAGGATAATCTCATTAAAAGGTTTCTGAGCAGGGTATGATAATTAGAATACAATTTTTCTATGTAACTAACTATACATTGAGCATGTATAATAAAAATATCTAAATTCTTAAAACTTTGATTACTGAAATATACAAAACAATCCTGTATTTGGGAGCATTTTTTTTATCTTTTGAGTTTTGTAACAGGGACTCACAGTTGGTAAACCATGCACACATTCCAGAATCCGAAAGACACATCCAAAAGTTTCTGGTTTCAAGCATTCAGGTAAGGAATACTTTGCCTACAGCACTCTGTGAAACAGACCTATGCCAACACGTTTAGTCTGAAATCAGCATTCTACAGCACGAGAAGTGTATGATATGGTAAAGAGCATGCACACGCCAGTAACAGACACAAACAAGCCTGGCTTCACTTTGACCTTCCACTGGTGCCTAACCACGGATTCTAAGAACAGACAGACTAGAAACAATGATAATACTATGACAATCCAAGAAGTAAAAGACAAAAGACAAACGAACAAACATCAACCAAAAACATGAAGTTGAACTGCGGCATGAGAACAAAGGTCTCTAGACACACAGTAGTACAACACATTCTCACAAAATATATTAACTTACTCTCCTAGACTTCGATCAGGAAGGGCAACGCAACACAGAAAGAAAGGCAGAACATTTGAAAATAGTTAATTGTGTTAAAAATTTTATCAGCCATAACTTAAGCAGTTTGTAAAATACACAGAGAAAATATCATTATAAAGATAAACCAGAGAATACACCCATGAACATTTAGAATTATAATAAACTTTGGATAACAGAACAGTAAAATAGTTACACTCCAATCAAGTTTTATGTATTTTAGTTCATGTGCAGTGAGAAGATAAACACAGCCAAGATGATGATGATGAGGTTAGGTGTACATTTCTCAGATAAATAAATGTTGACAACCCTCAAAATGTGGGAGCACAGGGAACCAAAGCCTCAGAGAAACCACAAAGAACTGAATACTTAGAAAATCTGAGCGCCACATATTGTGAAATCTTTATTCCTGTTTCCAAATTGAAAAGAAGTGTGTGTTGTATCTATGTACCTGCACCCACATGTGTATGTGTGTCCCTGCATGCCTGTATGCATGTATCTACACATATAGGCACCTATGTGTGTGGATGGAGGCTAGAAACCACGGTTAGGTGGCTTCCTACTCTTGTATTTTTTGAACAGAGTCTCTCACTAACCCTAGAAGCCATCACCAATGGGCTTGGTTATCTGGCCAGTAAGCCCTAGGGATTTTTCTGTCTCTATATGTCCACGGCTGGGATTATGGGGATACTCCTTTTGTTTGCTTTTTATGTGGGAGCTGGGGTTCAAACTCAGGTCTTCATAACTTTGTAGCAAGTGTTTTATGCCCCTCCCCACGCAATCATCTTTCCAGTCCCTAAAGAGAGGAGAATAATGTGTCCAGTTACAAAAAGTAACTGAAATTTAATGGTACAGAAGGATAACAGCCACCTTAGCCTTTGGTTATTACTCATGACTTGTTCCCAGCACATGTTTGAAGGTCAGGAGCTTCTCTTGACATTCAAGATTCTTTTAGGTCAAACTGTGTGCTCAGTGATGCAAATGGTTATTAGGAATGGTTAGAGAAAAACTGCCAGGACAATATACCTTTGTAAAACTATCCTATAGGTGATTAAACTGTGCTTAAAACCAGGCTCCAAATGGCTCCTTGGGCCAGGAGAGATTTGGGATCCCTGAAATAAGACTCGGGGAGGAAGGGGGAGTGCTCACACTCTAACCATTCACTGCCCTGCTCTCACAGTGGGTTTTACCAGGTAGTCTAACTTCTATGAAAGAGGTTGCAAGTGATAATCTTTTTTTTTCTGACTATCTTCCTTTCTTTTATTTTATTAACATTTGTTTTATTTGTAGGAGTGTTTTGACTACCATGTAAGTCTGTGTACCAAATGAATGCATAATTCAGAATCAGATCCCCTGAAACTGGAGTTATGAGTGGCCATGAGCCATCATATGGGTGCTGGGAACTGAACCCGGGACTTCTGCTAGAGAAGCAAGAGTTCTCAACTGCTGACTCATCTCTCTAGCCCTTCTTCCTTAATCTAAAGAACTTCATTTTCAATAGACCATACTTCTTCCATAAAATTGGATAAATCAGATTATCTGGGGTAGAGGTGTGGTACAGAATGACATCTAGCGATGACTTGCAAAATTTACTAATTTTAACTTTTTAAAACTTCCTTTTACATGTGTTTATGTATTCATTTAGATATTTATTTAGTGTGTGAGTCTGTGTGGGCCACGGAAGAGGGTAACTCCCACGAGTCAGTTCTCTCCCGCCATCATGTGGGTACCAGGAACTGAACTTAGGTCACAGTCTTGGTGGCAAGCACCTTCACCTAGCGAGCAATCTTGCCAACTTCTAGTTTCCTTTTAGAACCATGGTCTTGGTCAGCACAGTAATGTGGCTACTAAATCCTCCCAACTCTATATTTTGACATTCTGTATAAATTCAGAATTTGCTAATTAATAAGCTTCATGGGTAAATAAAAGCATATAAATTATTATTGCTGCATTGAGAAATAATGCCATTCAGCTTTCTTAGTAGAAGTATTATCAATAAATGAAAAGATGAATTTAATTTTGAAAAAGCAGATTCTGGAAATTATCAGCATGACTCATAAGTTAACACATACAACTGAAGAATGAAATAGGTGTTGAGTTCTTTGATGGCAATGACAGAAATCAACCAAGTATTCAGGAGAGAAAAATGCAAATCCCAAACTCATTTAGGCAAAGATTCCTAACATTGAAATAAACAATGAACTTGAAACCTTTAGGCAATTTTATGCTATGAGCTAAGAAATGTATCTTCCCTACTGATTTTTAATTCAACCTCTTACACCTAGTAGAGATAGAGAAACCACTTTATTTGAAGCCACACTGACATGTAAAATGCACCATTAATCTGTAAAAACTTCATCTCTCTGAGCTGAATGCAATTCCCAGTCACTGATTTAATGGGCTTGGGAAAGCTTTTAGTATTCAACTGAAAACAAAACCACCACAGAACTTCAGATTCACGGCAACAGGTGTGGTTGTTGAGTAAGAATCCCGTCTACTCTGTGAATAAACTTTGGGTAGTGTTTGGCATACCGAGGAGAGTGAGGAACAACACGTGGAGTCCATCAGCTTGCATCCACACCGTGAAGGACTGGCTACTCAGGGCCCATTAGCTTTTAAATACTTCTGTGTTACAAACACCCCACGTGTAAATCACTGTTAGACACAGAAGAGTTACAGCCCTAGAAGTGCATGAGCAGTGCGCAGTCTTTCAGGAAGTTAAACCATTAGAAAAGTGAAGATAAGTCATCTCACTGAACACTTTCCAAAAGACAACAAAAGTATGGTTTGTATGAGAAAAAGAATAAGCTTTCCAAGTATCTGGGAGCCTGTTTGGGGCTGTAATTCTTTTTCTTCTTTTGCATCTGTTTATTTGTGAGTGTTCCTGTGTGCTGAGGGCAAAGGACAACTTGTAGAAGTTGGCTCTCTCCACCACTGGGATCCAGGAATCAAACGCAGGTCATCAGTCTTAGTGGTATCTTGCTGGGCCATCTATCAAGCCTCCTAAAATTCTTGAAATTTCTTTTTCATTTTCAACTTGACATAATCTAGAACTACCTGGAAAGGGAGTCTCAAGGAGGGATTGGTTAAATCAGGTTGGCTTCTGGGTGAGTTTGTAAAGGCTTATCTTGTTTTAACTGAGATGGAAAGACCCACCCACCCTGGATGGTACCTAGGCAGAGGATCCCGGATTGTGTTAAGAGGAGAGAAAGTGGTCTTGAGCACTAGCATGCATTCATTAATTCATGGCTTTCTGCTCTTTAACTGCTTTAAGTTTCTGCGCCTTGACATCCCTGTAATCACAGGCCTGAAACTGTGAGCCAAATAACCCCCTTTTTTCTTTTTTTTTTTTTAAAGATTTTTATTTATTTATTTATTATGTATACAACATTCTGCCTCCATGTGTGCCTGCAGGCCAGAAGAAGATGCCAGATCTCATTACAGATGGTTGTGAGCCACCATGTGGTTGCTGGGAATTGAACTCAGGTCCTCTGGAAGAACAGTTAATGCTCTTAACCACTGAGCCATCTCTCCAGCCCCCCCCCCCCCTTTTCTCTTAAGTTGCTGTATTTTATCGCAGCAACAGGAACCAAACCAAGACAGCTTCCTCTAACTGAGCCATGTTAGAAACTGGAAAGCCTAAGTAGGTCAGGTGACTTGCAGGGTGCTTTAATTCCTCATATAATCTTTCTGTTACTTTGCACTCTTCTCAAAAACTAAGGGGAGGACAAGAGCTCTCTGGTGGATGCTGTCCTTCACATGTACTCCCTGGTGGACAGTTTCTATTACCTCAAAGTCACTAAAAATCATTACCTGCTAAGTTAGTCTGCAACAAGAGGTAATAGCGTTAGACAAGGATGGGTGGCGATGCTGCGAAGGGTCAATTTTTTGCTGTAAAAATACTTGGGAGGTGCTGATGAAAACCCACTAATCAACCTGGGGTAGAATTAAATATCAATCACGTCGTGCTCATTTCATCACAGAGATACTCCTTTCATTATGAAACTTTGCTTTTTACCTAGCCTGAGCAGAATTCATCAATACCTATGGAAAACAAAGTGACTTTGTTTTTTTTTTTTTTTCCTGAGACAATGTCTATCTACAGGAACCCCAGGTAACAAAACAAAGGTAGGAAGTGGCTATGTGCAAACCAGCAGAGAAAAGTAATCACCAGTTTCTCGAGAGTCTACCCTTGTCTCCTTCCATTTGGGTCTTCTACTGCACATACACTGAGAAATCCTTCAAGGAGAGTATTACTCGTAGGGTTACATGTCGGTAGAGAGTACGCGTGCTTCAGTTTCTAATAGAGAAATTTTCCTGAGGCAGTCTGAGGCCTCTGACCACAGGCACAGTCATGGCCTTGGACTGTCTGAGGAGAGGTTTTGCCTCAATGCAAATGTTCCTGGGAATCAGGCCTGTTCTGACAGGAGAGCAGGAGAGTATCTACCATTAAAGGACACCAGACTTATCGCACTTTGCCAAACCTTCAAACATTTGTAAACCTTAACTTGGAGAAGAGGCTAAAAATTATTTTTAAATGATTACACATATTAGGTATATGGAGCCTTAGTGAAAAGGCTACAGGAAAGGGCTGGAGCAGGTTTTCATTGTGTCTTTCCAGGGCAGCAGTGAACAGAGGAATTTTTTCCTCTTTATTTAGGAATTTAAAAACAGTGAGACTGTCACTGTTGTAAGATATCACAAGGACCTGACAAAACAAATACATCTCTTAGGCAACCATTAAGCACTGTATTTAAAAACTGCACAAACAGGCACATTTGACTTTCTTCCATGCAACAATGCTATTTACCCCTTACAAGGAAGTCATGTCCCTTAGCACAACATCCAATATATTTCATAATAATCAAGCCTGGATTTTTTTATCTTAGAATCTCATTTTTTACTTCTCTACCCCTTCTCCTCTCAAAATTTGTACTCCCTAGAAAACAGAGAGCTTTCCAGTTTTCCCCGGCTGCAGTGTATCTCAAACAGGAGGGAGGACACTTAGGCATGACTTCATGCTGCTGATTTGTTCTACAAGCTCCTAAAAGGGACCTAAGCTTAGTATGTAAACTAGAACTAGACCCATAGCATATATCAGTGCCTGGAAAAAGGACATTTGTAACTAAGGCTCAGAGCTGCGTTCTTCTAAATCCACCATGTATTCAACTTCTACAGTTTCAACATCCTGGGGCCATCTCAACTGGGTTGTCCTAACTCTGGGGCCAAACTTCTAAAGGACTGTAACAAAACATTTCCTTAATTCTCTGGTAAAAGGAAAGACCATTTCTGACTTCCCAGAATAATGGGCATGGTCTTAACATAAAGAAAAATCCAAGGCTATAAAGTACTAGAATCCAGGGTACTATTTATTTATGCAGAGGTGAAGGAACATAATTTCTTTTAGAGACATGGTCTTACTATGTAGACCAGGCTGGCTCTGTGGTCACAGAGCTTTACCTGCCTCTTCCTCTCAGTGGTAAGGATTAAAGGCCTGTGCCACCTTACCTGGTGGGAGCACAATTTCTACATTGGGAATCACTATAGATTCACACACCTGTCTTTCATCTCATCTGTCCCCACAACCACCCCAGTAGGAAGCTATCAATGTGCCTGTTTCACAGACGGAGAAACAAAAAGAAATCACAAGCAGCCTCACTTACACTGTTAGCCCTGCTGGGAACATATAAACCACCTACTTCTTTCGGATCAAGCTGCAGAGAGGACTTTATTAGGTCTCGGAGTGCAGTTAGCTGTTTCTTTTCTTCATCTTGGGTTTGCTTTATCTAGGAATAAAGTCATACCCGATATTTATCATTTGTTTTTAAGAACAAAGCTTAATTATCCAAATATACCACTCATCAACAACTCAATTTCACAGTTGTAAGAGTAAGTTTCTTATTAAAGTATTCATACTGCCTTGCTTTTAATATAAGAGGCAGAGGCTAATCCTGAGAAAGTACCAGGGTTTAGAACTAGCAAATCATGTATGGACCAGGCTTTCTTACTAAACCATGGCGACCCCCCCCAACCCTAAAACCCTATATTAAACAAGGCTAAGAAATAATGCTAAGATCATTTATTTCTGGTATTTGAAAGGATGGGTAGAAAGGACAATATGATAGTAAATTTAAATGGACCAGAAGAAAATTATATAAATGAATGAGAAACCAAAGGCTAGAGCATAAACCACAAGGACCAGGATTGCTACTTTTTATTCTTGGGATTTAACTGTCATGGATCTATATTCACTAATGAAAAAAATAGACAAAACAGGGATATTTGTTAAAAGGTTACACTAAGAATTAGGCTGACCATTCATGATCTGAAATGCCTGGAAGCAGTACCGCTTCATATTTTCTTGTATTTTGGAATATTGCATATATACATATATATGCAATATATATGCAATATATATATATATATATATATATAGAGAGAGAGAGAGAGAGAGAGAGAGCTCTCAAGGGTGGGACCGAAGTCTAAATATGTAATTGAATTGTTTCACATAACCTTAAAAAAACAGGCTAAAAACAATATCCTACTACATATAGTTTCTGACATGTTTGCACTCTATTTTGATTACAATGCGTTCATATGTGGGATTTTCTTTTTACACTGTTATGCTGTTGGTCCTCAGAGTTTCAGATTTTAGAGCACTTTTCATCAGGAAAGCCTAATTTGTTACTTGTAACTCTAAAACCTTTTCTAAAAGTATATACTCATATTCCTAATATATTTTCTTTTTTAATATTTATCAGCCAAGTTACTTATAAGTAATAATTATGCCATCTCTATGTAGACATTCCTCTCCCCTTTGGAGAAATTTAATTTTTGATTTCTTAAATGTTCCTTCCCATTCTTCACAGCCTTCAAATGTTCACTGCTAAAACTAAGGCTTGCTTGTTGGTTTATACTGCTTAATACCCATCTGATACATATTTCAAATGTCCTGACGCTTATAACAAGTTAAATGTGCATGCTACATAGAGAACTTACATTGTATAAGTCAGCAGCCAGCTTTTCTATGTACTGTTTCAGTTTATCAGCTGTTTTCAAGCCATCCTGAAAGAAACTACAATGGAAAACGACAGTGACTTTACCAGTACTGAAAAGAAGGAACAGAATTGTGTGCATGCCCACACCCTCTCCCAGTAGTTTATATAAAATCAACATAAAACTAAGTTCAGCACTTACATAAAGATGTACCAACAAACAAATTATGGCTACTATTTGAAGTCTATTAGGAGAGATCACAGTCTGTACAAATGACCTTGCAGTCCTAACTGATTTCACATGTATTCTCGTCCACAAACAGATCACTTCCTTGTAGCTGGGCCATGCTTGAGTCAAAGAGAGAAAGACAAATTAGGCCCTGGCATAACAGAAGTCCAACTGGACGCTAGAGGTCCAGGCAGAAGGCAACATGTGCTAATCCCACAGGGTTTCAGTTACCAAGGGGTTGGAAAGCTGAATTCTATACCACAGAAATGTCAAGGGTGTGTTACTTGTCACTTTCCCCAAGGATAACAGAGCTGACAACTGAAGAGCCTTTACTACAAGCCAAGCAATTCACAAGTTCCGTTGGCTCAATTCTCAGGCATCAAGCATTTCAGCTTCCTCTGCATTCTGTACAAAGTGCACAGCAAAGATTATAACTTATGCTGTACACACAGTGGTGGGATTCAGATCCAGGACTGCCTGATACTTTATTCTCACAGCTAGCAATGAAGTAAGTCTTCTTCTTTCTTTTTTAATCCATCTATTTATTTTACATCCCAGCTGCAGCTCCCCCATCCTCCTCTCCCAGTCATCCACCTTGCTCGTACTCTCCCAATCCACTAGTCTTCTGTCTCCATCCAGGGAAGGACAGGTCTCCCATGAGCATCAATAAAACATGGCATATCAAGCCACAGTAAAGCTAAGCACCCGCCCATCTTTTAAAGCTGGGTGACTCAGTATGACGAGTAGGGTCCCAAAAGCCAGTAAAGGAGTTGGAGACAGCCTGTTTCCACTGTTAGAAATCCCACAAGTGGATCAAGCTACACAACTGTAACATATATGCAGAATGCTGAGGTCAGTCCCATGCAGGCTCCCTGGTTTTTAGCTCAGTCTCTGCGAGTCCTTAGGTTAGGGGGTTATGTGAGCCTTCCTATGGTATCCTTAACCCTGCTGGCTCCTACACTCCTTTCTCCTCCTCCAAAGGATTCCCGAACTCTGCCTAATGTTTGGCTGTGGGTCTCTGCACCTGATTCTATCTGTTGCTGGATGACACCTCTCCAACGACAATTGGGCCAGGCACCAATCTGGTCACAGGAGATGGCGAGTTCAAGGCTACTTATCAGTCTAAGCTGAAGTCCTCCCCATAGACTCCTTGGAGATTCCCAAGCCAGACTTCTGCCTGATCCTGAAATGTGCCCACTCCCCCACATCCTGACTGCGTATGTTCTCATCCCTACCCTCCCTCAGTCCACTCACGAAATCTCTTCTATTTCTTTTTCCCAGGGAGATCTGGGTGTCCCCCACATGAATCCTCTTTACCTAGTCTCTCTGGTCTGTGGATTGATTTTCAGTTAATAACCACTTATGAATGAGTACATAGCATCATACCATACCATGTTTGATGTTCTTATCTTGGGCAAGTGAAGTTACCTCTGTGTGGTGTGTGTGTGGTGTGTGTGTGTGTGTGTGTGTGTGTGAGAGAGAGAGAGAGAGAGAGAGAGAGAGAGAGAGAGAGAGAGAGAGAGATATTCCTCAGGATCCTCACCTGCAGCTCAGTTTATAAAAATAAACCATAGTGCACTGGTGTTTGGAATCGACATGCTCCGCTGCCCTGTCTCTAAGTCGTGCCTACCCACAGTGGATTGCTTACCCACACACTTTATCTGCCTTGTCTCTCCAATATGATGAGGATCATCTTCCTGCCACACCGCAGTGCTCCTAGAGCAATGCAAAGCCCAGTAGCCAAGAAAGGAATTTTAGTCTACTTTGGGATCCACACAAAGTCTCTCAAAGTCTGGTTTCCCAGGCCTCTATTCCTTGCATCCTAGCTAATGGGCTGACCTTTTCCTCCCCTTGGTTTCTGTGGCTATCAAGTCTATACTGATACTGGTCATATCTGAATTAAAATGTCCTGACTCTATGACGCAGAAGAGAAATCACATGTGCAAACTGGCGAGTCCACACGCCAGGGCTGTTACTCTGCAGTAGAATGGGTGTGATGACATAGAGTAGTGTGTGTGACTGCTCTTGCCTCACAAATCACAATACATCTGTGGTAGAAGGAGTGGGCGGTTTGTTTGGAAAGTAGGATGTTATTGGCAATGTTCATGTGTGAGCAACAGTGTGAGTGAGCTGGAACAGGTAGAGAGAGTTTGTTTCTGCTCTCTTTCCAATGCAAACACCGGATCCACACTGAGGTGCTACAATTCCACAGATATCACACAGCAAACTCCTTGGTGAGCACTGGCCGAGTCTAGGAAAACCATCTGGTAACGAGTGAGTGCTCAGAAAAAAAACTTTTAAATAAAAATATGAGTAGAGAATGTTTTATAGGACAACAACATGCATATTAAGGCCTTGAAGGGAATGACTGAGATAGAAGGAAGAATCTTGAAAGAAACTTCCCCAGCTTGGAGTTCCTGGGTCCAAAAACAGGACAACTTAGAGATAAGCCCTGCTCTCAGTCAGTCCTTCCACCTGACGTCTCAGAACCTCACTCCCACCCACCCCCAAGGAGCTTGTGCTGTGGGTCTGTCCTCCCGCTGATCTCTCTCTGATTAGGGGAAGACTGCTACCAGATCACAAAGGCCAAAGTTCAGCCGCCTTCCAAAGCCCACCAAGAAACAGTGGGTGGGAATGAACGTAAAAGTGACCGGGAAAATGACAAGAAAGGTGTGTGGGGAGGGGCAGTGTCAACAGAACGGTCTTGGTGACAAGGGCTTACGCACAAGCTGTGGGGACGACATCGCTTCAGACTAATCAAATATTTATCTATTGTGAGCTATGATTTTATATAAAATGCTGAGGAGGTAAGACAATGATACTGTTTCTCCTCTATTCAGTTGAGGAAAATAACTGTCTCACTATCGATAGTTACTAAATGAAAGGAAATTGAGAGAAGAGCAGTGAATCGAAGGGGCCCCCTGTTAAGTAATGCCACACTTACTTGCACTGTGCGTGATAATACTTGATAAGGTTCTGCAGCAGGTCCACACCCTTTTTGGTCTTGATTTCATTAACTTTAATGAGATACTGTTGAACAGAAAGCAAAATTTTATGTTGGTAACTCCAGACGTGGCTCTCAGGTTCACGAGGGAGAACACCACTCTCAAACCTGCACAAGTATGTGAGCTTTGTTTAGGGAAGGCTGCTGGGTGGGACACAGTGCGCACAAACGCAATTAGTGTTGGCGTTTGCAAAGATCTTACGATTAGTTTACTAGACAAGCAAGAAAGAGACGCGGCACAATGCCACTCCATAAAAACTGATTGCTTCCCCTTGGTGCGGTGGATCTCAAACTTCTATTGACACAGTCCTGAGAGAGGGACTGTTCTCTGCACAAAACAGGTGGGGCAGCAGTCTCTTCAAGAATGTTCCACAAGATATGGAAAACTTTAAACAAGGAGTTAACACAGAGGAGAAATGTCTATTAAAAAAAGAAGCAAGTACAAGAAAACAATAAAAATGAGTAGGTTGTAGTTAACCACACAGCACTGGCTTTGATTTTATCACTGGACAAAATTCTCTATTTCACACTATGCTTCTATCTCACTCGTTATAATGTAAGTAAAGATTCTAAATGGAAAAGGTCAAGGAGCCAAAGGTTTATGGGGAAGAAATAAAAGGAAGGAGGGCGGGGGGAAGGAAACTCAGGAGAAAAATTTAAGTTACACATTCTCCATTAGTATTCTGAAAGCTGGAAAGCATCTCCATCGCTCAAATTGCTTTATGAGTGTTCAAGTCAAGGGATACAGGTTTTGGTTGGGAATTAAGTTTGAGAACCACAGCTCTAAGTTAAAGGCAGCATGCTTTTTACTGCATTTTTCCATGAGCTCAGACTTCCTTACTGAATAGCTTCATTTAAACTTTCACTCAAGCTGGATCCATGCTTTGAGAAAACCACATGCTCCAAAGTTGTAATACTGCACCAGTATTACCTCCCGCTAGGACTCCCTCCCCCAGTCACTCACAAGCAACGTTGAAGTTCTCACCAATGAATCCTGTTTTGGCTTAAAGAGGTCCATAGGACCAAGGCTCAAAACATGAGACAACAGTGCAATGGCGGATCCCAAAGGGCTTGGAGAGAAAGGGAGATTAGAATCCTTAGGAAACAGTCCCTCTTCCAAGCATCAAACCTAGTCTGACTTGCAGGACAAGAGGCCAGGGTTAGGAAGGTCTGTTCTTACTTCACACATTTGGAGCTGAAAGAGGCGCCGTTCCTTTTCCATTTCTTCTTGCAATCTCTGCTCCGGTTATCTCTGTGCGTATCATTCCATGCTGTTTTGCATGCTCTCTTTTCTTCCTTCTTCATCTTGGTACTGCAGTAAAAACAGATGCCTCTTTAAAAAGATACCATTGCATGACCCCAAGTGTGAACCTAAGTGCAAACTTAACCCTGGATGATGATGTGCCAATGTGGGTCCGTTAGATGTATCACAAGTACCCTATTGGGAGTGGGGTGGGCTGTGATTATGGGGCAGTTGTGAATGGGTATGTGCAGAGAATAAATTGGAACTTTCATTATCTTCCATTCAAAAACACTGATTCTGAACTGGGGATGTAGCTTGGGGTAGAGTGTAAGACCTTGGGTTCAATCCTAATGAAGCAATGCAGTTTTTTTTTTTTTTTTTTTAAATAAATCTTTCCTTTAAACCAAACCACTGAGAGTTTAACTGCTAGTTAAGAGGCAATAGCTCTTACAGTGACAGAATTCAATCAGCAGAGGAAACAAACATCATGTGTACCTTATCTAGGAAGCTTCTCATACTTTCACTTGGATCTCAGATGTGTGATGGACAACACAGTTCTATGTTCTTGTTGACATGAGTAACTAAACAGTTACTTTTTCTAAGTTAAACAACTTTTTGATGAAAAAGAAGCAGAAAGTTAGAGACCTCAGAATTATTTAAAGATAAAATCCAAATGGCTTTTGTTTACTATGCTTAAAAACTGGTCAAAGATAATTTTTGATGTTGTCATATTTCCGTAGCATAGTTTAATTATTTTGCATCTTGTCATGATATTGTATAGGACAGGGCTGGGAGAAATCCATATGTCTGATTTTGGATTTTCAGCAAGGAGGGAAGGTCCTGTAAGTGAGGAAGAGAAGGGAGACTTAACCCTACACAAATTGACCCAGCAGTAGTAGCTGAGGGCAGTGATGATTGCTGTTTGGTACACAGTCTCTTCCAATAAATCTACTTTACTTGAAATGGACTTCAAATTTCAGAAATAGCCTTGATTTCCCAACTATGACTGCAAAAACAGACTGACATAACCTTTAAATTGTAGGGGTTGTAGAATGGGAAGCCAGCCTCCAGAGTGATAATTGTGTGTGCCACTTTAACTAGATCAGCACACCTACTTCTCAGCCCTTAAGAAGACGAACTAGATACCACTGCTAGTATCTTAGTTTATTGGTGCTCGGCCCTGTTTTCAACTTACTTCTCATGAAACTCACGACAACGACAATAAAACAAACAACAATCAGAACAAAGCATGACTTACAACTTCGTCTCATAATCTTTCCAGGCTTTGTCAAATGGCTTCTTGAGATCCTTTGGAAAGAGAAAACAAGAAAATGAAAACCGTCATTCATCTTTCCTCAATAAATAACTGAAAAAAAATCTGAACAAAATCAATTTTCTTTATGGAGATCTGAAACTACACTTGTATGGTTTACAGGCATGAAGTACGAGAGAGGCGTGCGGAAGGCGGGGCACTGCTGGTCCCATCAAAGAAGCAGGACCTTAAGATTCTGAGAGCCTGGCCCATGAAAATCACACAGGTAGAGGCCAGATTGGGAAGCAGCTTCTCTCCCACGCACTGAGGAGCTGACGCACTGAGTCAAAGCTGCCGTGTGAAACGGCGCATGTTCTCTAATGGCCATTTAGGGTTTTCAAGTTAAAGAACTACTATGCTTGTAAAGGTGGAAGGAAAAACCCCAAACAAACCCAGTCTTTTCAACTAAGACAGTGAAAATAACAATTTCTGACCACTTACTCCTTTGACTCCCTTCAGGTCTCCTTTAACAAGGAACTCCAAGGTGAAGATCACATTGTGGCTCAAACCCTGGAGCTGAAAAATCAAAATAAAGATGAGAGATGGTTAAAAAAAAATAATGCACAATGCACAGCGAAAGCTCATCCTGTTGGCTCCCCTAGCCAGGCTCAGTGAAGAGCTGTAGTTGTACTGTGTGTCTGCTGTGTGTACATGCCCCCTTCACTAGTGTGGGCCCCACACTGCAGCTGTAGGAACGAGGATGGAAGAGTGGCTGCAGATCACAGCGGAGACAGTGCTGTAGCACATACACACGGGCACAAACGACTTATTTCAGCACTTCCAGTGCAATGTCTACCAAGACTATGGAGGGAAGTGTGTAACTGGCTTTTACTATTTCTTTTTTTTGGGTTCTTACAGTACACACTGTATTTGCAATTATATTTATCCTGTCTCTCTCATGGATGAGATTAGATGCTTACTGATGACAGGAACCTTGACTGTGAGCTGTTCTGCTCACAGCTGTAGTCTGCTATTTATTATCATCATCATCATCATCATCATCATCATCATCATCATCATCATCATCGACAGGTCTGGCTATGTATTCCAAGCTGGCACTGAATTCAAATCTTTCTCCCTTGGCTTCCTGTGTGCTAGGATTATATTTCCCAGACATGCGCCACAACACTTAGCTAACACACATCCATATCTTCAAAGGTTTGGGGGACAGGTTTTCTACTGCTCTGAGGCAGTGTTCTGGACTTTAACAGAGGAGCATAAAGTAGAGTACAACACAGTATAAAGGAGAGTATAAGAGAAGAGTATAAAGTATACAGCTGGACAGAAGCAGCAGAGGAGAAAAAGGACGGTTTAAATGTAGCCAGCGTGACCCTGGTGATTGACTAGGAGACCCAAGCTTGCGAAGCTCTGCAAAACCAAAGCTAGATACATTCTGGGGTCTCCCCCTTTAGGGAAGCTTTTCTCTCCCCTATAAGCATGTGCATTTGTCAGCTTTTCACCCAGGCACCCAGGTTTCACTGAAAAATAATAATGCAGTGAGCCACACGTTATGCAGGCAGGACAAGATGAGCAGCCCACTACTGCTGCTCCTAGTGGGGTTCCTTTCTACACTGGCAGCAGACATGCAGGAAGGCTAAAGACTAGGGGATGTGAGGACAGCTAATGCTGCCCGATGGCCTGGGCCTGACCAGAGTGGAGGGACTGTGTCCTACTTACTGCCAGCAGCTGAAGATAGAGTGAAGCCAACACACACAACATTCAGATACCTGGTGAGTACTGAAAATGTGTTTGTTTGTTTTAATGCTAGGACACCAACTATGAATCAGGCAGTAAGGGGTGGCAGGGCAGGAAGAGAATGGCCTGTCCTTTGGCTTCTGCCTTCTCCCAGAGCTTCTCTATTGCTCACACCTGAGATTCTCATCAGCTCTATGTCATGCAACATCTTTCTTTGCCGTCTTTATTCTTTCATCTGAGGAAGGTTTTCCAGAGTGTACCACCAGAGGGCGCAGGATTCCTGCCAAGGCAATTCTGTCTGAGTGACTTTGCTATCAGCAGTACAGATACAATTCAGCTTAGCAAGCAGGCCAGACTGCAACACTCTGACACTGTTTATGAGAATCCACAATATAGTTTGGGAAGTAGGGGCAAAAAGACCCACTTAGAATGTAATGATTGTTAGCCCCCTTGGCCAAGGTCATCCATGACAACTGGGGCATCGTGAAGGACTCATGACCACAGTCCATGCCATCACTGCCACCCAGAAGACTGTGGATGGCCCCTCTGGGAAGCTGTGGCGAGACGGCCGTGGCGCTGCCCAGAACATCATCCCTGCATCCACTGGCGCTGCCAAGGCTATGGGCAAAGTCATCCCAGAGCTGAACGGGAAGCTCACGGGCATGGCCTTCTGTGTTCCTACCCCCAATGTATCTGCTGTGGAAATGAATTGCTGCCTGGAGAAGCTGCCAAGTATGAAGACATCAAGAAGGTAGTGAAACAGACATCTGAGGGTCCACTAAAGGGCATCCTGGGCTACACTAAAAACCAGGTTGTCTCCTGTGACTTCAACAGTGACGCCCACTCTTCCACCTTTGATGCTGGGGCTGGCATTGCTCTCAAAGACAACTTCTAAAGCTCATTTCCTGGTATGACAATGAGTTCGGCTACAGCAACAGAGTGGTCATGGCCCACATGACCTCCAAGGAATAAGAAGCCCACCCTGGACCACCCATCCAGCAAGGACACAGCAAGAGAGAGGCCCTCGGCTGCTGAGCAGTCCCTGTCCTAACTCAGCCCTTGACACTGAGCATCTCCCTCAGTTTCCATCCCAGAACCCCAGAATAACAGGAGGGGCTTAGGGAGCCCTACTCTCTTGAGTACTATCAATAAAGTTCACTGCACCCATTTAAAAAAATGTATGATTGTGGTCCTCAAAAAGAAAAAAAGGTTGAAAACCACAGGCCTTGGGCATGGCAGGGAGAAAATGAAGACTCACAGCCCTTTGCCTTAGACAAGAAACTGAAAAGATAGTTTGTTCGTAGCTTTCAATTTCATTCTGGAAGTACAAGCCCCCGGTACCCTCTTGTCCTAAGGCTCTAATGAGATACTGTGGATGATGTGGGGCCAACTTCATTCTTCACTAATCAAGCCAGCATCTACCTTTATGTTGTGAGCAACCCTGGCACCAACTTTACTCTTCAAGAAATTACCATCCTCCGCCACTTGTGTGGATGCCATTTGTTTACTGTCGTCTCCCCAGTGTACACACCAGCCTCTTGACAGTGGGGTCTGTGTGTCTATGGTTAAATCCCCCCAAATGTGAACACTGTACCATACTGAAATGCTGCTTCCAGCAGGACTTGCAGAAGGTATGAAATGCACCCAGCACTGTGTGTACAAGGCTCTCCTCCTACAGGGCTGCTCCTACGGATGGAAAGTGCCCAACAACAGGAGCTGGCTCAGGAAATTAGAGCACTAAAGAGAATCTACTTATCTGATATATTGGGGAATTAAAAAGTACTTACAGTGGACAAGTTTTAGTTTTGAAAAGATGGGGCAAATGTTGTATGTGTATATTACTTCTTTTTTAAAAGATTTATTTATTTTATGTATACCAGTGCTCTATCTGCATGCATGCCTTTATGACAGAAGAGGGCACCAGATCTTACTGCAGATGGGAATTAAACTCAGGACCTCTGGAAAAGCAGCTAATGCTCCTATCCTCTGAGCCATCTCTCCAGCCCGTGTGTGTGTGTGTGTGTGTGTGTGTGTGTGTGCGTGTGCGCGTGCCCGCACGCGCGCGCGCATAAATAAAACAAACAGCAATTTGCTGTTAGCAGTGCTCTGAAGGACACTGGAGTGGGGGAAATGCAGGAGAAAATGATTTTCTTCACTGACATTATTATTATTGTTGTTGTTGTTGTTATCTGTAGGACTGGGGAGATAGCTCAGTTGGTAAACGCTTCCCTCGCAAGCATGACGTTCTCCTGAGTTAGATGCTAGAAGCATCTAAAAGCGTCAAAAAACGGCACATCTATCTGTAGCACACACTTGGAATCCTAGTGCTGGGAAGTAGGAGACAGGAGACTCCCTGGAACTCTGACCACCAGCTGGACCTACTTGGTGAGCCCTGGGCTAATGAGATAGTTCCAACCTCAACAAACAAGACAGCATTTGAGGAACACCAGCTGAGATTGTGCACAGGTATGTATAGGCAAACATTTGCATACATACTTGAACATCTTTTAAAAATAAGTAATGTATCGTTTGCTCAAAAACCCCAATATTGAAACAAGGTGAAAGACAGTGATTAGAAGCACATTTCAACGTTCAGCCCTAAATTATAGTTTTCAGCACTATCGTCAATCCTTTGTGAATGAAGCAAGAATGCAAGCCTACTGCTACCTCGACATGAAGGCTGTATTACAAAACACAGGAATTATGAAATCTGTGGTTGGTGCTAAAGGTGAAGGTTCTTCTGAAGATTAAGTCTCTCCAAAATCTATGCACTAACCACACTGAGTAACCAATGTCATCACTGTGGTTAAGCACTGGGTTGAGGCATGCACTGATGGAAAACCCCAAGAATTTAGAATTTCATTGTGGTCATCTACACACGTATTCTTGGGGCAGAGTAAGAAACCAAGCACACAATACATTATATATTAGAAATCTGGATTTCCCCGAGTAATTAAATTTGGGAAAAAGCCTGAGGAAAAAATAGTCAAATTTACCAACTCTTTCCAGCTTGCTTTCCCAGGAAAAGGTTTCTTCCCTTAGTGACAAGCAACTGGGAACTACCTGAGTGGCACCAGGAAGACAGCAGAGAAGTGCGGAACTTAGAAACACGCACTGAATGGTAGACTGTTTTTTTCTCTCTTGGAACTCTCAATAAAGTGAACATTTGCTCCACCAAATATTTCAGTGTGTTGCTTTTTGACAGCGGCAAATTGCATGAGTTTAATCTTAGGATTCTGGAGTCTCTGAGTATTTTTATTTTCTTACTATTTCAGAAATTTTCACAACCCAATAAAGTTCTGGCAAATAAGTATTGTCCCGACAGGCACAGGTAGTGTAATTAACAGAGAATCACAGGACTTTGGGAGGACAGCCTTCCTGTCGTCACTCATTAGATTTTAATGATGGTTTATGAAAAACGTAAAAACAAATTATAGATCACTTTGATCACACTTTACTAAAATTCTATTAATTATTTTTTATTAATTTTCCCAACTTTGAAACAAGTTTTTCTGTAGTAATCAAATCAATTAGAGTGCTTGGACATAATTCAAGAAACAGAATACTTCTGTTGAATGGTCTTTTCTGAGGCAAGAAGTCAGTGTGAGCTACACAGCAAGACCCAGTCTCAAATATCCATAACCCCACAGAAAATCCAAAACTATATTTCCATATTATTAAAAAAATAATGTGTTACACACCATTTCAGGAATGATGGTAGATTGGTGTTCCTAACAAATGACTATTCCTTACAAAAGGGCAGTCCTCTGCCAGGCCACATATCAAAACCTACCCCAAATTTGGCAGAAATTAGACAAGGAGGTGGGAATGTATCCTTCCATTATGCAAAAGGGATTTATTAAACATATAATTGTAATTAATACAGGCTTTGACAAAGTAACCACTCATGACTCACAAACTGCTGATGCTGACAGTCATTATAGCTATGGTCCGTCACAATCCCACCTAAAGGTGACACACATAAAAACAACCTCTCCTGTGTGCACAAAGACATATATTGTTTGACTTTTTACCCCTTCATAGTTTTCCAGAAGACACCATCTTATCTGTCTACTGACATATTACGTATCCCCTCTCAGAGGGTACACTTCTGAGGGAGAGGCACCCTTGGGATGGCCACAACAGGTGTATAGGAGCAGCACAGGCCACACTGCCCAACCCAAAGCCCTGCTGAACTTACAGCTGTGCCTAGGGAGCCCTGGGGTGCTGTCCCCTGGAAAAGGCCATCAGTGTCTCTTCCCCCTGCCTTGGAGGGGAAGGCAGCCTAGCTCTACGAATGGTCCTTCCTACACGTACATGAGGCTGTGTTAATTAACGAGGACATAATTTGCTTGCTTTGTCATCTCAAGCTAATTCTGACAGGCTCTTTCCCCTGCCCCTTGGTTCTCTTTCCTCCTCTGCAGAAAGAAACAGTTTCTCTCAAAGCAAAGCTAATGCAAATCTGCTGACTTGCTCAACACTTTGGAAAATCCAATTAAAATAATGAGCCAGCTCCCGCAGTTAAATCGGCAATTCCCTGGTATAAATTAGGTTTTCTGTCTAGAGTGTTAACTCCTTCACACCCTAGGCAGTAACCAAATATCTTAAAGTTATTTGAAAGGGGTGCCTGGAAATCATCATGCTAAACTAAAAAGGTCAGCCTTGGAAAGACAAATATTGTGTGTTCTTTCACACGTCAACTTTAGATTTAAATTCTCTCTCCTCTCTCTCTCTCTCTCTCTCTCTCTCTCTTCTCTCTCTCTCCTCTCTCTCCCTCTCCTCCTCTCTCTCTTCTCTCCTCTCTCTTTCCTCTCTCTCTTCTCTCCCTCCTCCTCTCCCGACTCTCTCTCTCCTCTCTCTCTCTCTCTCCCTCTCTTCTCTCTTTCTCTCTCTCTCTCTCTCTCACACACACACACACACGACTTCCAAGTACCTTTCTAAGGAAAAGGAGGCTGTAGGAAGAAAGAAAGCACTAAAAGGAGAGAAGACAATATATGTGACATGGAAGAAACCATTTGAGGAGAGAAAAGGGACCAATGAAGAGGGGCACCGGGTAGGGTGGTAGGAGGATGCAAAGGAAAACAAAACATAATGATACACATGTGTGAAATGCTCTAAAATCGTGCTGGTTAGGTCCTGCACCACATGCTCTCTACTGGTAAACCCCATGGTTTGGTTTGTCTGGTCATCCATCTGGCCGTCTCTTAAAGTAACACTGCATCCATTACGCTATGTTTCATCTGGCAGCACGGCCTGAATGTGATTAAAATGACAGAGGGCACTACGATAGCCTCTGTTACCTAAAGTTACCGGGGTCGAGAGAACTCTATAAAATGGGTCTCAGTCTCACTAGATTAATGAGGATACAAGCTCAGAGAGGTTAAGTAACTTGACCAAGACCAAAGCATGAAGAAAACAGATGGCTGGGTTATTATGAAGGCTTGCTTTACTCCAAAGGCTATTCTTATTTCCTCTGTCACGTTATAGGTCAGATCACTTTCCTAACTGAAACCCATTCCTGCTAACTAGTCAAATCCAAACTCCCAAGTTTACATCTGGCCCCACCAACCTTTTTCCTTGTCCCCATACCACCCAGTTCAGCAGCAACTTCCCTGTCAGAAAAAGGTTTTTACAAGTTGCTGAGCATTAACTCCTGTATTGGATATAGAGAATTCTCAAGTCATGAGCAACCTTTTCAGCTTCCTGTCCACTGACCTCTCTCCTTCTTTGAAACATACTTAATGATCTACAGGGGAGGTCCTTTGGTTGGCCACTGAAAAGGAACCTTCTGGGTTCCCAGGTGCTATCAGGGAGGCCTTGCCTACCTTCCCATCTGGTCTCCGATTGGCAAGAAGGCGAATGCTCAGCTCTGTACTCACAATACCTGTTTGTTCCTAGAGCAAAGCTTCTGGGAGGCAAGGGTTGGGCCTGCTTTACACCTGTGCATCAAGCTCTCTGTGCACTCAAGCTTCTAGCACAGCTGACTGAGTAAATAAACAAATAAACACATTCATCTCCAAAGCAGGTAGACAGTGCTGAGTCCTGAGCACTACAGAGTAGGAGCTCAGCTCTGGTTTGTGTGGAGTGTTCAGTATCAAAATGGCCAGGGAGGCCATGGGATATGCAGACTGCTCCTAGAATATGGCTGGAGGGGACAGACAGAAGAAGGGGCCCCTCTACCCAGAGGCTGTTAGCCTTTGTCTGACAATTGTGATTATGGAGGTCACTTTCCATCTCTGGCAATGCTGTAGTGAGCAATCTCTTCCATGTAGTTAATATCCTCTGCCTGACAAGAGTTACTGAGATACAAGTAGATACAGTAGGGGAAAAAAACCCTCAGACCCAATGGGCCACAACAATGGATGATGGAGCACATTACAAAGAGGTAAGTCTGGGCCGTTTCCTAACAAAGTGATACAAGAACAACTACCCTGTAGGTTGTCACTAGCCTAGAAGAGGCAGACGGCTGAATCATAAGTCCCATCAAAATTCTCGACTTTCTGTTAAGATTTCTATGAGCTACAAAACTTTGGGTACTGAGCAACGTACTCTTCTTAAAGAGCCTAAGCTATCTCAGGGATAGTGGCTTTCTTATGTTTTAAAAAAAATATTTTTATTAACTATTTGAGAATTTCATATGATGAATTTTAATTATATTCTTTCCCAAATCTTCCCTGTAAATGGTCCTGGATCCACTCCAACCTTCAACTTTCTGTCTCTTCCTTCTTTTTTTTTAAATGACTTTAATTTGTGCTGACTTTCAATCTGTACTGTCCATAAACTTTAGGTTATGAAGCCATCCACTGGAGCATGGTTGACTTACCAGAAGCCAAACAGCCTTAAAGAAAACTGACTCTCTCTCCTATAGAAGACACCAACTATTGTTAGCTCTCAGTCAAGGATGGTGGTTCAGGAACCCCTTCAACGTGGGTTTCTTAATTTGATCAGAGCAAGCAAGTAACCCACTAGGACAGCCAGGGCTTTGGGATGCATGCACTTTACTTCTTAACTGGTTCAACAAAAGTTATAGATGAAGACCAAGATAAAAGCAAGATAGAATCACAGACTACACAGAATTTTCAAATATTCTATTCTAGAGAGCAAACCAATAGAAAGTTCAAAATAGGAAATTAAGTGAATTATAGTAGAAATGTAAGACAGGAATGCCACAGCTATGAGAAGCAAATTTGAGGGCAGTGCCTCTGCATCCTGAAAATGATGGTAATAGAACAGTGCCCAGTTGCCTGCTGGCCGCATCCAGGTCTCCTCAGTTAGAAGGCTATAGACAGCTAGTTTCAGTATATAAAATAAAAAAACATTTTCAAAATGCGTAAGTGAAAACTCAGGTTATGAAACACAGCATTATGAACCTGACGTTGTTTTAAAAAGTTATTAATTTAAATTTATACATGAAAAAAAATGTCTGAATAAAAACGTTTACTGGTGACTTTTATCTTCATCTTGTCTCTTCTATTTTCCAAGTTTGCAACAATGAATGGTTATTTTTTTCTAAGAGAGTTAATAAGAAATGTACTACGGAAGCACAGAGGGCAGCCCCTTCACCAGTGCTTACATATTTATGGTGCTAAGGGCTGAAACCAAGGCTTTATTAATGCTATGCACAAAATATTCTCTAGCCCTCCTTTTACATTTTTTTTTTTTTTTTAAAAACAGAGTCCCGATATGGAGTTGAACCTAAATCCCCATGCGTCAACTTCCTGAGTAATTGTATTGCAGGCCTGTGTGGCCAGGAAAACGTTTGATCATTAATGCAAATTACAAATGAAATCAGTGTATAAAAGCAAAAACAATATGGTAATGAGTTTGAAGCAAAAAAGTTCAGCTTTCCCCTACATTAGGAAATTCCTAACTGGTGCAGGTGGCTCCCCAAGTATGTCCTGGACTAGCATTCTCAGTGCTGCTTAGAAACACCTCAGAACTGAAATCCCACATCTAATTAACCAGAACCTTTTGAGGATGGAGCCCAACAGCCCAAATCTTAGTAAGTTCTTGAAGTGAAATGAATTAAAGTATGAGAGCCACTGTCTGAGACAGGGCTGTCCACAGTAGACAATCCAAATTCCTGTCAAAGAGGAAACACCTCCAGTAAGAGAGGAAATCAACTTGTCTACTGTCTCAGGTGCAACTGTCATGAAGATGGAACAGACGTCAGAGACTGAAAAACCCAAGGTACACCATATGATTCTGACATCGTACAAGACTGAATTCAAAAGGGATTCCAATTTCCCTGGAAACATTACACAAAGAAAAAGTGTAGTGTGGGAGTAGAAGGGAATATGAAAATTCTTAAAACAATGCAAGTATATCATGTCTAATTTAAGTAAACAATGGGTTAATTTAATATCCCCTCCACAGAGAGAAAACAATGCACTGTTTCCTTTGCATCTCACCCAACTGGAGGACAACTACTCAGCTGGAAAGAAAAGGAAATCTCTAACAGTAAGCCAGAAAAGAAAGCAGAAGACCACAGCCATATACAGGGGTCTCGTCTTGGAAAGATAACCAGTTCTTGGCCAACCTTTGGACTTTAAATTTCATCTCATGCATATCATTTATAATTTTCCATGTGTGAATTACAACAAAAACATTCTGTGACATCGGGTAACATTTTTCTCGCCTCCTGTGGATGTCTCTATCACATATCTTATGCGTGTTTTGTAACAACTGATTCTGGAAAGACTTTAACACAACTTAAGATATCTGTAACAATCCAAATATAGGGGCACACCCAGGCTTAGTAGGATCAGGAGGAACAGTGATGCCCCCATGTAAACCTTACACCTTCAGTCACTTGATCAGAACCAGAGCCAAATGCTCCACTGAATGTTCTGCCCCTGAATGTTCTAAAGCGCTGCATTTGATCTTCATGGAAATGGTCAGAATTCAAAAAATCACCTCAAGGGTGAGTGTGATGAAGGCCAACCATGCATGAGAGGAATCTTAGGTTTACATCTGGGATACCAGTTGCTTCCAAGAAGCCAAAGAAGTCTCCCCTAGTCATGGAACCCCCAAAGCAGGGGCTCTGTAAAATTATGTCCCTATGGCTATCTTTACCTTTCTCTTTAAAATCAAAGTTTTCTTTAGAATGAGCTATCAAAATGTTTCATGCAACCATTCTCAAACAGAAAGGGACAGTCATGCCTACCACAGAGCCTGGCATATAGTGGGCATCTGGTAAAAGTCGCTAGGTTGAGGAACACTTTAGAAAGCCTGTATTCTTAGTACTGACTTCAATTTACATTCTGACCTCAATGTAGTATGCAATGCAAACCACTGCTGAATGCTATTTAGTGCCTCTTTTAAGGGAAACAGTTTCCACCAGCAGAAAAAAAAATGCTCTCATAAATACCCACCAAATTATTTGTACCTCAAGACAAGGGTTCCACTAGTGTGAAGCTGAGACACCCCTATTCTCTGGATGGGTGAGTGAGAAAATGGGTGACCTGCCTCTGCTGACCCAGGCTGTGACGCTGCAGAACAGAGATCTGAACTGCTATGTCCACCTTTGAAGTTACACTGTTTCTGCCAACTCTCGGTCCTGCCTGCCTTTCACTCTCAGCACAGCGGGAGCGATGAGGCAGCGGAAAGGCTACTTTCCTCTAGCGGCAGATTACCAAGACTGTCTGAAGCCTGGGTGAGCGGGACATTTCTTCACGTATCATAAGGGACCAAAGGAACAAAGGGCATCGTCTAAAACAAAAGGAGAGTATTACAACCAACTGGCTGGAAAACAATCATGATTATATAGTAAATATAATTACAAATGAATTCCAGAAGGGGAGAAGCAGGATGGAATTAAGAATAAACACAACTAAAGACATGGACCACCTGATCTAACAATATTTCTAAGTTAGCATTTCTCAAAGTGGTTCATTGGGAAGTTGGTATGTGTCTTGTATGTCAAAGTCGGTGATCAAGGAAGTTCAGAAGCAACGAATTGGTTAAGAATCTTCAGTATCACGTGTCTAAGCGTCCATCATACAAATGTGCATTGCAAGTCTCCTTGAGAAATATCTTCTTGGAGCAGAATTCTCACCAAAGAACAAGGCATGGAGTTAAGTTTTCCATTTCACTCACTTCGACTCTCCTGTTCCTAGACAGGAGCAGCAGATACAATGGACATGGCCAATGTCGAAAGTTGGGTAGCGTATACACAGCCCAAAGCACTGACCTTGTACACACAAGTGGAGCATGAACTAACTAGCCATGCTCCCCTTGATTATCTGTGCCCAGTGCTGTTGACATCAGCCCACAGGAAGAGGCCCTGACTTGACTGTATTCTCAAGTAGTTTGTTAGGTGTGAAGCGGGCGCCAGCCCTGTCTGAGGTCACTGGTATGTGCTGAGTAACGAAAGACTGAGCAACATTCCCCAGAAGAATCCAAAATAAGATTAAATCTGAAGCAGTTAGGGAGAATGAGAAAACCTAGGTAAGAGTTCATTCCTGGGATGAAAAGTGGGAAAGAAAGATAGGGTAAAAGGTCAAAGGCGTGACTGCCAGCCAGAGCTTCAAGGAATTCTCAGAGCCAAGGGAAACATCTGCATTTGCTTTACACAATGCACCTACAGATCAGGGCTAGGAAAAAGAACTCCAGAGTCTTCCAGGATTAAGAGCCACAAACAGAAAGTTAATTATCTTGGTGTCTGTCTTCTCCTTGCAACATCTGTGCTACTGCTTTAATTGTTTTAAAATCAGTACGACTTTTAACTTAATGGTAAATCTATGGCAGTAAGAGCACAGCATCCATATTTTCGGAGGTGGTGCAGTGTGCTGTAGAGGACACTCTGGGTTTGAAGAGCTCTTACAATTACTTGAGGTGGGATTCTATTTTCTTTGCAGCTACCAAGGATTGATCTAGGGAGTCAGTGAGGCAGAGACAATGGCAAAAAGCAATGCTCACCAAGTACTAACCAAGCAATCCTTTCCTTAGTTTTCTGGTCTGCCAGAGCAAGGAGAGCTAAAAACATCTGGAGCATTGTGAAAGTCTTCATAAGCCTACCTGGTTTCCTTTCTCCTGCATACCAAACCCTGTTGAAGAGCTGCTGTGTGCCTAATTCTCTGATTTATTCTTATTATGCGAACCAGATCCCTTCAGAAGACATGTGACAAGAGGAAACTAAATTACTATACTCACTCACAGCTGTGGCCAATACTCACTAACCCGTTCCAATACAATGTAAAGTGCTTTAATTACTGCATAGCACATAGCTAGCACACTATAAATACAAACTATAGTTACCTATCTCTATTTGGATAAGCAAAAGTTAACCATAAAATAAAAGCAATGTTACTGGCTTAGAGGCTCTGAGGATGAGACCAGATTAATTAGTTAATCAATTATGTAATTAATTTAAAGACAGTATCTCTTTACATTGTCCAGAGCGGCTAGTATTAAATGCTAACTGGTGACTAGGTTCTATCCCTTTCTTCCTTCCTCTTGTGTGGACCCACAGCTGTAATGCACGTCTTTCCCAGTTACAAATGCTGTTTTGTGTGTATACTTGAAGTTGAAGATCAGCTCACAACCACATACAGCATGGACACACTCCTGATAAAAGTGTGACCTGCCACATGAAAATTTTACAGGCTGAAAATCAATCCTAAGTCAGGTTAAAATCAATGATGGTGAAGTACAACCATTAGCTGAATTTCTATTTGAAGTCTTTTTTAATGTACAATAGCTTGTACTAATTTAAAACTCAGCCGGGACTATGCACAACTTCTGTACACTGGATATATTTATTATACAGAAACTCTGTACTAATGAGAAAAACTACAAGTCATTAGTTATGGATGGTCTGGCTACATAAGATATACTATGTAGCCTATGAAAATAACTGGCCAGTTTTATTTGTATGTCACAGAGTGCTAACAAGCTTCTAAAACAACTGAACAACAAAAAAGTACTAAGAGCTTCTGAAATAAATACACGATGCACATTTTTGTTGGTACCCAACCCCATCATGACAGACTGCATTTCACTGATGAGCTCTGACTGGGAGTGGGACTCAAGGCAGTCTTTGATTCACTTCATTTCAGCCTGGCGTGCACTGTCTCACTGCAGAGGGAACACTGTTCAATGATAAGCTTCAGCTGGAGGAGCCTTGGAGGCATTACAGGGTACATGGCACCTACATACACTGTCACCCATCTAAAACACAAACCCTCAATCTCCAGATTATCCAACTCTAAGGAATTTGGACAACATAAAATATTTATAATATACATTTGTAATATTATGTAAGCCATTAGTATCAATCTAAATGTCTAAGATTGTTCAAAAGGAATATTACATTAAAATGTCAGACACTAAAGTTATCTAGTAATATTTTTTATCTTTTCCCATATTCCCATTTATGTGATAGTAAACACATGTAACTATCATAATAAAAAAAGAAAAACACCTCAAATCCTTTCCCCTTGCTCATCAGTCCCCACCCGATGGACAGATTTCACTAACAGAATGTACCACAGTACTAACTGGTGACCAGGGCATGAGGGGCTATGCAGTACAATTATGGATTTTCTTTCTGTGAAAAGAAGAGATCTTAGATGGGGAGCCCAGAACCTACAGATACATCTACAACACAACTCCTTCACCTAATGCGCACGGAACATCATCAAAGAGAGGATGGGAGAGATTACAAGAGCCAGAGGACAAAGAAATCTGTTGTGAGATTGTGTCTTCTAGAAACGATGGGGAAGCCTCACCTATGATACCTCAATAACATGGCTACCTAAACAAGACCTGAACTTGTTCTAAATCCACCAGACAGGAACCTCACAGTCTTGACCTCTAGACAAAGAACTGGAGGCAACAAAAGAATGTTCCAAGTGGGAAATGGTCTCCTGAGGAATGAGCCCTTCATTGGTTATCCCATACCGAGCAGTCAGACCTGGAATCATACACACAACACTAAGTGGGCTGTGCAGTTTGGCAGGTTATTCTCTCTCCTCTGTCTCTGTCCCTCTCTCACACACACACAGCAACAGTAATAATAAAACAGGGGCCATGAGTTTGAGAGGAAACAAGGGGTCCAGGTCATAGGAGGGACTGAAAAATGAAAAGGGAAAATGATATAATTATATTTTAATTTGAATTTTAAAAAAGATGAGATCTTCAAAGATGCATCAGAGTTCAGGGCACCAGCAGTTATTCACTTACCACTGGGTATAACTATCATTCCCTCTACTCTGTTTAACATTTCAAAGAAAATTCTCAAAAATAATGTGATAAAAATCTAGATCCAATGTATGTTTTCAGCTATTTTCATCTGGAGGGAAAGAAACTTAAACATAACAAAAATAAAACAAAACAAAATAATCCTTAATCCAAACCACAACATTCTACAGTCAGAAACTGTAAACAGGAAGTGCTCTGCAGCTGCGGAACTTTCTGCTCTGCTCCAGCAGCTCTGAAGCAATAACTGCCCTCAACTGCTAAATGACAAGCAGCAGAGCCCTGCAAAGGCAGGCAGAGAAGAGTCCTGGTGGACGAGACTCCATCTGGGCACAGCTCAGTACTGTTAACTACCGTCTCCACACAGCTGTAAGCCACTGCAGCACTGACTCTGGGAGCACAGCATTTAAATAGTGTCTTCTTACCACAGAGGATCAATTCCCCAGCGCAATTTTAAAGTTTGGGAACTTTAAATGTATGCGATGCTGTCTGTCTATGCTTTAACTTCCTTTGCTAGGATCACAGGACCTGCCAGCACTGTCCAGCAAACCAACCATTTTATTGTTTTCCTTTCAAAGGTTAAAGACATGAGCTTAATCTTGGTATTTCACGTTAAGTTTCAAAGCTGGGACAAAGGACTGAGGCAGTGGTGCCTGCTTAACAGATCAAAGCGGGATCAGGCTGCCAGGTTCTCCCAATATCCTTCACCTGTTACAGGGTATGGCTGGTATACATCACCCTCCACCCTGAACTTTCTAGCCCGGAGGCTGGGCCGCCCTTCCCCCAGAGGACCTTCCCTCTATAATCCAGACATTTTGGTTACCCTTTCCCATTCTGGACCTTTGGCCTCCTTGCTGCTGTACCTGTTTCCCTTCTTGCCCTGTCCCTTCCCTTCCCCCTCTCCCACATGGCCCAGCTCAGTCTGGACATAATCACTCTGGACTCTACCAAATATCTCTGACTTTGACTATGCTTTCCCATATATGTATCATGAACTTTCTCCTCTATCATACCTCAGGGCAGTCATGGCCTTTGCTCTCCTTTTTATTTCTTTTTTTTTTCATTCACTATATATTTAATAAAATAAACAACAAAATCAAACTCAGGAGTGGTCTACTTTTATCTATTTATTTTAAGAAAGTGCACTGAAAAGAAGTCCTTCTCACTAATATATTAAATGTTAAAGGGGCACCAGGGTAGGAGGGATGGAAGGGACCCACATTGCCACATAGGTGCTTTACAAAACTTCTGAGAATGGTACAACAGAAACTTCTAGAGGGAAGGGGCTCAGATGTGTATTCTCTCATTGCTAAATCCCTCTTTCGTAGTCACAGTATCTGTACAGAACAATCAATGCATTGTGAGTGATATGGCAAGGAGGATCATCAATCCCATTTTATAAAATTGATGAAACCAAGACTTGAGCATCTCCCAAGGCTTACAGGGAAGCAGCGGCTGGTGATCTTTGCTTTGAACCCTCTTCAGACATGTCAAAGGAAACAAGGAAACCAATTCATGTCCACACGTCTCTGGATCCTTACCACTAAGAGGCAGCATTTCCTAGACAAAAGAAACCTAATAGACCAACTTCAGGAAGTAGAGAGCAGATCGGTCTGGCTTCTCAGAATGAGAACCATATTAATGATGTTAGAAAAAGAAATTCACCAGGAGGGAAAAGCTGGCTCACAAGACCTAGGGAAGTGCAAAGAAAGCAAGCTGAAGACCACACACCCCAGCTACCTCAAGACCCAAGAGAGGCCACTGGACTTTGGTTTTGTACATTTCTTTTACAATGAAAATTGTAAAAGATGCTTTAGTAAACATCTGCTCTTCCTTCCAGGCTACAATTTAATACTTAGACTTTGATTTATAGCTTGAAAAATTTAAATTCAAAAAAATTAGAAAACACAGTATAAAGCAGCCCAGTTTACTCTTCAACCAGCTTCCCCAGAAACAACAGCTTTTATATATATATATATATATATATATATATATATATATATATATATATATATATTACCTTTTACAGTCTAGAAGCTGACAGAAGTATGAGAGTGACTAGACTACAGGCCTCATATGAATCCCACCAGTTCTTGCACAAGCTCTTCAGTCTCCTAAACAGCAGCAGCCATATCTTTGTACACAGTTTTAAGGAAGGTGTGATTATTCGTCTCTATAAAAAGCCCAGGACTTAACTTGGACCACAGAAAAGACGCAAAACAGACACATGCATGATTTTTAATATAAGAAAAAGCTCATTTTGCCTGGCCAAACACTCAGGCTAACAGACTGCAGGAAGGCTTTTCAAAAGGTGGTAGTCCTCTACGGTAAGTGGTTTCTATCAAATGGATCTATGACAAGATTACCAAGGCCACCGAAGCCCATCTACTTTTCTTAAATCTTAAAACACTTTTCTTGAAAGGACTTGCTTGTGTGGGGGTGGATAGGGGGTGTTGAAAGGAATTAAGGGAGGTTCCTTATTTCAAGAATGAGGATGCACAGCCAGAGCTACCTTCACACATGCAAGACATAATACAGACTGGGTGCATTTCCACTGCATGCTTGGCACTGAAAGCTTCGCCACTCTTAACCAGCTAAAACAAAGCTGTACGTATAGACAGGGCCTGCACAGGTCTCCATCAGATGGGGTCCTAGAGGTAAAGGAGAAGTGGACACGTGCTCTGGTCCCTAACCCAGAAGCAATCTGCAATCAATAAACACAAAGGAAAATCTGTTTTTCTCTAAGGGAGTCTCACTGGAGAAACAAACCACACTCTTTAGGGTAGGGTCTCATGCCCAGCAGTAGATGGCCAAGAGAAAGTGAACTCAACGCTACCTTTGGAGAGTCCTTGTCTGACAATGTCAAGTCCTGGCTTTTTATTTTCTTCCGGTTTTCAATTTTTATCTTATTTTAAATTTATTTTATACGTATTTTTATTCTCTCTTTTTACCCTACTGGTCCTTTGGATATGTATTCGGGCTTCCAGTTTAGTATTTTTATGGAATTCCTGAGTATATAAATGAGTGTATCTCTGAATCTGTATCTGTTTGTTATGCCTTTTGGGGGGCTCTCTGCTTTCTGTTTATTTGTTTTGTCCTCAGTGGTAAGTTTGTTTTCTGTCTTATCCCATCTTATTTGCTTATTATCCCTTACAAGCCCGTTTATTTTCTAATGAGACAGAAAGGGAGTGGAAGTAGGAAGGAACTGCAAGGATTAGAGGGAGGGGAAACCATAATCAGGATATATTATGTAGGGAAAAATTTATTTTCAATAAAAGGGGAAAAAACACACACAAAAAAATCTAAGAACAGATAACGTAAAACAGTAGCAATGGTAGAACATAGAAGACAGGTGGTTTCTCTCCCTTTAGTAAATCCATGCTGCTAGTGGCAAGGATACAAGGATAGAAATTTTACCCTGAGATTTGTGAAAAACAATGACACCTACAGTACTGTACAGTCTATTATTATTATTATTAATTTTTTTTTTTTTTACTTTTCACTCCTGGTACCAAGGGTTGAGGTGAGGGAGCAGTGACTTACTCTCCGCATGCGGTGGCGAGCCTATAGTTGTGCTTCATTGTATATAAGAAGACTTACCAGATTTTTCAGCAGCGTGGACAGTTCCTTTGTAAGTGTAGAAAACTTGACAAAAGCAGTGCCCAGGTCAGGGTTGTCTCTACTTAAAAAATTACTTCCAAACTTATCCAGAACTTGTGCATAGTTTTCTTCATTTTGTACATGATCTAAAAAAGAAACAAGGAAAAGGTACGAGCTGTTATTTGTCACAATGCAGAGTTCTTCTGAGTGTTTACAACTGGAACCTCTCAAAAGGAAAAGCAGAGAAAAGAGCATCAATTATTTATTGCACACATCTAGAGGTTGGCAGTACACTGAATGCTCTTTTCTTTTGAGACAGGGTCTGATGTATAGTTCAGGCCGGCCTTGGGCTTGCAACATTTTTTCCTGGAGTCTTCTCTTGTGATTACAGGTGCATGCCACCACACCTGGCTCCAGCTCATGCTCTCTTCTCCCCCACCTCCTGTTTCCTCCACAGCACTAAGCTCATTCATATACCAACTCATCCACTGACTCTCCAGTTATCTAAAGGAAAAATTATTATCACATACTCCAGCAATTAAGAAACTATGAAGAAATTCTCATTAGAAAACTCAGTCTTAGCCAGGCGTTAGCACACCTTTAGTCCCTTTACTCGGCAGGCAGAGTCAGGCAGATCTATGTGAGTTTGAGGACAGCCTGGTCTATAGAGCAAGCTCCAAAACAGCCAGGGCTACAGAGAAATCTTGTCTGGAAACAAAAATGAAAAAATAACACTCCCCCCCAAAAGAAAAAAAAAAACCTCAGTCTTGGAATGCAAAAGATAACCTCAAGTGTTCTAGCACATTTCTTTCTCTGCATCTAATCTTGATTCCTTTGTTTATTCCCTAGGTCTGCAGAACAGCACTTGTAAAATTTCTGTGCTTACTTCCCTAGTGGCATACAAGGAGTATTTGCCTTCTATTTAGGGATACATTTTCCTTCTAGTTCTTGTTTTCAAATATATAAACTGAGACCAACCTTGTAGGAATGTGGTGCCAAGGAACTGACAGGAAGCACACACATTTCTCAGTAGAGTGGATACACAAACAGTAGCCCCTACCCTCATGAACCACCTGCTGTCGTGTCTTCCAGGCCATTATCTTGATTATCTTGATCATCCTCCACCTCATGGCTGCTCCTCTCCACTGTCTTTACATCTACCTGACTTCATCATATTGGAAAACCTCTTCCTGTCTCTAGGACTTTAGTATTTTCTATCTATGCTTACTGCTTTGAGATCTCAAGTCTTACCACTTTACATGATTTGCAAAAGCTCTAAACCCAAAGCCCACCCCTAAAACATAAACTTACATATCTAAGTAGTTATCTGATACATCCGCTTGGATGCCCAATCAACAAGCTACAGTGGAGACTCGAGTCTTCTTCCCCGGGCCTTTTATCTCACTTAGTCATTGGCAAACAGCATTAGTGAAGCTCTAATGCAAAACTTGCCAAGTCATACTTGATTTTTCTTTCTCACACCTTGTACCTCAGAGTGGCCAAAGAAAACCACTGAGTATAGCAAGGTACCACCCAATCTGACAACTTCCCATCACCCCATGCTGATAACCTACCCAATATCCTCTTTTCTTCTGGTCTCTTGGTTGCTGCTCTTGTTTGTTATTAGAGCAGCATCCTGCATGGCCCTATTAGATCACACAGCAGATGTTAACTCCCATCACACACATAACCACTCAGGAGGAATCCCAGGCTCATGATCTTTACAGGCATATGGAAAGGAGCACAGTACCTCCCATATCCTGGAGCGAATGTGTGGCAGCTGGCTTAACTGGCAACTGAGTTGGAGGCGATATTCCTTTCATGTGCAAGCTTTTCAATTATTCCAGTTTACGTCAGATCTCCATCTCTCTATTCTTCAGTTTTGGTATACAAAGAATCTGCCATAACAATGCCTAGTGTATACACTAGGTGAATTGGTGACAAGTATCCATTAGAATTCTAAGCTTTCTTTTAGTTAGAAGGAACCTTCCCTGGCCTGTAATTCCCCATAGCTTTTCACATTATCTGTATACCTCTTTCCATACGAGGCATGAATTGCCTCTGGTCACCTCTGTATCCCTACTCAACAGACAATACTGTAGATTTCCCAAGGGGCTTAGGGTGAATTTCAGTTTGGCTTAGTAAGAATTTTTTAAGTCCTCTGAAATTTCTTAGGTTGTTTATCCCCAGTTACTCTACTGAAATGAAATGCTTAACTTTCAAACACTCCTCAATAACTGTACAGGAGCAATGGGCATTCATGAAACAGAACACTGGCCTGGGGAATACTGGGCAAGAAGCATTACTGTCAACCAGTGAGACCAGATGAAGCCCCAAAAGCCTTTTGCTCATCTCAGCGTTAAAAATTCATGACGCCTGCAGTGGCTGTAAGCATTTCTGGCTGAGATATTAAGGAAGATAAAACGCAGCTCTGGTTACTGCTCAGAAAAATAGAAAGGCCACATCAGCTCAACAACAGACTGTGTATGTCTGCCCCAAAGCAAAGCTTTCTGCCTGGGCCACAGAAGCCCACTCTGAGAATCCCACCTAACACTTCTTTCTGCTTTTGTAACCCAGTGGGAAACAATGAGGTTCACCTCAACCCTCCCAGGGGAGAAGACACCTCAGTGCTAAACACTGGCACACCAGCATTGTGCTTGTTTACTTGAAATAGTACTATGTTGCAAATGAAATGCATACAAATGTGTAGGTTGGCAGAGTATCTGCTACTCACTACCCAGATTCATAAAGACATTATTACGAATTGGTTCTGGAACCCCTTCCTGGGCATCCCACACAACTGCAATCTCTTTTCTTCCTCCCCTGACATCTATTACCCTGAAATAGAATTTCATGCAGAGGTTAGAAAGAATTATGAGAAGCCTGGCAGATCAGTGATGATGACTCACTGCAAAATCAGGCAGACTAAGCAGAGAGAGGTCATGGGAGGGAGGATTTGATTTGTGTTGAGAATGTTCTCTGGCCTAACTCTCTCTCTATAATATCTTATGTTCCTCATCACCAGATCTCTGCAAAGATGTGACAGATGAGAGGCAGAAAGACAGACTGGGTAAATAAGCACAGTCTAGGTCATAGATCTGGACTACCCATATAGTGCCTGTGTGTGCATTTGCATGCATCAATTGAGTGTGCTTCCAAGGACAGTGATACATCATATATATGTAATATTATGTTATGGACACAGATATTAAAATATAGGGTATAGTAAGTTGAATTTTGGGATAATCACACTAATGGTAGGAGTAGCATAAGCAAAGGTGCGCCAGTCATTGTTATTTCAGAGCCGTATGTAGGACCTAACAGCACAGGACCTGCTTTCATGTATTTTAAGTACATTTTAGCATATTGCATTATGAATTCTACTACAAACAATTTACTGAAAGCATTCTCCCGGGCCTCTCCCCCACCTTACACAATACCCCTACCTCTGTACAAAACTAAGAATTCTCTGGGAAATTCTCTTTCAGTGTGTAACAAGAATGAGAGGCAGTGGCATTGCTCTGGTAGAGGAAGTACCCAGGGCAGAGGCAGAGGGAGCAACAGTCAGCCATTTGAAGGTACTTCAGGGACACAGGAAAGGAGGAGGAAATAAAGGTTTTAAGGAAGACCATTAAAGAAATAGGTTTGCTACTAAAGAGAGGGACTAAAGGCACAGGGAATGCCCTCATCACTCCAAGAGATAAGAAAGCATAAAAAGATCCTTTATGATCTGTACTGGGAGACTTAGAAATAGCACTACAATGGGCAAGAGCCTTGGACGTCTAAGACAGTGAATTATGGGAAGGAACAGGGAGAATGTAGAGACTATTTTGGAGAGGTTCACAATTAATATGGGGTGGTGCATAAATTCACAGAGCTCATGCCCTCGCACAACACATGCTAAGTAATTCCTTCCCCAATTGATCTGACTCTGACAATCCTGTTTGCAGGTCCCAATCACTTAGAGAAAAACCTCTACCCAGCTCCACCGCAAAATCTGAAGTGGGATGAAATTTTATTCAACGCTCAACTGTTCGGTTCTTTGGTCAAGCGGCCCTCTCTAAGACTTACCTGTAAAATGGAGGCATCAATGGCATTTACCTCATAGGGTTAAGATATTTTAGGACAAATGGTTGGCATAGAAGCACAGAGAGTAAGTGACAATGGTACCACTGCTGCCCTTGCTCACTGCAGTGCAACTGGACGCGTGGCATAGGTACCGAAATCACTCTGAAGTCAGGAAACCAAGAGTTCATCCCTGAGATTTGAGAGTGTGTTTGAGATGTGCTGCAGGTTCCATCCCTAATGTACACCTTAAGAATTTTGTCAGTAATTCACAAACAACAGTGATAACTAAGCAGGCCTTTCTCTGATGGCTGTTTACTTGTGGGAGAACTTACCATACCTCCACACTGGTGTGCCAACTTTTGGCAACTGCCATTTATCAAGCACTGAGTACGTACTGGGATCCATCACAGTAAATATCCTAAGATCCATACAATATTCCTTCAGGGCATTATTTTTATTTATGTGCACGTGTGTGCCTGTGCACCTGTGTGAGCATCACGTGTGTAGTATCTACGGAGGTCAGAACAGGGTGTTGGATTCCAGGGACTGGAGCTACAAGAGGGTAATAATGCCTAAGTTGAATTCTGGGAAACAGACTCTGGTCCTCTTAACTTCTGAGCCATTTCTCCAGCCATAAAGGCATTGTTTCATAGGTAAGTGGAACTAAGGGTTAAAGCCAGATTTACAGATCAGCTACGTTTGAATTTCAAATCACACCTTTCTCTGCTGACCCAGCTTAATTAAGACTATCCTATATGCCAGAACATCATGTTAACGCCAACTCAGAATCTACTACATGAAAAGTTTGGGGTCAGTGCCAGGAATCCAACAGACTTCTTTGTGCCTTAGAAATACCAACAATGCAATAACTATAATTAGTTGGAATTAAAGTTTCTGATGAGTGAAGGTGCCAGAACTATGCGAAGGATCCCTTCTATATTAACTCCCTAACTCTCCACAATTACATGCTACTATTTCCACCTTCACTTTAAACATGTCAAAGGGCTAAGAGAGGCGAAGGAAACTTCCCAAGGTCACATAGCTAATGAGAAGGGATGGCAGGGCCAAGATCTGGTTCCTAAAAGGACCTGAAAACCTGGTATCTTAGTTCTAGTCTTTATTGCCTGGTCCTGGGCAGATGACTATACATACTCACGAGTACCTCGGCTCCCTCATGTATGAAAGCAGGTCCAGTAAGACTCACCTGGCCACTGACTGCTAAAGTGTTGTAATGAACAGGAGCGATCTTTTACAAGAACAGCAGGCCCACAAAAAACCCAACAGCTTCTCTCTGTTTGGTAAGACCTTAAGGGAAGTCACCAAAAGCCCATATCTAAGTGACTTTGGTATCATTTGGCAGAGGATCACAGAGCACGAGCTTGGGCATAGAGAGAGGATATGAATCCCTGTTCTAGTCCTTCCTGGTCATGTAACCTTAGAAAAATTACTTAAGTTTTTAGGGTCCCCAGTTCAGATTATATAGATACAAAGATAAAAACTGTAATGTCCTCTTCCAATCCAACCTCTTTCGTTTCCCAACACACACACAAACACACTCATTGTATTCATCTCATTTTTTAAAAAAAATACCATGGCTTCCTTTTATCCTACTGAATAAAGACCAGGAAATTCAACATAAGCACAACTTAATAATTATGTCAACTGTGGTGATGTTTTGCAGAAAGCTGTGGTGCTGGTTACGTAACAGTCTCTCTACTAAGAATCCTCCAAGTTGTTTGCAGCTTTCCCCACTGAAACCCAACACTTCAACAACAATTTCCAAACACAAGCTTGTACATGCTGCTGCCGTCTCTGGGAAGATACACGAACACGGGCTTGCAGGGGATGTGGATATATGTACACTCTAGTCTTAGAATTGCCATTTCTTTCGGAAGAGGCTGACTGCAGCAATCACATCTCCAACAGCAATGCCTATGTGACAGGGCCTCTTTCTCTGCAAACGCACTAACACCTACAAGTACTGCCCTTAATTTCTGTACCACAGACATGAAAAACAGAACCACAAAGAGCCCACTTTTCTGTATTTTACTGTCTGTTAACACTTCCGTTTCTTTCCTTTACCTACTTAGTCTAGTTTTGAATTGCTTGTCTTTCTTACCAGTCTGCAAAGCAGAATGCCTTATATAGAGGGGAACTATCTTCGTAGCATGTTGCTAATTGTGATGTATAATTTCTGGTTTTCCTTCATAATTCCTTCATGATGTAGACTACAAATCAATAAGGTCCTGTGCCTGACACAATGCAGAAATTCAAAAAATTTCCCATCTTTTTGTCAGAGTTGGCAGTCTGACTTTCCCCAACAGGGGGAGATGTCCTGTTCTCAGACCAGAGAGAAAACTCTGCCCAAGACGGAAGACTGCAGAGACAGGCACTGCTGGCAACTCCTTTAGTCTACTGACATATCTCACACCCTTTTGGGCTAAAGACTTTTCAGCAAGGCTGTCTGGGCTTCAGTCATGTGATGTAGGCTGAAGTCCTGAGAGTTCCTGAAGGATAAAGCACCGGGGGGGGGGGGGGGTTGTGGGGAGCCACATCCTTCTCTACAACTCAACACCAGCACCTTACATCTGGAGCCTTTGTATTGTGCTTTATATGAAGCAGGTAGACATGTTTCCAGAAGTTTTGGAGGTTAAGCAAACTAACAGGGCCTGAGGAAAGGGCTGTGGAAATCCTGATTCACAGACGGTCACTTAGAAGCATGGGTGAAAACCTCTCTGGGTTTTGGAATTGGGTCAGAACCCTGAGCCAGCCCCACCCAGGAACTGAGGCCTTGTATGGGAATGTCAGGACTTAGTGGATTAGAGGTTATCTGCTACAGAATGTTCTGCATTCTTGCTTGTGGGACCTGTGTTGTCAGTCTATGAATTTTCTCTTATAGAGCAAACATTTTCTATTTGTCTATATTTTTATTTGTTTACATTACATTGTCATATAAAAAAATTCCATCTAATTCAAGATATCAGTTGTAATCCAAACAATACTGGTTTTCCTACCTTCTGTTTTGTTTGTTTTTGAGACAGGGTTTCTCTGTAGCTTTGGAACCTGTCCTGGAACTCCCTCTGTAGACCAAGCTGGCATCGAACTCAGAGATCAGCCTGTTTTTGCTTCCTGAGTGCAGGGATTAAAGGTATGTGCCACCACCACCTGGCCCTACCTTCTGTTCTTAAAGCTACTCTTTAGTACAATACTGAAGGGGCTAGAAAGATGACTTGAGAGGGCACTGGTCCTGCAGAGGATCTGACTCTAGTTTCTAGCACCCATGTCAGGTCATTTATAATCTGTGACTCCACCGCAGGCTAATCCAATGCCTGACACCTATGAACACCCTCACAAAGACACACACACATACATATATTTTTTTTTATGATAAAAAGTTTTTAAAAACATCGAACTGTCAATTAAAAATATATCTGTTTACAAAGCAGGAGATGGGATCTGAAGAATATTTTTTATTCTTCTTAGGAATACTAAAAACTGAACTTGGGGCCTTACATGCTATGTAGGCAACCAATAAACTAAAATTCCCAGTTTTCATTAATTAAAATACGCTCTTAAACATTCTAAAAAATTAGTGTTTTCTTGATACTTAGTTTTCAATAAATGCATTTGTATAGCATGAGAAATAGCAGTCCTCTGTATGAAAATACACTACTTTTAACCGGGTTTATATTAATCACCCATTTGGGATCTGGTTAACAAAACAAAAGCAAAACTTGAAGACAGAGGTCATAATTCATGAGATGATAACTAAACAAATGCTTGATAACAAGTAGTTGTCTAATAAGCAGGTATGGATAAATAACATTTGAGGCAGGAGATAACACACCATCTATGCAAACGAGTATAAAGGGTAAAGAAGCTTGCATTTGGTTTTAGTCACTGTTTTATTGCTGTGAAGAGACACCATGACCATACAATTCTTAAAGAAAGCATTTAATTGGAGCTTGCTTACACTTTCAGAGTTCATCCATAATTTCATTTTATATTTGTCAATGATGAGAATTTTACTTCATAGAAAAACGAACGTAAAATGCAAGAAGTGTATTTAGGGTCATATGAGAAATTGTTGGAAATTCTGTCCTAATATTCCAAGCAAAAATTTAATTAAGCAATTTTTAATGAAACATGTCAGTAACTCAAGTAACAATTTATAAAATCAAACATTCTAAGTGTATAATCCAAAGATACACTAATTTGACATTACATGTTAAGCAACGATAACAGGAAAATATTCAGAGCTTCTTGTAACTAAACCATTAGATTCTGTATGTACACACTTGATTTTGCCATTTTGCCATTGCCAAACTGTTCACAACCGCAACATGGGGTATCTCAAGCCAGTTTAAGGAGCCAGGCAGAGGCTAGGACCTGGTTTAAGCACACACTCTCCAGATGTGGCACACTGCGAACTATTTTTGAACATACATCGCTGTCAGTAAAACGTGAAAAAGCATATACTTCCAATCAACGCTGGTTTACTTAACATATATGATACTTTACCTGGTTCAAAATGTCTGTGAAAGGGGTAGGATTTCAGCAAGTTCCAGGGACAACACAACCCAGATCTGGATTTCCCGTGTAGGGTGTCATGCCCTGGTTTTTCACTACAGTTAAGAGCAACATCTTCACAGGAAACAGAATCATAGTTCACAGAGATAAAAACATCAAAAGTGTGGTCAAAGAGCAACTTAGAATGAGAGGCCAGGTGCAGGAAGGCCTGGAATCTTGACTGTATTTGTCCAGTAGGAACTGTTCAAGGCTGAAAGGTTGTCCGTAAAGATAATTACACAGGGTCTGGAAAGATAGCTTAGAGGTTAAAAGCACTGACTGTTCTTCCAGAGGACCCAGGTTCAATTCCCAACACCTACATGGCAGCTCACAAACAATATGTACCTCCAGTTCCAGGGGATCTGACATCCTCTTCTAACCTCCTCTAGTACCTGACAAGCATGTGGCACACATACATACATTCAAGAAAAATATCCATACATAACAATAATAAATTCAGTTATTCAAATACCTAATAAATCATAAATGTTAAATTTTCTAAGCATACAACTGATTTTGTAGTCTTGTAATATTTTTCCTTTCCAATCTTACTATTAAAATCTTAATCCATTTATCTGTTTATGCCTGTTAAGATCATAATTAAAATTAGCATTATATGACATAGCCAAACACTAACATTAACTGCCAATTCTGAATGACTTTACACTATATCTGCATATCTGAATAGTGTTTAGATAAGCATATAAAATAAAATTGCTTGCTTTCCATCCACTGAAAAGTTTAGTATTTTACCTTTAAAACCTTAGATTTCTCTGTGTAACCTATGAACTATATCTCAAAACAAAATGAAAAATTGGAGAGCACCAGATGCTAATCTTGTCTACAAACAGCACACCATTTCTTTCCTAAAACTACTAGCAATTCTAACAGAAAGGAAACAGGAGGAAAAGAAAATAGGAAGGTAACGAGAAATCAAGTGTTTTCTCTCCTGCAGTGGAGGCGGTTTCCAACAGTCTAGCTGCACTTCAGAGGAAAACTTCCTTGCTTACATTTGTCACCAAACTACACACCACTTTTTCAGACTATCAATGTTACTTATTCTATGGTGTCTGTCTCCAGTGGGGACTATATGGCTTCTCTCTTGACTCCATCTTTTTCCCAGCATACAGCCTAGCTTTCCCCACCTAGTTCTGTTTTTCCCTGCCAGGAGCTCAAAGCAGTTCTTTATTTATTAACCAATAAAAGTAACACATAAACAGAAGGACCTCCCACACCATTTTCCCTTTTCTACTTAAACAAAAAGGAAGACTTTAACTTTAACATAGTAACATTACATATAACAAAACAGGTATCAAGCAAGAATTACAGTTACAATATTTATATCTCTGTATATCTAGAAAACCTGACAAGCATGACTATTATAGATGACTATACATTAACCTGTATTTCTTAACTACACATTATATTTTTAAATGAGCTAGACAAACACAATACCTTAATCAAGAGCAGAAATATATAAGTAACAAGACTGACCTTAAATTTGTTTCAATAAACAAAGACCTATACCAATGCAAATTTCTATAGCATACCCCCTTCCTTTAAATGTAAGGAAACATTTATAAACAATATTTGGGAATATGGGCATAATTTCTCCAAACTGCTTCCTGCTATTTATTGGGTGAAATAATTTTTTGAGGGGTGTTCAAGGCGACCTTTCAGGAGATCTTGATCCATCAAACCATATTAGTCTGGAAGTAATCCAAAGGTTCTCATCCTCTATGGAAACAAAAGAACCTCTATCCAAAGCAACATATCCTTATACCCAAATTTTGAGTCAATATACCTTTATAATATACATTCTGGTTTAGTTTGGCAGTCCATACAATGCAATGTTTCTCTGCATTTAGCTCCTTCACACTCAAAAAATTCAAAAAAAAAAAAAAACCACAATAATCTAGATACTCGGTGAATTTTCCATTTTTACGTGGCTTTTTTTTTTACTTCTTTTAATCTATGACTGTCTCTTTAAAGACTTTACTTTTTTAACCATTTACTTCTTTTTATAAATGTTTATATTATTTTTCTTCTCTCTCTCAAGCCTACATACATTTAACCAACAATGTGACCCATTTAGAGGTCTTTTGCATCTGAATTTGTGTTATTGTGTATCTGTAATCCTTTACTGTCCAGGAGCGCTTCTTAAAATGCTAAGTGCTTTTTAAAACTCTAAGCTGTGCCACTGACAGAATATATATGGTACTGCCTGCTTGGTCTGCACAGCCCAGCAGGGCAGAGCTGCTCACTGCCTTGAACATAGTGCCCCATCTCTAGGTACACAGCCAGTCCATGTTGCCAACAAGCAAACCACAGCATGTTGCTCACAAACCACCCATTGAAATGCTTGATCTCCTGAAAGAGCCAGAGGTTGTGCTGGCAGTATAGCCCAGAAAGCCGATATTTCAAAACAGGATGGCTTTTTTTTTTCTTTTGCTATTGCTGAATCAGGAAAACCTCTCTCTCTCTCTCTCTTTTTTTTTTTTTGGTTTTTCGAGACAGGGTTTCTCTGTGGCTTTGGAGCCTGTCCTGGAACTAGCTCTTGTAGACCAGGCTGGTCTCGAACTCACAGAGATCTGCCTGCCTCTGCCTCCCGAGTGCTGGGATTAAAGGCGTGCGCCACCACCGCCCGGCAGGAAAACCTCTCTTAAAAGAGCCGCAGCATGCTGCCAGCGAGGTAAGCCCATTGGGAAAAAACATGTGGCTAAACTTTGTTTTTTAGCATCTAGAATTCCTATGCAAGCCCTCTCAGGTTTAAGTGGATTTTAGTTGCCCACATGAGAGGCCGCTTGTTGGTTCCTGGCGGTTTAGCCCCGAAATAACCACACAGAAACTATATTATTTAAATCACTGCTTGGCCCATTAACTCTAGCTTCTTATTAGCTCTTATATCTTAATTTAACCCATCTCCTTTAATTGTGTATTGCTATGTGGCTGTGCCTTACTGAGTATGGCATCTGTCTCTGGTGGGGCTACATGGCTTCTCTCTTGACTCCACCCTTCTTTTTCCCAGCATATAGCTTAGCTTTCCCTGCCTAGTTCTGTTCTTCCCTGCCATAGGCTCAAAGCAGTTCTTTATTCATTAACCAATAAAAGCAATACATGAAGAGAAGGACCTCCCACACCATTTCTGTCACGTAATTATTGTGAAAAATGAAAAAAAAATCATGAAAATACATTGTGAAAGAGACAGCAAGGTTCAGCTTCTTGTGGTTTTTCAGGATGAGGTCAAAAGTGTTTAGATAGGGGCAGTCTGGATTGTACTTCCAATGTATCATGGAAAGATATACACCACTGCTTTCCTCATTTAACTCTATGTCTAAAGATTAAATGTCACCTCTAAAGAATTACATGTCACTATGCTGCCCATATAGTCTGACGAAAAACCCACTGTCCTATCTTGGCTTGTGATTACAAAAACACTACTGGGTCCCAGAAGCCTATGAGGAGCCCCCAAGCAATCTGAGTTTATCTCCACACTTTCCACCACAAGTACAATTTCAATGTGATCCCCATCACAGAACCACAAAGTCAACCCACAGGTCACCCTGTCCACAGTTTGTATGAGTCACTCACTCACTAATATTCACAATAAGTGAGGACTTACAGCTATTTTCAGGTAAATTTCCAATGAGAAACCCACACAGCCAATGTACAACAAGCATTTTATTATATACTTATTAAGCCTTGTCACATAGCAGGTAAAAGACAATGAAAACAGCATGCATAATGAGCAAAGCTGGGGCTGCTAGATTCTCATCTTATCCTTAGGTATGATACTCTGGGTAAGGTATCAGTTTCATAATCTGAAACATGGGCATGAAAACACTTATGTAATAGGCTTGCTTGTTTAGTCTAAAGTACAGCATCAATGCCTAAAAGACACCATGTTCTCTGAGAGGCATTCCCTGACAGAGGTATACCCTGTCACACTACATAAGATCTCCTGAATCTCCTTCTGTGCTTCCCTCTACAGCACTTCCTGCTTCCTTATCAAAATTACATTCCAGATTGATGCAAATTGCCAATGAACCATAAAATTAACAAAGACAGAGTCTCTTTGACTTGTCCTGTATATTTAACACTCAGAACAGTAGCATATGATGGTAATTCAATTAATAACATGAGTTAATAATCAACAAGTGAGACACAACACAAAGACGAAATTTATCCATAAGGGACAATGACCCGTGTAAGGAGTTCAGAGGCCAATTACCAGGTTTAGCTGCAAGTTTGATACTCAAAGCCAATTTGTTTCTTTGTAAATCCCAGTATCGGTGCTTGCTCTAGCAGCCTGAGGGCGTGAGTACAAGACATCAGCCCCATTTGTGTTTGCTAGGTCTTCAGGTAAATCTAATGAACAGGTCTTGGATGGGTTGAAGACTGTAGTTATTTTCCTCTTACAATTTAGCCATTTTCAATGCAATACTTAGACTCCTTAAGACAGAATGTTTAGTAAAGCATCTAGCATACGTTTCTTGCTTAATATTGTTTATGCTGGTTATAATCCTAATTTTATACTTGATATCTGTTCCTAGTGTATATAGTTTTGTATTGTGTTTGGAACTCTCTTATTTAGACAAGAGGGGGAGGTGATGGGGAACCTCTTTCAGCCAATTACCTTTAAGAGGCTGGACCAGGTAAGTGTGTAACCTTTTGATTACCCAGAGAAAACCAACGGTCTGCCCAGGGCTCGCTCTTTCTCTGGTTTCTGTGTTACACACCTGAGGTTGGACTTCTCGTTCCTGTTCCATGAGTTTCCCCCTTATAATAAAAAATTATAACTAAAATCTTTTGGAGTTAGCTTGGGATTCTTTGACTTGCATCCTCAACCCCCCCCTCCCCCTTTCAGTAATAATCCAGGGTGAGACTTATGGGTCTAATGTGAGGGTGCTGCTCAGCAGGTACAATTAGTGACCACACACACACATTTTCCTACAGCATGAAAGTCCGGGAGAACTTCCTGTGTTCAGAGAGAAAGTCTAGGTTCACTCTGCTGAATGTGTTATCTTTGTCATGTGTGGCTATTGAGTCTGAGAAACAAAAGTTTAAATCTCGTTTGATGTCAATTTATTTAAAAACCACAGGTCAAGAGGCTACTCTAATGGACAGTATCAGGGAAAAAGCAGGCAGCACAGCTCCTACCCAGCATGGGGTCCAAACCTTCATCAGCTGTGGCTGGTCCACAAGGGAAAATACATTCTGAAGGAGAAGGCACTCGACTGTGTGCCACCCCTTCACTACTTCCCTTGACTGGAAACCCTTTCTTCCTGTCATTCTAAGGCAGCTGTGACCAAGGAAACCTGTTAGGGGGTAAAACATGAAGCACATCGCCCACAGAAAAGAGTTCCTGGGAGCTGCTGCAGGACAGTGCGTTCTTCCCTGGGAAGAGGGAAGAGACTCACAGAGTCCCAGCAGGATAGGTGTGGCGGTTGCTCCTGGCTCAGGGGCAGTGTCTCGGCTGACAGCTGCCCTCTCCCACTCCCAGGCTGCTTGTATTTATGCGCTATCACTTTAACTGCCGTGTTCCCACCTGTAACTTGTTAAGTATCAACTATGTGGCAGGTACTGTACAGGTTACCTCAATTTTTCCATAGAATAGCCTATAAATCAAATACTATCTTCGTATTTTATAATGAGGAAATTTAAGACCCAGTGGGGTCAGATAATGTAGTTGAACTTAGCAAGTGTGGCAAGCCACACTACTTTTCTTCTCTCTGAAAATACTACACAGCTGTTCTTCATTTATGGACGTGTTATTCTTCCTTTATAAATTCCATTCACTTTATGTTTTTCCAAATCCCAATAAAGGTTCCTGAGTATCTCCTTTTATATACATTTTAAGTATAATTTCTTTTTACCTCACAGCATGAACCTAAGGTACCTTTTGAGAAGTCATCAGAGTAGGCTGAACCATATAACCACCACTCATGTGAAAAGCAAAAAAATCAGCCCCGGGAAAGCACTCCTGTGGTTTCTCTAGTTGTTTTTTCTGCTTTCTTTCTCAAAGGGCTGCTATCTACAAAACACCCACCATATGTCAGGAGTTTACCAGAAAGAAGACAAAGATGGAAGGTGTCAAATAGGTTTCTCATTTAGGTGAAAACTAAAACAACATACAATGTCTCCAGACTGAGACAGCTAGGATGGCTGACCCTGGCTGTCACGTCTGGAATCAACTAAAACCCAGCAGCAGGGCACACCTATCAGGATTTTCTTGATCAGATCACTTGAGTTGAGAAGAACCACCTACATCTGGCCACACATGCTGGTGGCAGGCCATATAAAAGAACACGGAAGTGGCTGCTTTTGCTTTTTGTCTGCTTGCCATCAGTCTCGCTGGCAGGTTCTTCTGCCTTGTTGCTGAAGTACTCCTTCACTGATGTGAGAACCTACTTCTGTATTCCAATGTGGACTGATGACCAGCAGAGACATCCAGTTTCATGGACTGAACAACTATGAGATTCTTGGCATTTCTGTCAAGATATAGCCATTGTTGAGCTAGCCAATCAAATAAATAAATCCCCTTTAATATATTTTCATTCATCCTATCAGTTTATTTGTTAAAAAAAACCCAACTTATAAAACAGTCATTATCTATCTGCCTTTGATAAGCATCTCAGCATTTTCTAGGTAATGGTAAAAAGCACGATGACAATGTGATATGATGTTCTAAGGTGTGGGGAGGAGCCTCAGAAGAACAAGACCATCCAGCTTCCCCTCAGGTAAGTGATTCTGAGCTCTGATGGTGGGTGGGTGAGGCAGCCAGCAATGCGGCAGGTTTTGCCTTGTTCATACTCTTTTCAGCTCTACAATTGTATAATAACAATATTAAAAAAGAACACTGCATTTACTGAACTCTCACAATACAGTACATGGATCAGGAGCACTAAGTCCCCTCAACAGCTCTTTAATGCCACCACGACATTTACAAATGAGAAAAATAGAGGTCTGAGAAAGCTGAGTAAACAGTTCAGGGTAGTTTTGTGTACAATCCAGCCTCAAGGCATGTTCTTTCTGTCACAGTCAGCCACCTTCCCCTCCCAGGTTCTCTGTGAGGGTACACACAGCAGATGTCTTAGAAAAACTGTAAGTGAGTTGTGGCTGCAACAATGGTATCACAGTGGATAAGAGACTACCAGTTCTTGTACAGGTTATTTCAATTGACTCGGATTGTTCTTATTCAATGACAAAATTCTGTAGTCATTGAACTGGCGAAAGTCCAATGCTAAACATTAGTTACCTAGTTCTCTGTCATCATTGGTTAAAAGGAAAAAAAAAAAGACAGACAGTGAGAAAACTGTGAAGTAAGAATTTAACATTTCTTCTTTAACTCTCCTGCAGACTCCATGGTCAGTACTGATGGTCAATGTGTACTTAACATGTACAGGCACAATCAAGAAGGAAGCGACTTCCCCTTTTTTAAATGAAGTCGCTGGATCACAGGCTGACCAACCACACAAAGAGACCATGTGACAACCATCAGCTACCACTGTACTGAATTCTTAAAAGGATCATCACATCAACTTCAACTACAGAAACAGAAACAGGCTTTGGTTGAGAGTAGAGACAGAAGAAAAAAGGGACAAAAGTTCAGTTTCCAGCCTACTTATGTTTCTCATCTGTTCAGGCCTTTTGTTAACACCCTACGCGTAACAGAGACAACTGGGAACATTATTTTTAAGTCATGGGATCTATTTGGTAAGTACTTACCTTGACCAGAATTGTATATTGCTTTTACAGATTTCTTCACTTTCTGTAGGGCTGTTCTATCTTGGTCTAGAGCCTAAAAGAGAAAGACAGAGGGAAAGGATGTTGGAAATTTTTTGGTACATTAAAAAAAAAAATCCACTTGCAACCTCATTTCTTCTGTTGAGCACCAAAGCACACTTACAAGGAACCAGCTGTGCCTGGCTCTGAATACATGGAGTTTCTGAGGGTCACTACATAAGGCTCACTGTCGGGTAAATTGGGCAATCTGGTAGCCTGTCAGTACCCATGGAAAGAAAATGGAGGGAATCTTAAGAACTGCTTTCTTCTCTCCTAAGTTTATAGCCTGCTGAGGGAGAAAAGCATGCTTAAAACACAAGAACACAAATACTCAGGGAATAAAATATATTTTAACATCCAGTGTAAATGCACCTAGAAAAAAATTAGTGAAATATTATAAGCAGGAATGAGGCCTTTTCATAGTGTTTTTAAAGTTGACTATTTCTTTAATAAAAAAATCTTGTGTATTAAAAGCAAACATGAAACTGATTGATTAAACACAAATCCCCCTGCCTCAGCTTCCCAAGTCCTAAACAACAGGAATGTATCACCACACCCAGCCAATGTCTGATGCTTTTAGTCCATGTAGTTCAATGGTTTAATCGTCATTTCTCTTCAACTTATGTTCTTTAGACAGCAATGTTTAATCAAGTGGGCGGGCACCTTGTCCGAGAACCTACCAGGTCCTTCCTTGGGAAAAGAGATCACAATAGCCAGTCCCTTTCCACTGAAGTCAGTCTGGTGACACCTCAGGTTCTGTTTTCTAGAACAATTTTTAAATATTATTTTTAATAATTTACTTTGTACGTATAATTGTCAAGTCACAGAACCCAAAAATGCTCAAGTGACATTTCACACTGATGCGAACTGATTCCCAATGCATGGTTTTTCTGTCAGCAGCCTGAAGAGGACCAGAGCTTTCTGAATACACATCCCCATTACTCCCACTGCGCTTATCATGTATGCTCTACAATTTATCCCACTAGTGCTTCTGGAGAGTAAGATTTGAAGGGAAACAGCATGTGGACTACAAAGTTAGAAACGTTTTCAGGAAACACCATATTCCTCCATCTTGTCCTAATTTCAAGAAAGGAAACAAGATCTGATCTGAGTTCACCCAGAAGTTCAACTCTAGGGGACTTCTCAGAAATGAATTCATGGAGTATAACGCCTGTGTTTACTTGGAGTTAATAACACCAATGAACAAAGCACATGGAAGATTTCAAACTACCGTATGAGATACCATGCAGTTTCTTATGCGGGGTGTGTTAAAGGGGGAGGCAATGTCTCAGAATTCATCTAGACGCTTTCCCAACTCATCTATGAACACAAAGAACTCATCCACACAGCACAAAGTTCATGTACCTTTAAAGGTTTTTTTAAGAGCATTTAATCTGCCAGGTATACCCATAGCTAAATCTGAAGGATGCTTTTAAAAAACAAACAAAAAACTTTTATATTTGGCCAGTGACAAGAAGCAGCCAAGTAAATTGTACTTTTATGAGCCCCATACTGTAGAGAGCTAGAGGATGTTGTCTTTCAAACAGGGCCTCCTCCAGAAATTACACCTCTAGATGCGCTAAAAATAAGTTCCATTTCCCTTAAGTGCCAAACAACTGCAGCTGCCTGTGAAATGTCAGATGTAAAGTCAGATGAGGGCTCAGAGAAAAATGGCGCACAATGTAGACTATGCAATTGCATCAGGGTGTGACAAGATATGTGTCTGCACCTCTTCCGGTGCATCTGAAGCTTACCACAGCCAAAGGGCAAGAGCAGGAGTGCAGCCCGGGAGGGACAAACCACTAAGCAGAACTCTTCTATAGCTCCTGCTTCAGTTCCTACCTCCAGCTCCTGATGTCCTCTGATGATGGGCTGTGGTGTGGAAATGGGTCAAACAAACCCTATCCTCCCCATGTTGCTCTTGGTCATGGCCTTTTGTCAAATAAGATACCTACTCTTGGAAGTTTAAGAAGAATTCAAGATGACCATAAAGGCACATGAATCATGTCAGATGTATATCTGTCCAGTCCTCTGAGAGAGCAACTGCAGTAGTCACAAACTGAATCAAAACCCCAACAAATCTGAAAATACCATTTCTACCACTTAGGATTCATTTTTATGAATTCATTCAACCAATATACATTACTAAGTATAGGTTACAGGTTAGGACGCAGATTCCAAGAGAGTAAGATGTAGTCAGTTTACTTATGACATAAATTTGGAATAGTAAATTCAGTTCCAGGGCTTCCTGGATACAGAAGGAAGAGTGAGAAAGAGAAGTGGAGAACCAACACTCCAGTGCCCATGTGTACTAGGCATTCCTCCACATCACCTTCTCCTTTAACTCTTCCATCATGATCATGGACAACTACCCTTCTCTCTTCCTGAACTAAGCAGGAAGGGAGATAAAGAAGCAGGCACAAAAGGTAAGTCAAGGCAGACATCAGAGCAGACACAGGAGCTAAATACAGTCCCTACTGTGTTAGTTGAGAAAGTGAAGCCTGGGGGCTTTGAGTCAGCTGTGTGCCAGGAAGATACTGGCAGGTAGGAAGGTTCAGTCAGGGAGCGGCAGCCCAGAGGCAGAGGAGAGGCATGGCCAGAGCAGCTGCTGTGGGAAGCGGCAAAGATGTTATCATTTCTTAGTTTCAAGATTAGTAGGAGTCGAATGAGGCTGCTACAAAAGGGGAAATTATCAACCTAAAATAAAAGTTGATTTGCATAATGCACCCCAAAAATGGAAAGTTAAATGCATCATACACAAATAAAGGCTTCAAACTGTTTATCTCACTGCTGGAGACTATTAAAAGAATTTTGAAGATTCAAGTTCTCTAGATAGTTAATGTCTTCTGTTGTGCCTACAGCAATAGTTGTTCAGAGTGGGTGGAATGCAACCCATGAATATATTTGTAGGTGGACAATGCTAAGTTCCTGACCCCAACTTGACGAGTTACTTCACGGTTCAAAACTGTGGCAAAGTTTCAACAATAATTTTCAGTGACAAACTGTGAATGATTCCAAAGAACTAGTCCATGCCAGCAAATAACCACCAAGCTAACAACAACCTTCTATGCCAAAGAGAGGCACAACATAGAACCGAAGTTTGCCTTCCTGTGTAGGCATCACTTACCCTACGAGGCATATACTCCTTAGGGGAAGGACAACATGGACCCTGTGTGAGGCCAGATATTCAGCAGATAACAGTGTGCTTCAGCATTGAAAGCATTTAAAACTACAGATCCACAGAGCCAAAGTGGCACCCCATGACGTCGATGTTTCTCTCCTGGGTGCTGGTTTAGAATCTTAGTTTCTGGGCTGGAGAGATGGCTCAGGGGTTAAGAGCATTGCCTGTTCTTACAAAGGTCCTGAGTACAATTCCCAGCAACCATATGATGGCTCACAACCATCTGAAATGAGATCTGATGCCCTGTTCTGGCCTGCAGGCAGACACACAGACAGAATATTGTATACATAATAAAAAAATAAATATTTTTTTTAAAAAAGAATCTTAGTTTCTATTCCAACTATCTGTAAAAAAAACCTTCTTAAACTAAGATAAATAAAGCAAAATGGTGTGTGTGGGGGGCTGGGTAATATATATATATATATATATATATATATATATATATATATAAAACTATTTCCCAGGGCCTTGTTATGGGCCACAATAGCCCAAAGTTTTGTCTTGACTGACAAAAAGTCAAGTCACTTTTGTGATATATCAATGAGATAATTTCCCTTTCTTTGGTGAAGGCCAAGGGACCTGACCAAACATACTATCTTCAACTACTGAGGTTGCAAAGAAAGCCTTACAAAAGTCATACATGACCAATGGAAACTGCACTGAGTGATGAGCCTCCCTCCCTCCCTTTCTGTCCTCCACTTCTAAAGCTGGGAACTTCGTTCATGGAGGGCAAGAACAGTTGGAGAAGCAGGGGTCAGTCTGAGCCAGCTGTCATATCTAATGCTCTTTTCAACAAATCATTCTGCCTTTTGTACAGACTGTTGAATCCACCAAGTCAAAGAGAAAAAGTAGAACCGATTCCCTTCAAAGCCCCTGACGTTAATCCTGTTACCAAGTTCAGCCAATCCATGAATTCTGTAAAGGGAAAGGTTGGGATTGGAACTCTCAGGCAAACTCACTCTTTGAACTGGTGGCCTACCCAGATACTAAATGGTATTGATCCTGTCTTCTTACGCCAGGTGAGGGCTGCTTTTCCCCTCCCCAAGGGTCTCAAAATTCTTATCTTAGCCCAATTTGCCTTCTGTGCTGGCTAGTTTTATGTCAACTTGACACAAGTTACCGTTATCTGAGAGGAGAAAATCTCAATTGAGAAAATGCCTCTATAAGATCTGGCTGTAAGATATTTTCTTAATTAGTGATTGATGTGGGAGGCTGGTACCATCCCTGGGCTGGTGGCCCTGGGTTCTATAAAAAAGCATACTGAGCAAGTCATGAAAAGCAAGTCAGTAAGCAGCACCCCTCCATGGCCTCTGCATCAGCTCCTGCCTTCAAATTCCTACCCTGTTTGAATTCCTGTTCTGACTTTCTTCAGTGATGGACTATGATTTGGATGTATAAGCCAAATAAACCCTTTTCTCCCCAACTTGTTTTTTGCTATAGTGCTTCGTCACAGTCATAGACACCTCCCTTCTAGCACACCTTCCTTCTCCATACTGAGCATAAAAACGCCAATATATATTATATACATTACTCAACCTTCACAGTCATGTACAAAGGGTTTGATACCACCTTTGCAGAAAACTGAAGCTCACGTGACACTAGATGGTGCATCCTGTAAAAGACAAAGGGAGGATTTTAAGCCAAGTCTTTTGGAAGCCAGAGCCTCTGCAGAACAATTACACTGCCTGTGACCCTTCCGACCTGTAGAAAAGTCAATCAAGAAGGTAGCGGGAGGGACAAGAGAGGGTAATGGGGTGATGAATATGATGAAAGTGGTGAATACGATCTCGTGCATTAGGAAAATGTCACTAACTTAATAAGAAATGGGGGAGGGGAAACAACAAGGGTTCAGCCATCAGGATAGTAGCAAGGCAGCTCCAGAAACCCTTTTCTTTCTCTTCTAGGTAGCTCTACGATGGAGCCTAAGAGAGAACAATATTAGTGCTTTCCTCGAGAGTGCCGAGCAGCTGTCCAAGGCAGCAAAGGTAAGAGCCAGAGCTACATGGAGAGGAGTCAACTGGTGCTCACTGGGGTTATCTGATTGGATCAGACTTGAACTGCCTATAAACATGTCACTATGTAAGTTCATTGCTAAATATTCTGCCTGGCTTCTGGATGTTAGTCAAAACTACAGTGGGGCTTGCCTCTTGACTTCAGGATTAAGACTTCTTCGGGAACCCCATCTTTGACACTGGCCGCCACATTCACTAGAACTGATGCTGTCAGGTATAATGAGCACTTATTCACAGAAAATAGGCTTACTGCCGGGCGGTGGTGGCGCACGCCTTTAATCCCAGCACTCGGGAGGCAGAGGCAGGCAGATCTCTGTAAAGTTTGAGGCCAGTCTGGTCTACAAGAGCTAGTTCCAAGACAGGCTCCAAAGCAACAGAAAGCCCTGTCTTGAAAAAAATCAAAAAAGGAAGGGAGGATTGGAAGATAATAGGTTTACTACAAATAAAAGCTAATAGCATTCGGGATCTTAGAGACATGGGCACCTGGTACTTTAAAATACTGGGTACATGCTGAAAGACATCACTGAATAACAATGACAGAAAAAAAGGGAAAAGAATTGGTGCATTTTCCCCTGGAATCAGCACAGTTGGACATTACTTATAAATGATTTCCCATTTAGCTTTGACCCATGGACAGGTCACTCAAGATTAGCCTGACTCACAGAGGAAGGGCAGTGGATGAGACCTACAGCTGGGATCCTCCACTTGCGAAGGTCTGCTCCCCCAGATGTCAGGCCTACATTAGAAGTTCAGGTGCCTGGTAAAGACAAGATTGTTCCCCAACAAGATGCGGTGAGACAAGAAGCAAGTGTGGGCCAACATTCTAAGAGGTAAGTTTGTGGTTACCATCGAGGAGGCTGGGTGGTGGTGTACATGCCTGTACTCTGAGAACTTAGAAGATATAAGGAGGGCTGAGAGGTCAAGGCACTCAGCTGGAAGCTGAGCTATTCTTGAGTTCTCTGTTACAAACAGAACAAAATGCTGCCACAACAATCTCAATAGCATCACCTAAGTCCACTCTTCCGGCTCTTGCCCTGTTGTTTCCCCCACTCTACAGCCAGGACCTTTAATAATCTCCCGACGGTTCCCATATTCATCACATCCTCCTTTACACCAAAGTAAGATGTTCCTGAAATGCAAATCTGATCATGTTATGCTCTGGCTTTAAAAATCTAGAATACTGAAGGAGAAACTCTTCATGGCCGTCACTATGCTGTGATTAGAAATTTTTCTTTTTAAAATAAGCCTTGTGTACATTACCACAAGGTTGATTACCTAAAAGCTTTAAGCCTTTTTAACAATATCTTCTAATTCATGCCATGCCTACTTTGCCCTCAGAATTTCAAAAGACCCAATGATATGTTTAACTTCCATAGAAAACAGGGGAGAAATAGCACATACTCATGGTAATTTCCTGTAGCCTTGCAAATTGTATATTTAAAAAATTAGCAGAATATTGTGTTTCGAGAGCTCCTGTCTGGGGCCAAGAAGAAAACTGTAATCACAGCAATTACCTTGTGAACCTCTAATTTCTGTTGTAGCTGCAAAGTTTGGAGTAGCACACCCACCCACGAGTACCATGGCTCTTTCATCTAGAAGCAATTTCTGTCCCATTCTTGGGAAAATAATAATTATAGGTACAGCAAGGTATTTAAAGAAAAAAAAGTCATGAAAATACCATTTTCATGCTGTAAGGCAGAGTTCCTGAAGGAATTAAAACCTCGACCAGGACTAAGCTCCCTGATTTCTATGTTAGGAGCTACCTCAAGAGAACAAGAGTTTATGCTGGAGAACAGATAGTGCACTACTCAGCTGGTTAGCCTCTTAGCTCCTCCACGTTCTAGGGTCCACAGTGTTCTATACTGTTTGGGTCATGACCCAATGCTCTGAAGACATACTGTGATGGCTCACATTCATTGAGGCTTATCCAAGATGGAGAGGGCTAACTGGGGTTTCAGATTAGGCATTACTGTTGAAAGCCAGTGCAATTTCCAATGTTTGTAACTAAAGGTTTTTATGTTTAAAGTCTAATTTTCAGCATGAAGATTAAACAAAAGTTGCTTCTAATGAAGACATTCTCAAGTCATGCATGCACTTGTGTTTTAAACACGACTGTGGAGTATTGGTGGGCACCAATGGTATTTTTGATATCTTAGTAGTTCATGATGTCTCTAAGTCATAATACAGACAAAAAGTCTTAAATAAATGTCACAAAGATCTAACTAATTCTCTTGCAAATTACATTTCAATGCAATTTAGGACACTGGTTAACTCAAAAGCACAGGCTTCTTAAAAGGGTTCAAAGGCTAATGTGAAATGCCTGCCTGCTGCTCAGTACACAGCAGCTGGTCCTCAGCATGCCCCCTTTCAGATGATGACCCCTGAGGAAAGTCAGCTCAGCAGAAGGCAACTACTCACAGACCCAGAAGACCTCAAGAATTACTTGAGGAAGATAGAGACGAAGGCTTTAGTCTTTGCTCAGAAGCACTGAACACCATTCACTACTAGGTGTTGTTTCCATAAAAGTAAATCTTGTTGGCAGAAGTGAAGTTCTCTATAAATCAAACCCTATTCCTCAAGATGCATATTAGCACTTCAGAGACATTCCCACTAAATGTCAGGTTTTACATTTTATGAAATGAGTCCTTTCTAGATGTCAGACTTTATGTTTTATGGAGAGTCCTTTTATAATGTACACAATCATTCTTAAGCCCTGCTATATGTGTGTAGACTGGTAGACGATCAATTGACTAGAAATGTGTATGAATCCACACAGCATTTCACACAAAAGCTTCCATCCCCACTCTGCCAATTAATCCACTTGACAAATACCCCCGAAGCAGGGGTGGGGGTGGGGGTGCGCACAATATCCCAGAGCTAGGAGTGCAGGAGAGATCTCTGACCTCAAGGGTTACTATAGGTCACCTTAATCCCATTTATTACTAGGTCTCATAGACACAAACTGTTTGAAAACTTGGATGCTCTTTTACTATATGACATATGAGGATCCAAAGAAAAATGTAATCACTCAGAAAAGTGCAGTCAATTTTAGAAAATATTTAATAAAAAATTTAAAACAGGAAGGACAAAGAAAATTGTCCTTCTTCTTAAACCAGAAAACTTTCATGTTATTCTTTGTAGACTGATATTGTAAAGAACGGGACAAACTTCCTTTTAGTTGTTTCTCTGCTGCTAGGAGTAAAATTAAAAGGCTGTCAACAGTTTAAAGGTGGCTTCCATTTTCAATACAAACACTGGAAAATGGAGTCCCTCTAGTTAAAGAGTGCTAAGGGAGTGTCCTTTCTGCAAAAGTTTAACTTTATGAAGTCATGCCAGTCACTTCACAAATGCCCATGCTCAGGACACAGTAAAGAAGCCTGTTTGAAACACATACTCAAGAGCATAAGTGGCCTGGGCACTTCTCAATGTTATCTACCCACCTTGGTGCCACTTAAGGACCATGTCAAGTGACACAGCACAGTGATCCTCTAAGTTATCCTACATCTCAAAAGTGAGCCATCCAACTGATGAAGTGTAGACAGACACAGACAGAAGGTTTACAGTTCAGCCCCAATAAATTACAGAATCTGGCTAAGGTCACAAAGCTCTGCATGAAGATCGGTACTTGTTAATGAAGAGTTCTTCCCATACATTTTTTTTTTTATAGTTGTGGTAAGGCATGAGGTTAAAAGACTTTTATGCATTTAGAGTACTCTTAATTTTGAAATCTACAACCTCTTTGTTCCCAAGCAGAAGGTGGTTTCAGGACCCTTAATGATACTCAAGCCCCTTCTGAAAAAAATGGTATATTATTTGCATATAGCCTGTGTGCATCCTCTTGTGTATGTTAAGTCACTGTCGGTAATACCCAAACAGCATGCTATGAAAATAGTCATTTGAACAGAACATGGTGGCACAGGCCTGTCAGCCCAGCTGCTGAAGTAGCTAAGGCAAGAGAATCTTCAGTTTAGAGGCCAGTTTGAGTAAGACTGCATCTCAAAACAAACAGTACATACCCACACACACACAAATTTATTTTCAGTTCATATACATGGAAGCTGTGGGTACAGACAGCCAACCGTACTCAGATGAGTATTTCCTCAAACCTAGACCAAGAAGATTGGTTAATCAAACAAACAAACAAACAAACAAACAAACAAACAAAAACGTAGCAGGTCTGTTAAAAGCTCCAGACAACACCTTTTCCTGAAAAAAATTCTTCCAGTCAAGAATGGTAATCCATAATCTTTGTGCTTGGAGACTGAGGTAGGAAGATCATGAATTAGGTCCCAGCCTGGACTAAATGGAGTCTTCTATGCCAGTTTGGGCAACAAAATAAGACCTTAACTCACCAAAACCAAACAACTGTTTCTTCTCAGTACTCTGGGATCAGATGGCCTGGATTGGGTTAGGACTCTGTGAATCCCAGGCATGTGTTCTAATCCCTCTGGGATTCAAGATCCTCCCCTTCCCCCGACCTTCAGTTGAGGAGCTTCCTGTACACCTGAGAACCGTCCTGATCCTTCCTCTTGCTTCCACTTCCCCAGTGTATATCTCCATGCCTAGTAGGACTCAGCATCTTGCTCCCATTATTTAGCAGTGTGAAGGTGTATACAGTAGGTGATCGATAAACCATACCTGCTAGTTCTTAGACTGTACCTCCATACATGACTGTCTTTCTCACAGTTCTTTTCTAGTCTGAGTGCAACAGCTTCTGGGTCTTCTGGGAGATTTATGTGCAACTGTAACAGACAGTGACTTGCCCTGTCTCAACTCTGATAGTTTTTACTCTACTTCCTTCCAATCTCAATTTTGGGGTAATTGCCAGGGAGGCCTTTTTCCTATCTTCTGCACCAATCCCAAAATAAAATTCTAGAAGGACACCTGTACCTCTCCTCCATTTCCCCCACTCCTCCACTCCTTCTGAGGATGGATAATAAAAAAGGAAATTCCAAAGAAAGAAAAGTTTCCCCAGAGTATGGTTCACAAAACCCATGACTTGAACTGACTTAAACAACAATCTGTGTAACTTAGGATATTAAACTGGTGACTCATTCACTTTAAAATGGGCTGGAGTTTTCATCCATGCCTTGGGATTGCTTAATATGAGAGAATCTCCATTGGGATTTTCCCCAAAGCTTTTACTTGTTTCCTACAAGCTTCAGGCAATTTCTTATTTTTCACTCCCTTTAAAGCCTGTTCCCCTACCTTTCCCACTAATAAATAGTAGAGGTAATTTCTCCTCAGCTCTACTTGAAGAAGGAAATCTCAAAGTGACCACTCGGATGCTTAAAACCTATTTTAAATGCTAGTTCTTGTCTATGGAAAAACATGGATCCTGCAGGACCTTCTCATCCCCTACTGACTTTTTACAGCCAAAACAGTCAGGTAAAACAGAAGCAGAGCTCTATCCAGACAACTGTTCTTCATGGGCAGTTAAGATTACACTAAAATTTCATGCAAAATCAACATAAATCAGAAATGATATTCTTTAACACACCCTAACCAATTCTCATGATCTTGTCAGGCTTGCTAATTAATTCCTATGTAACTCAGCCTCATATGACTTGCATGCATTTTAGAATTCCTCATATAATGGAGAGAAGGGAAGATTACTTGCATTTATAGGTCTTCAACTGAGGAAGAAATTACAAAATGTTAGATTAGGTCTTAGTCCAGTGACTCTTGCTTTTATAAGCCAAGAATTCCACACTTTCTATGTTTTTGGAGCGTTCTCTTGAGGATAAAGATGTATTAAGGCTTTCAAATTAATTACACTTATTCATCAGCTACCTGAAGATTTTTATATACACCTTACATCCGACTCTTCGCTTAAAAAAATAAAAAACCAGGGAGAGATAATTGATAAAAGACTGTATATATACAAAAGTTAAGGAAAGGCTTGGAAGTTATGAGCACTGGCTGTTCTTCCAGACAACCTGGGCTGGAATCCCAGAACCCGCACTGCAGCTCACAATCAGTTGCAATTCCAGCCTCAAAGGGAGCTGACACTGTCTTCTGGCCTTCTTAGGTACTATACTCATATTGTATGCAGACAAACACTCATACATGTAAAGTAGGGGAAAATAAGGAAAAAAGTAGACAAACATTGTTCACTTACAGATTTTCCAGTTAAGTGGAGAAAAAAAAAAAAGAATCTCTTTTCCCCTCACTTCAGCAGGTACTTCCAATGTTTCCTGTATTTCTATATTACATGGTCCTATACCGTAGGGTGTTGTGCTAGTTAGCTTTAACTCAGCCTGACAGTTAGATGACAGTCTAGAGTCATTTGAAAGGAAAGTTTCAATTGAGGAACTGTCTACATCAGACTGACCAGTCGGCATGTCTTCGGGACAGTCCTGACTCTTAATTGGGGGAACAGCCCACCATTCCTGGGCCGTTTGTCCCAGGCAGTAAAGAAAAGCAGCTAAGTACAAGCCTACAAACGGAATTCCCCCATGTTTTATTGCCCTGACTTCCCTCAATGATGGACTATAGCCTGAAAGTGGAAGTCATGTCATCACAGCAAAAGGAAGGAAACTAGAACAGTGTACAGTGGTGAATTACCCAACCTGAGTAAGATAGGGGATGAGGGCTCACAGAGAGATTTCCAGCAGGTGTGTGTGCCTTGTTACCTCTACTGCATTGAGCCACTCTGACAGCCAGGCTAATAGAAGAGCTTTGGACAACAGGTCCTCTGCATGCAACGAAGCTCAACAAAGCTCGATGCTGAGCATGATTCAGCCAAAATAGGAAAAAAAAAAATCCAGTTTCCAACACCAAAGATTAACGTCATTTTACTGTGCTGTAGGGCTAGAACAACTTCACATGTGGGTAACATAAATGGTTATATTTTATTTAAAACAAAAGCAAAAACTGAAACCCTGAGACTATAAATGATTTGTCCAAGTCCACAGCTGGGACAGTCTGGTATACACTAAATCCGGGGCTGCCTCTTCCTGGTGGGTGTTTTCCACTATAAGGAGGATCCAACTGCAACTCCAGGCTCCAATGGCCTATAATGGCATTTGGTTCCTCAACCGCTCAGTAAATGGGAGAGCAGATCCTGAGATAACTCCATGTGCATAGCTAACACGGGCCATTTAGACCTCTAAGAGGATACAACTGAGGATGGTGGGAGGCTTGGTAGAGTCTAGGGGATCTCTAACTGTGATAGTGGCTGAAAAGAGATCATGGGTGGGGAGTGCCAATACACACGTCGTTGTGGTTAAACCGGAGTCTCATAACTCCTCTGACTCTGGTCAAAGTGCCCCAGGGAAATCTACGCAGTGATGACACACACTATCCCACCTTTTAAATAAGTTGGGGCAAGAGGACAGTGAGTCTGAGGTCAGACTGGTTTCCTGCGAGTTCCTGTCTTAAAACCAACCAACCAAATCTGTTTTGGTAGAGGGCCAAGTCACCTGAGGAGGGACCTGGAGGGATCTCCCTTCTCATGTTAACTGTGCTTTCTTAGTTCTGTAATCACTGATGCTTGACCTCTACTCCTAGTAACTATCTTAGTACTGTATTTACAAAATAAACACATGCAGAATGAATAAAATAGATATGGACAGCAGCTAGAGAAGGAAGATGAACTTTCTTACTACTTCAAAAATTCAAATAGAACTGTCAGAAGCACTATGCAAATTTTCCTTTTAATATTTAGTATGTAAAATATTTTATGCTCTATTTCTAGTAGCGCTAAATAAAATAATACATGTGGGATATAAGATGTGTTAAGCAGTTTCTGCATTGTCCTTTTCAGTAAACACTTAGGATAAAAATTAATCCTTTATTTAATAAGAAAGTTACTGACTGTTAATTGAAATTCCTAGTTATTTGAACATCTGTGATATTTAAACTGTAAGAACTTCCCACTTCCTATGACCCATGTTGGAATAAAAGCCATTATAAAACTTTAAAAATACTCATAATAGGTGGCACTGAAAACTACCCCCTTCCAAACTTTAGGCAAATAGCCCCACAAACAGAAACTTATCTTCAGATATATTTTTAAGTGCTTTGATTTTTTTACTTTAGCAGAATAAACACAGGCTTGTTCTATGACCCCGACCACAGGATTTCCTTAAATGACACACTAATGAAAAATGCAAACCAGTGGAAGCCGATTTTTTGTATCAAGAGTTTTCTACATTCCAAAGATCTGCTTTTCATCAAGAGAGAATAAACAGCACCTCAAACAAGTTTCCCTTAACTACTTGCCTTGTGAATATTTTTGCTTTTGTGTAATATGGAATCAAAGGACAAGATTCCTATCCCCAACGATGCATAAGAATAGCTCCCATTTACTTGTGTTTGGTGCCTGATTACAGTGTGTCCCAAGCTAAAGATCAGATTAGGGGTAGCCAGGCTTTGTAGCCAGGGGCTACACTTTTCCTCTCACAGAGCCTCTAAAGCACTAGGGAGGACAGGCCCAGCAACCTACAGATACCTATCTGGCTACACACAAAGGCAGAGGAACTGGTCTATCAGCTCTCACTCTTGCAGGAGCCAGGAAAAAAAGGGGGTGGGGAAAGTGATGCAGAAGTCACAACTGGTCGTGTACAAATCTCGAGGAAGAAACACTATGGGCAAGCAACAAAGAAAAGATAAATGAAACAAATACAAGCCCATGTCAGACGAAAGAAAAGAAATGGATACAAGAAAGGAACCTCAAGGAGGGGTTGGGTGGGATAAAAGCCCAGAGGGGAGCTGACCTGAGCCTCTGCTTGCTCAGGAGGTCGAAGTGAAGTGGCCACAGCTGTTTTCCTTACAATTACGTTTCCCACATCTTACGACAACCCAACGAAGTAAGGCACCCTGATCTCTGCAGGGCAAAGACCTATTAAAAAGTGAAAAGACGGCACAGAGCTCAGCAAGTCTTGTTAAAGCTTAGCTACTTGAAGTTCACTACAACTACTGATACGGAGTGCTTCTTATGAGCTCGGCACAAAGAAACACTATCTAATGAGGCAGGGATTCTTGATTCTTTTAGAAATGAGAAATCTTAGGCTCAGGGGTGTTGTCATGTCTTTTAAGAAATGGCTGTGCTGTGATCCACACACAAGCTCTGCTGCTTTGTGTTGAAGGTAGTGGCAATTATGAGATACCCTGGGAGAGCTGATGAAAGGAAAAACACACAACTAGAAAAGGGAGAGAAATCCTAAACATTATGGGGACATGGCAGGGTGTGACGGGCAATGAAGAAAGTACACATGCATTGCTGTTGTCTCTGGACAGAGGACTTGCAAACATCAGAGATGGACTTAAAGAATAAGGACAGATGCAAGCTGGGAACAGTGGGCAGGCAGCAACATTACACAGTTCACCTAGAAGAAAGATGTCACTAGGATCTCTTCAAGATGCTGTGGTCTCAGAAATCAGTTCAGATAGCCACTGGTTCAACCTTCACTCTGGTCTACAAACGCTAGTGTTGTAATCAGGCAGCTGAGAGACAGTAGGACTCCTGCTGTCTTCTAACCAGGCCAATCTGCTTAATTTGCATAATAATCGTAAAACCATTTAAAAAAATAATTATTCTCAAGTGAGGCAGTGGGGGTGCTCGAGAGGCAGAGGCAGGCAGATCTTTGAGTTAGAAGCCAGCAGATCTCGTTCCATGACAACCTGAACTACAAAGAAGTTTGGTCTCAAAAAAAACAACACACACACACACACACACACACTCCTGCAGTTATTCAGAGATTCATCATACTATACTTTAGTCTCACTTCATGTCAGGGATGTAAGTGCCGACTCCTACTCAATAACACATTTATTACCCATCCCTTGAACATGAGCACAAAATGAAAAGTAAGTACTTCCTTTCCAGAAATGCAGTACATTGCAGGGCTAGTGTACATTTAAGCCACAAAGACAGCAAACACTGTCTTTGTACACACTGCACAGAGGCTCTAGAAGTCCCTCTTGAAAAGGAAGAAAGTAACTGAGAAGTAGGGTGTCTCACCTGGCTTCAGAGAACAAAAGGCAAGGCAGGAAGAAAGAGCTCCAGGGTCAGAATATCCACAGGTACTAGTAGTTTAAGCATAAAGAAGAATCAGGGAGAGAGCTTCCAAAGAATATGAGGATGTGACTGGAACGCCCCTTACTTAAAAGGCAGCAGAAAGCCAGTTTTTGAAAGAACTAGGACAGAGTCAATTCTTGTTTCCTGAGAGGCTCCTCAGGGCACCCAGCACAGACAGAGTAACAAGGATGTTCATAAACACGAATGCTCAAATAAGCTATCAAGACTAGGCGATGCTGGGGGATGATTAGAATATGATGACAATTTTTCTGAGCACCTCACCCAACTCAATAGTAGGGAAAACAGTGAGTTAGGCAACAAAGCCAGGCCGTCCAACTCTGGAGTCAGGATCTGAACCATCATGAGAACACACACTGAAGATCTTCCTGGATTTCACTCTTACAAGGAAGTGAGTCAGAGTGATACCCCCCCCTGGTAATACATCACATGGAGTCTGTTAAATGGGACGCATGTGAGGCCCAGAGATGGCCAAAGCAGCTGACATGGTAGTCCATTCTGTAATGATGGTTCTTCGTGGATAACTGCATCACGAAACACTGACAAATCAACTGACGGCATCCTACAGCACCACAAGATTGGGCGTTCCATTATTTTTGCCTTAGCAGCTGCCTTCTGGGAATGCATCCCAAGGAAACTGCTCAGTTGGAAAAAGAGCTAATGACTCAGAAGGAGATCAGAGCACTGATGGTTATTAGCCAAAATTTAGACAATCTCCAGAGAGCTTTGTGGTTTTCCAAACCACAAGGGTGGTTTGGAAAAGTAACAGACAGTTCTATAAAGTTATATATGTTACTCAAAAATACTAATGAACGACTGTAAAACCATAAAACAATATTTTTATCATCATAAAGTAAGAAGGCAAAGACCATTGTTTAAAACGAGAAAAAAAAAAAGACTGAAACTCAAAACTAAAAAAAAAGTTAGGTCAGAGGCATCACGGATGATCTGTTCTCTCCAAATAATTTTTAATATTCAGTATTTTATAATATGCTAAATTTGAAGGCAAAAAATAAATGACATCCAAGGCTTCTTGATCACTCTGTACTTCAAGAACCATTTACAATCGCCACAAAATTATGCTACTGTGTGCTGAGCTGAATTCTTTCCCTGAAGCACTCTCACAACAATTTGCCAATGTTAGCTTACATTATGCAGGACAAGAGGAATATCAAGTTACTTAACATGATTCAAGAAACCTGAGGGAGGAGAAGGGGGTGGAGGAGAAAGAGCAGTCAAAGGCACTTAAGCCACTAACAAAAACAGCACTGTGGCTCCTACATAAAACCATTATTGGCCTCCGTAAGGCATTATCAGTCCAATAATACATTTCTGTTTCAGACTTTTTAAAAAGTGTACTTGAAACCAGAACAGGCCTTGAATTTCAAACACATAGAAATAAAGGAATGCTGCAGAGGGAGAATTAAGGCCAACTAAAATTGGCCTTTTGTCTAGGAAGCATTCTTCAACGTCAGGGGGAAAAGCAGAGGCTGGTTCAGCTATGGATGAATCTGAAAGTAAAATCTGAGACTTTCAGAATTACCCACTGGTCAGATACAGAATGCCAAAACAGATGTCAATGATATATTCTGAACAAAACAGTCACTGTAAGAGCAGAGTGTCAGTAAGAAAACTGTTAATATGCTCTAGGACAGATCAAATGGCTAGTTACATGTGCTTTAGGTCAACAGCAGGAGAGAAGAAAGGATTTCAACTTGTCTAAGAGCACACCAAATTGTGGGGTGGGGGAGAAGAAGCTACCTCGCCAGGGTCCGTCTCTAAGTCCTAAGTTCTACCTTTCTATGCTAACCAGTTCAGTGTAGAAACACAGACTTTTAATACTGTATGATTGTTCCCCTCAACTCTTGTGAACCCTGGATCCCCATATTTCCAACTAAAGAAAGATTTTTGCACTGATAATAGGTGGCAGAGTCAGTGCCATGGAACACTAACAAAAGACCTCTGCTAGTGTTATGCCAGCTTGACACACAGTGGAGTCATTTGAAAGGGAGCCTCAATGGAGAAAATGCCCTCATCAGAAAGGCTTTGGGGCAAGCCTCTAGGTCATTTTCATGATTGATGACTGATATGGGAGGGTCCAGCCTGAGTGCTGTGAGAAAGCAGGTGAAAAAGTCACAAGGAACAAGCCAGTAAGTAGTGTTTCTCTACAGCCTGAGCTTCGGCTTCTGCTCTGACTTCCCTCAGTGATGAACTGTGATCTGGGTTGCATGTGCTCATGGTGTTTCATAACAGCAATAGAAAAATAACTAAGACACAGGGTAAGGTTCTTATTTTTCTCCTTCACATTCATTTAATTATCATGTGTTTGTGCATGTGTGCCCCATAGATCCCTGGGAAATTAGAGACTAGTTTGTAGGAACTGTTGCTCTCCTTCTACAATGTGAACTCAACTCATCAGGCTTGGTCTTTAACTACCGAGCCATCTCTCCCACCCCATGATTAAGGTTGATGCATTATCTGGCCCTTGGAAAAGTGTGTCACCTACGTGTTTCAAGGGTCCCAGAATGACAATATTTGGGGCATTGTGGAGAGTACAAACAGTCATCAAATATGTGCAAGGAAAAGCCTAGACAAAGCTATTCCCTGATTTGAACTGACAGTTCCCCTCATTATATCAATTGTATACATGTGCACATAGACTTGCATAAAAATCACATTAGGGCCGGGCGGTGGTGGCGCACGCCTTTAATCCCAGCACTCGGGAGGCAGAGGCAGGCGGATCTCTGTGAGTTCGAGGCCAGCCTGGTCTACAAGAGCTAGGTCCAGGACAGGCTCTAAAAAAGCTGCAGAGAAACCCTGTCTCGAAATCCCCCCACCCCCCAAAAAAAAAGAAAAAAGAAAAATCACATTAGGGCCTATCAATTCTTTGTGACTTTCTGCCTGTTTAGAATAATCCTGCAGCCACTTGAAATGGTGCCAGATACCAACATTCTGTAGCCAGGATTAGTTCTGTGGGTAACGATAAAGAGATAGAGCTCCACTTGTCTAAAACCTTCACTGGGTAACTAGGTGCAGAGGTAAGGATCTCATACACTTAAAGCTTTTCACATTGATATTTTGTCCTACATGCATAAAGAATCATTCGAGCATAAAAAATGGTCACTCAATCAAATATGCACAGGGACATGATTACACAGAGGCCATATGCTTACCTCATTTACTTTTGTAAGCTTTTTGGTTTTAAGTTAAAAAAAAATAAAAGAAAAAACAACAAAAACCCTCCAAAACAAAGAGGCATCCCGGGAAAGAAGGCGGAGGGTGTGTAACAGCAGCAGCTTCTGGTAAAAGCAACAAAACAACACTTATTCCATTCCTAACTTTATCTAGTCTGTTCAAATTAGGTTTTCCTACTGAGCTATACTAATTACACTTTTTTGGGAGAGATTTTCATGGTATCCATTCTTCAAGGGATCTTTCATGCCACAGTGGAACAGCAAACAGCAGCAGTACACAAAGCCATACGCTGAGCAATCTCCTTCCAGGCACTCAACACTGTAGCCTGAGGCCCACACTGCCCATGTAAGAGAACTGCTTCTGGGTTCCAGGAAAGCCTCACTAATTATCAGGACGGCCAACTCAGACTAATCTCACTGTCCCTATGGGCTACAATCTTCCTTCACTCAGCATCTGTTCTTCTAGGGCTTTTGTTCCTTGGCTCAACTTCCACAGCTAAGCTGTATGTACTGTACTGTACTGTACCATATTATACTACACTACACTCTACTGTACTGCACCTTACAGTAGATAAAAGAGGTGAACCTTCAGCATGTGATGAGCTCTAGAGTCAGTACACCCTTACGTATTCTCAGCCTTGTTCAAGTGTGTGTGTGTGTGTGTGTGTGTGTGTGTGTGTGTGTGTGTGTGTGTGTAACTTGGAAACTTGGGAGGCCAGAGGTGGACTCGTGTCTCCCTTTACTTCTCTTTGGAAACAGAACCTGGAGTTCACTTGATGTGGTTAGATGGACTGAGCACTGAGCTCCAGGAATCCTCGTCTGCTTCCCGAATGCTGGGATGACAGGCACATACTGCCATCTTTTGCTTTGTACTGGCACTTAACTTTTAATGTGGGCATCCTATTTGTATGACAAGCATTTTAGTGACTGTGCCATCTTCCAAGGTTCATTTTATTGTTGGTTGTTTTTTAATGATAAAGTACAGGTTATAAAGATGAGTTATTCACTGACCACCCACATCACTTGTATGCCATGTGATTTCTATTTTTTTTAACCAAGAAATTATAGCTCACATGGTTTTGGTAAAGTGAGTATTTTATGTACCACACAGCAGCAGGAAAAAGGGGGGGAAGCAAGAACATTTCTTCCATCTCCATGCGGAGAGCTTGCCTTGAGCTGCCTACCTAAGTGCATGCAGTCCAGGGCAGCTCACCTCATCACATCTCTGCACTGCTCGTCTTCTCCTCGCATGTTTCAGGAACATGGGCAAAGCCCAGGCTTTAATGTTAAGTTGTAAGTTAGACTGATCTTCTTCTAGCCTAATCTTGCATTCACGGGTGGTATTTTAAAGGTTAGGAAATGGTCCCCAGGGAAACCAGGCACCATCATTCCTCTCTCCAGTCACTACATTCTGTTCTCCAGTCTCCTTTCCTGTTTGCACGACTAAAAACTCTTTATAAGAATGAAAAAGTATCTTTATAACGGGAGGGGCAAACCCAAGGATTGCTTAGTCATTGTTCTGCTTTGAATGTACCCCAATGACTCATGCTTCAGATGCTTGCTCCCCCACTGCAGTGCTTTAGGAAGGCTGGTGGGCTTTAAGGAGATGGGTTCAAGTTTGCAGACTTGGGTCACTAGCGTAGGCCTTTGAAGGCTATAGGAGCCCTGACTGTAGTTTCATCTTCCATTTCCTGATTGCCACAGGATTCCTCAGCCATGGCTGCTCTGCTGCTATACCTTCCCCGCCATGAACTGAAATCCTTCCTCTCTTGTTTATTGTTTCCTTTCTTGTACTGTGGTTGAAGCCACACAAAAGTAAGTAATATATTAAACACGGATGCATTAATCTACAACTATCCAATTAATATTCACCCTTATATATTTTCTTCTAATAAACATTAAGAATCCCAGCTTGTTCTAGCTGGCTAGAGATGTGTGCTCGTTGTCCCATTCAAATGCATATTACAACTAATTAAATCATTTATTTTTAAGGTAAACACCATATATATTCCCTCCTTAGGCATGGATTGAGACCTGTGTATAAAAATGGTTTATATTTGCCTCACAGAATAGATGCCACATTAATATACACAAACAACATTAGTTAAGCTCAGCCTCCTCCTCTGACCCTTCTCCCAATTTTTCTGATTTGTTTTGGTATGTTGTGTGTGTTGCCAGTATCAAATCCTACATGATAGTAAAGCATGGTATACCCACTCCCACTTCTCTGAATCTTACACATCAGGCAGTTTACATGAACATTCCCAATTTCTAAACAGCTGAAGAAAAATAATAATGATAACCAACTAAAGTAATAATCCTAGATTTCATTTAAAATTAAGTAAATTGATGAAAGCAATCTGTAAAGTCGAATATCAGTTTTCCAAGAATATTAAATAGTCCCTATCTTTAACATTTATAAAACCCAACTGAATTGCAGTGCCCCTACATGCTGCTTCTGCTGGGTTTCAGCACTGCCTAGGTTTTAGATATAACAAAATTTTAGACGAGAGCAGGGAAAAGGTAAGGTGGAATAGCCACCACCGCATTTAAAGCTGAATTAGGGGGCATATTCACTGGCAGGGCTGGGACAAGGAAAAAGCCTTCAAGTTCATAGTTCTGTAAGCTTTTTTCTCAACTTGGCACATTTCTAACTCTACAAAGTAGGTCTCACAAAACTGAGGTGAAGGGATAAAACAAAGGAAAGAGGCAAGGGATGCACGTAACCATCAGTAAATCCCGTATTGAGGATTAAATGCGAGAATTTGAGACTTAAAAGGAGACAGATAAAAAAGCACTTTGTAGTAGTGCATTCCCATGTGTTTGGTTTCTGTCTTTTCATTTCAATTTTTAAAGAATATTATTGTACACAATATTTATTTTTGTTTAAAAAATCCTGGGGCCAGAAACACAGAAGCCAATGAAGTTTTAAATGTGTTATAAAAACAAGCAATGAAACAAAAACAAAAAGAAAAGAGAAGGGGGAGAACATTTGTCTCCCCTCTTTCGAGCACACAGCTTGTAACTGGAAGTGTGCTGTTTTCAAGTCCCTGATTTGCTGAATCCTGACAAGCCAGATTCAGTACTGATGCCTAGTAACTGCTGTATTTCTGTCCACGCTAAACTCAAAGAAAAGCCAATAGAAAATGGTGTTACCAACAAATCAACATATTTTTTAAAAGTCGGTTTTAGTGCCATCATCAACTGAAAGTTAACATTAAGGTCTGTACCCAATCCTTCTTGGAGAATAGCATAAAAAACAATGCAAGGTTTGGGGTAGAGTTGTGTGGCAGAGTGCCTGCCTAGAATGGGTTGGATCTCCAACACTGCTTACAGATATAAATGACATCAGAACCACTCTGTGGTTCAGAGAAATGTGCCATGGCAGATCAGATTAGGCCTGCTTTCTTCTACTCAGGATTTCTAAGAGGGGATGGAACAGAAGAAAACTGATCCAAGAACAGAAAGTAGAAGTAAGTTATGGTCAAGAGAGTTTTTTAAGACAGTTATCTGTCACAATTTGGAATCCCAGTTCTGACATCAGGAGGTGGTCATAAAAGGGAAGATTGGAGACCTTGTATCTGCTTCCTAACCAGCACCCCAGAGAAACTTCATAGGCGTCTTTCCTAAGGGAGAAAACCTGGCTTTCAATGCCACAGACCAACAATAACAGAGCAGGCCAGAGTGGTTACTGCACAGGAGACATGGAAGCAGAAGGGGTGTCTGTGACGTGGCAGAGGAATGGCCACGTTTTTAAGGCTTGTTAAATGATTCCACACTAGGCAGCCAGGGCTGAGGACATTGTTCTTTATAACCACAGCTGATACCCATGAGAAACTGGCTTATCTTATGATTCTGGTAAGAGCTTTCTTTCTTTCTTAGTCCCAAATCCTAGAACCCCTGACTTGTTAAAGAAAGTAAGGGAGGCACAGCTGACCTTAGCTTGGCTACTACGAGTTCTGAAACACTGGAGCAAGGAGATTTTTGCAGTTAAACTCCTCTAATCAAACTCCTTGGGAAGAAGCGCCATCTCTTCTGTTCACACCAATGCACACCTCTCTGCTTTGCGCTACTTCACCAGTAGGAAGCACCAAGTCCAACTGACATCAGGCCTTAGGAGCACTAGAGGACAAGACTTGATAGCATGAAGATGGAAGGAGAGACAAGCGTGTCACCAAGAAGATGGAGGTCAACTGGCTCTGGCTGGCACCACTCTATGGAGGAGTTTTGTGTTGGCAGAAATGTGGAGGTGAGAAGGTTATATTCTTTCCTTTGGCAGACAGACAAGAATATCTAGTTGACAGAAAACCAGGCTGCAGAATCAGGAAGCTGTGGTTGTCTGAATCTTTTCACTGGACCATTTAATCCATTTAAATCCTAAATAGGAAAAACACAAAGAGATGCTTAACCCCTACTTGTGTCATAGACTGTCATGTGATATGGCAAATTCAGACTTTCTTCTCATTGT